>NC_084472.1:32451642-32761880 GCF_027409185.1 Cynocephalus volans | reverse complement strand
TTGACCGTGAGTAATTATTTGCCAAGCGCTGCTCTAGCCTAACTAAGAACTAGAAAGACTATGGCTGTAGCTTTCCTGGGGTTCCTAAGAAAAACAGACTGAAGAAAAATGAGTAAAAATTATTTGGTCTCCAAAAAGAAGATGGTCTCTAAAATCACAGTGACTAGTTTTTACTAGTGATAAGTCCTTTGAGAACTAATTTGGACCAATAGGTAAATAAAAGCACATATTTATTACATATCTTATTTTACCATATTGCCACAACATATGCTTTTCCTTTCGCCAAGCTTCATCCCTTGTTACCTCTAAACTTTCATTGATTGAACTAAGAAACAACAATCCTTTAAAGAGTAAAAATTACTCTCACAAAGATGGCAATTCAGACTATAAGAAAATTTATAATTAGGAAACTCAGAAGGGATAAGAGAAGAAAAAAGAAGGAAGAGGAGGAGGAGGAGGAGTAAAGGTTAAAATAAAGACATAATGGGAAATTTATAGAAAGAGATCTTCAATCTATCTGTTTTTCTTAGAAATTGGGTCAATGCCCATTAGCCCCATATATGTGGGCTGAATGCAAATATATTAGAGTGAGATTATGGCTACAAAATTAACAAGATATGTGGAGAAAAAGAAAGTCTATTCTTGAGTAACTCTTGGTATGAAGGCCAAAGTTAAAAAGCCAGCAAATTTCAAAAACCATTTTAAAACATAAGCATGTGAAAATCTTGCCTTAACCATCTTTAACTATTCTGGCTCTCCCTTATGTTTGTGTCCCCAATTTATAAACTTTCTTGTAGTCTGTGTTCTTATGATTCTTACCAACTACCATGAAAACAACAGCTTCCTAACATGTAAACAGCTGAGATTAGGTAATAATCCCTGTAGGGAAGCGGTGGAAGCCCCACTATTCTAAGTCATTTAACCCAGGTTTAAATAAAGCAGTGAGGAATCTACTTTAGAAAATAATAATCAATTGTCAGGGAAATATATCTTGAATATTTGAGAGTTTTGGAGACTTCATACATTACTAAACAAAGGGGACTCATTTATTAGCATGTTTCTGTCTGATTTTTGGTAAAGAAAGGAAGAATGATCCTTTATAGGCAGACACTTGAATATCAGTGACAGAGTAGAAAAAAGTGGGACTCTAATCAAAAGCTACATCAAACCCAAATGATTGAAACACAGAGATCAGAAAATCTTGTAAAAACTTAAAAAAAAAAAAAAAAAAAACTAGATTTAACCTTTCTCCTCATCCCCACTCTAGAAAGGAAACAAAACTGGCCAAACTAAAGAAATTCTGCTTTGTCTTATTTATTATTGTATCTTCAATTTCTGACTGAGTTACCATTACTTTACTATTGAAGTATAGAAGTCTGTCCTGAAAGTAAAAAGACCTACGAAAAAAGCATGAAAAACACCTACCGCAGATGTAAAACATACACATTAGGGCAACAAAAATCCAAGGAAGAAAATACTTTCATCATTTTTATACACTGATTAAAATGTGGAATTTGAAACCAGTTCCAATATAACAAGTTTTCATCTTCTACAAATTCTACAAGCAAAAGGAATAGCACACAATACAAAGCACCTCAGTTTTGTTTATTTTTTACTTCAGAGCAAATGTCTCAAAATATGCTTTGGAGCTCCTTTCCCACATTAACTGTATTTTCTAGAGAATTTCATTTCTCTTCTAGGGTAATTGTAATAAATGGCAGTTCTAGAAATACTTAAATAAAATCTCAAACTTTTTCTAATGCAAATCAAAGGACCGATCATTGGAAATATTTATGGTAATGAGGTGTCTAAAATGATGTGTGTCACAAAGACAAGAACATTATAAGCTTTCAATAAAAACTTACTTCTTTTGTTCATATTATATATTTTTTCCTCTATGCTCTCTTGAAGAAATAAAATTAACTGACAGAAAGTAGAGAAAAGGCGATTCATTACATTTAAGTGTATATGGTTTAAATATTTTTATGACTGATTTTGTTAAATTTTACATCACATTTTCTGTGAAACTTAATATGCAAGGTGGAATTCTATGTGCAAAAACATTCTTATAGAGAATATATAAAAGCATGAGCAAATTATTAAATGTTAAAACAAAACTAAAATTAAAAAAACAGCTAAGCTTGGTAATTTTCAAAAATTTACATTGTACCTTATATTCCCTAAAGCAAAAATAGCAAGAGCATTGCAAAATGGTATGTTACTGACCACTTAATTTCTGCATTAAAATAAAAGCTGGAACATAAGTTAGTATTTCACATTTCTAAACGTCAGTGAAAAAAAAAATCTTCAAATACGTGATATCCTAAGCTAGTGATGAGGCAAATTAGAACTAGAAGTCCTCTCACTACTTGTGGAGAAAAAGGTCTGGATGCTTAGAATAGAATTGTCTTTATAAGTCCAAATCCTAGCCAAAAGACTTCTCTACTGTTTCAGGGTCTTGCCTATTTGCTTTCTTTTCATTGGATTTGTACTGGGTAAAAGCAAATTATATTGGGTAAAATCTATGGTGACAGTCCTAGTTACTGCCCTAATTTTGGAATACGTGCAACCAATTAATATCTGAATGACATAAACACAACAACAGTAGATAACAAAAACTGGTAACTATGTCAAAGTGTAAGGTCCTAAGCTTAGAAAAAAATCTTTTAACTTTAATAGTCATGATTATTGACAGTTGTTACAGAATTGTTATAGAATTAATGCCATACCGTAATAATAAGATTCATGTTGAATTGTGTACTCTTTATTCATCTTATATTTAAACAGAAGAATTAAGGAAAAAATGAATGGCCATTGCTGTTATCTGATTTAATCAAAGGGCAGATGATAATTATAAAATGGATTCTATAACTAGAAACAGCACGATAGCAAGCCTATTCTTCTAAAACTACAGAATCAAAGCATCATGATGTATAACTAACCTCATCACAACAGCACACTTTATAACATCTCTTTGTAGGACTCAAAATGCTTAATTAAGAATATGCTCCTATCCACTTATGCATTGCCACTATTATTTTAAAAACTACTATTGCTAGATTCAGAATTAGAAAAGGCAGTTCTATAAATGTGAAATATTTCTTCTTAGAACTATTTGACTCATCTATAAAAGATATATCATGATTAGAAGGCAGATCCACCCTGTTTAGAATGTAAAAAAATCTCAATAGAATGTTGCTTCCATGCTAACAACAAGAAAGAGCCAGGTAATCTCCAAAATATGTCTTTTGTGCCCATCAGAAAGTGGAGGTCACAAGGCAACCAGGTGAACTGAATTCCAAAGGGTGACAAGCCTCTCTAAGGAGACAGGACAAAGAACCTCCAGAACCCAGAGGAGGAGGTGGCCATAAAAGGCAGATAAGAAGAAAACAGCTGAAATTTTAAACAAATTCTTAAAGGCTGAGTGTGAGCTAGTATGACAGTTTAGACATTCTTGGGAGCACCAGACACACAAGGTGTAGGCACTCAGTCACTAGATCTTTTTCACAGGCCTGTACCAGGGGCTTACAAGAAACAATGAAGTAGAGTTAGAGACTTAAGAAAGTCCTCTTCAGTGGGGCATATGTACAAAACTGCCCACTTTTTGGAACCATCTCTCACAGAAAGCAAAAGCTGGAAACTGCTTAGAAAAAGTCAGGAAACACTCTCAACCAACTGACTTAGTCCAGATGGCTACCACAAAGTACCTTAGTCTGGGGGCTTATAAACAACAGAAACTTATTTATCACAGTTCTGGCAGCTGGAAGTCCAAGATCAGGGTGCCAGCACGGTCAGGTTCATGGTGAGGATCCTCTTCTGATTGCAGACTGCTTTCCTGTCCCTGTATCCTCATATGGCAGAAAGAGGGCTAGAGTGCTCTCTGGGGTCTCTTTGATAAGAGAATCAGTTCCACTCATGAGAGTTCCATCCTTAACACCTAATTACCTCCCAAAGCCCTACCTCCTAATACCATACTGGGTGGTTAGGATTTCAAAATATGAGCAACATAAACATTCAGTCTGTAACACCTACCTATACCCAGAAACACTAGGGAAAAGCCTGTTAGTACTCCAGGTCCCACACAAAGTATAGAATGTGGCAGAAGCCCACCATTAGAGGAATCTAAAGTCTGGTACACTAAAGGTAACTACAAGTAACAACAAAATTTGAACTCACTTCAACTACTGACTAGAAGGACTTAAATCACACACTAAATGCCTGCCTGGTAGAAAAAGAGAGGTGCCCATTTCTGAGCATAAATATGACTTACCTCAGTCTCTACTTCTATTTAACACACAATGTCAGTAATTAAATAAAAAATACAGGGGTAGAAAAAAAACTGCAGGGAAGAAAATCCCACCAGTATTCAAGAGATAAAATAGTCAACAAAACTAGATTCAGAAATGACCAAGATATTGGAATTAGCAGAAAGGAACTTCAAAACAATTATTGTAATGGATTTAGTGAAAAAGATGGGGACATACATAAACAATGGGGAATTTCAGCAGAGAGACTGTATTAAGAAAAACAAACAAAAAAAATGCTTGAAATAAAAAACACAATATAAGAAATAAAGAATTCAATTGATAGACTTATCAACGGACTGGATACAGTATAAGAAAGAATCAAAGAACCTGAAAATAAGGCAGCAGAAATGATCAAAACTGACATAAAAATAAAATAAAAAGAATAGAGCATCCCAGATCTGTGGGACACATCAAACATATATAGCTGGAATTCCAGGAGATAAGAGAGAAAAGGGGGCAAAAGGAATATCTGAAGAAATAATAGCACAGAACTTTGCAAAATTAATAAAATAGAACAAAAACCACAGACCAATGAAGCCCACAGTACTCCAATTGGGGGGGGGGGGAGAGAGAGAGACACACACACACACACACACACAATTTTGAAAACAGACATTACAAAAAGTTTTTTTTAAATACGGAAACAAAAGCATATCACAAAAGCAACAATATTGCACATTTGTGAGAGTCTTGTTAATTACAAACAATAAAAGCAACAATAGGTATTACACTTACTAATCACTTATTACATGTCAGACACTGTTCTCTAAGTGTCACAAAAACCCTAGGAGGTACAGTTAATATCTCATTTTACAGATGAAGAAACTGAGATACAATGAAGTTAAGTAAATTGCTCAGCATCACAGTTAGAAGCTGTGGAACCAGGATTCAGATCCCATCAGTGTGGCACCAGAGTCCATACCCTTAATCAGTATACCATTCTTTGTCCCCTCCTCCCCCCAAAGGGCCTAGACCATAATCTCCACCCTATTAGTGCACCATAAACAGCAATAATTAACATATCACCACCACCACCACCCCACCCCCGACAGCCACCACACACATATACACATCCTACCCTGTATGTGCTCCCAAAACAGAGAGCAACATTTGACATAAAGGCAAACAGAAACTTCCTATATCACTACTGGAGGTTGGCAATGGATGTTAGCAAAGTATACAATTCCTTCTAAATTAGATTAAATACTTCTAGACAGCAGAAATCAGGGCTTTAATTGTATTATATGTTCATTTGGGGGGCTTTTATTGTATTACAGATATATTTTTGTGTTGAATTGAACCTACTTTTCTTACAAAGGCACACTCTCATTTGGAATCATTTCTCTTTTATCCCTCCTTTAAAGCACAGTGAACATGATGACATCAAGGAAAAAGTTATTACTATTACCAAATTTCTCTGCTCTCAGCAGGCACACTGTCCAAGCAACAGTTTTGCCACAGTGTTATGAATGATTTATTTTTAATAAGCTTTCATTTTAGAATAATTTTAGATTTACAGAAAAGTTGCAAAGATACTACAGAGAGTTCCCATATACTCCTTACACAGTTTTCACTATCATTAGTATCTCTTACATTATCATCATGGTACATATGTCACATCTAAGAAACCAACACTGTCACATTACTATTAACTAACTCTACACTTTATTCAGATTTCACTAATTTTACCATTAATGTCCTTTCTCTTTCTGTTCCAGAATCCAATCTGGGATATCACATTGTACTTAGTTATCATGTCTCCTTATTTTCCTCTAGTCTGTGATGGTTTTCTGGACAGTTTCCTTGTTTTTCATGATAGTTTTCAGGAGTACTGGCCAGGTATTTCTGTAAAATGCCTCTCAATTTGAGCCTATCTGATGATTTCCTCATGGTTAGAATGGAATTATGGATTTCTGGAAAGAACACCACAGAGATGGAGCGCCATTCTCATCACATCACATCAGGTACGTGATATCCACAAGACACTGGTGACTTTAATCTTCAACACTTAGTTGAAGTAGTGATGCCAGGTTTCTCTGCTGTAAAGTTATTATTTTTCCCTACTCTACTCTTCAGGTAAGGTAAGTCTAGCCCACTCTCAAGAGTGGAAGATGGGCTTTAAGCTCCACCTCCTCAAAGGGGAAAAAAGTAAATATACTATTTGAAATTCTTCTTTAAGAAAGAGTTGTCTCTTCCATTTTACTATTTTTAAGCTACTGTTTAGCATGGCAGGGAGGTAGGTGTGGGGTATAAAATGGTGAAATAAAGTAAACGTTTTTAGCTGGGATTTCACATTCTCAAACAAAACCAAAAAACAAGCCCCTAGCCCACTTCTCAGCCCAACTTTACTGAAAAGAAACAAAAAGTATCACATTTGAGTAAACAATTTTGTCCAGTGCATCTGTATAAAATTAACCTTAGGAAAGAGGCAAAGAAAATCCAAGGGATGCTTTGAGTGGAAAATATACACTAGGACTTGGTCTTCATATTGCTGTGCAACCACAGCTGCACATACTCTCCCATTTGGGGTAAAGGGGGACTAGGATGGAGGTAGAGAAAGGAAGAAAGTGAGTGAAACTGGCGTTCCCCTACCCTATTTATAACACAAAGCTTGGTGCTACCATGTGCTATTAGAAATTACATTTCTGAAGGTAGAGGAAGGCATGATAGTCAGGTATGCTGAAATAAGAATTATACATTATTCTTAGTTAGACTATAAATATTTCCCATTTCCTAGATAATCTGTCCTTCACCAAATTAATTAGCACCCAGGAAACTGAATCCCTATGAATAAGGAGCTTGCCTCATAGTAAACTGAACATGAAAATGCCTAGGAAACCCCACTCAGAAAACCTAAACACAAAAGCTATGAAAGCTGAAGGCTTCAGACAATGACAACATAAACAATAACAACAAAAAAAAGTTAAGAAAACTCCTAAAAGAAGAAGTAAGTCAATAGGGAGAAGGGGTGGCAGAGAGAGGAGGAGAAGGAGAAAACTAGATGAAGTTAATATTATCTGCAAAACTAACCATCCCCAAGAAATAATTTATATGGGATATATGAGAAAAAATTTTTTTCAAGAAGGCTAAAATGTAGCTAATATAATTAGTTTGAACACATCTAAGCAGCAGTTATCTGTTTATACTGAACAATAAAAGAGAAGGTTGCAAACTTCAGTGTATATTGCCTAGGAATGGAGATTAGAAGGTATAAGACTAACCTGAAAAACAGCAATACAGTATTCTATTTCTCTTCCTCACTCAGCTCAAACATTCTTCTTTCTTGGCTCATATCTTCACTGTTCATTTACAGTCACTGCCACATAATGACGTTTCAGCCAATGACAAATCACATATGCAACAATTGTCCCATAGATTATGATGGCTATACCATATATCCTAGGTATGTAGTAGGCTATACCGTCTAGGTTTCTGTAAGTATATGCCATGATGTCCACACAATAACGAAATCACCTAATGATGCATTTCTCAGAATGTATCCCTGTATTAAGCAACACATGACTGTAATTCTAACGAGTCCTCTAGAATCCCTAATATTCTACTATAATATGTCTTTATGTCTTCTGTCTTTACCTAAAATCCTCCCTCCCATTTCCTTACCTTAAATTAAATATAGATTTTATCTAAAAGTAATCGTAATTCTGTAAATTCAAAAAAACTTTATAGAGTTTACAAAATACTTTTCTTCTTATTCCCTCACTTAATCTTTATAAAAATAATAAAAACACCATAGTGTATTATCATCTTACAAATAAAACAAGGACAACCTACATGACTGAAGACCATATCAGTTCTGGTACTCCCAATGACCCTTTATAAATTCACCTCAACTTGAAGGTCTGAACTCACTGTGTGATTCATCCCACTGCAGTTCCTAAAGGTCCCAAATAACTTCCTATTCAGCAAATCCAATATGTGCTTTAGGGTTCTCTTACAGACTTCTCTGAACCAGCAACCCTCCTTGAAATGTTATCTTCCTTGGGCTCTTTTTGGCACCACTCTTTATTAATACTCTTCCTTTTTCTCTTAGCTGCTCCTTCTCATTCTTATTGTAAGGCCCTATCTTTCTATACCTAATAAATGTTGAGGTCCCTGGCTCTTCTCTCTATTCATGTTGTATGTTCCCTCCAGGCAATCTCACCCAAACTCGAAGTTTCAGAAGTCAACTACATTCTGGTGACTCTCAGAAGCACAAAACTAGTTCTGAATTTTATCAACTCCAGACTCTTATCATAATTAAATTGAGCCTACCTTCAAAGTTAATGTGGCAAAAATGAAAGTCAGAATGTTCCTCTTTTCAAAACCTGCTTTACCCCATATATGTCTATCCCATCTCTATATGCCTGATCCAGAAATCAAAGTCATTCAGATTCTGTCAGCTCCCACAACAAATCCTCCCACCTATTCTACATGAAAAAAGCAGTCAAGTCTGTCTCTTCCCTTGCATCCTCACTGCCTGTGATTTAGCTCAGTCCTTTGGATCGCTCCCATCTGGACCACTGATCTACTTACACACGAGCTTCATACACTGATTTCACCCTTTCAATCTATCTTTTATCTTACTGCCACAAAGATTCTCTTAAAACATAAATCAGATCAACTCACCAACACCTACCTTTAATGACCAAAACCAAACACCCACCCTCCCCCTCCCAGTTGGTGTTCCATAGGGTATTCCAATCACCTTTGCCACTAATGATGATCAATGATTTGGACTAAGCTTACCCTTCCAGCATAATTTTCTTCCAATTTGCCTTTGCAACTTCTATCAAACCACTGCAACTGATACTCTCATCAAATCAAACTCCTTAAGTTTCCTAAAATACATTATGACAGCTCTGTCCAATAGAACTTTCTGTGATGATGTAAAAGTTCTGTATCTGTTCTATATAGTACCAGTCACCATGTGGGTAATTGGTAACCTATTTCGTGGGAAATGTGACTAAGGTACTGAATTATTTATTTTACTGAATTCTGATTAATTTAAATTTAAATGGTTACATGTAGCTAGTGCCATATTAAACAGTGAAGCTCTATGCTATTTCTTTATATCTTGGGTATGTCGCTCTGTCCAGGATGCTCCTTTCTTTACTCCTCACTTGCTGGTTTTTAACTATAAATTCAATTTATTTAATAGATATAGAGCTATTCAAGTTATCTATTTCTTCTTGAGTGAACTTTGGTAGTTTGGCTCTTTCAAGAAATTTATCCCTTTCGTGTAAGTTAGAAAACTTATATACACAAAGTTAAAGTTATTCATAGTAGTTCCTTATTATTCTTTTAATATTTGTAGAGGTGAGATGTCTGTCATTTTTGATTTGGTAATTTGTCTTCTCTCCTTTTTTGACTGATCAGTATGACTAGAGTTTTAACAATTTTATTATTTTCTTAAAAAACCAGGTTGGCTTCATGGATTTTCTCTACTGTTTTTCTCTTTTCTGTTTCATTCATTTCTTCCCTTATCTTTATTTAAACTTCCGGTTTCATTTGTTTTTCTTTTTCTTGTTTACCAAGGAGAAAGGTGAGGTTACTGATTTGCAACCTTTCTTGTTTTCTAATGTAGGTTTTCAGCACTAAAATTTCCTTTTAAGTAGTACTATATATGCATCCAAGTAATTTTAATATGTTGTATTTTGTTTCCATTTTTATTTAGTTCAAAATACTTTCTAATTTGTTTGGATTCTTCTTTGATTCATAGGTATTTAGAAGAGGAATGTAAAAAAAAACCTGAGACAAACATCTTCAATACTTCTTGACATGGAGAAAATCTATCTACCAAGGTATATCAATATATTGCAATATTTTACAAACTCTAAGAGTGTTGTTATAAAAACAAACCGAAAGGCACCAAGACTCCTCTCTGGGCAGTATTTAAAATGTCTCCTAAATAATCTCCATTATGAGAAAAACATTATGATCATATGCTCATTAACTCAATGCTAGTGTTCCCTATTAAATAACAGTCTACCTTTTTTAGACTTGTTGAGTTAAAAAGTTTTTCTTTTTAAAAAGGTACTCATAAAAGGAAAGAAAAATTACCTCTACAGGTCCAAAAGTAAACATTTTTAGATGTAACCAATTCAGAAAGTCATTCACAGAATAAATCAAAACAAAATAAATAAATCGAAAAAATCATCCTACTAAGTCTGAAACATAGAGCCACACAATCCTGGCGACGAAATATAAACAAACTTCTCAAGACCTGAATCAGAAGGAATCTGTAACATGATGGATTCTTCAAAATTGATATTCCATAATGATGCTGACCCCAAATGTAAAATCTTCTATTACTGATAAAAATCAGTATATCAGCTCCACACTTCACTTAAAGAGGCACAACACCAAGTTGCCAACTGAGGGGGGGATTGGGGGAGGTGGTAGACATGTTTGAATCAAATTAAAGTATGGCACCGTACAGAAAATGAAAGAAAGAGAAAGCAGACCCTACAGCTCAAGAACTGTATGATGGGGAGGCAGACAAGTGCATTCTAGACACGGCAAACAAAGACAATAGCATTAATATGTGGAAAAACCTAAGAATGATGTTAAATGCTACCCCTTATCCTGTTGAAATCTATGTAATCTTCAAAAAAAAAAAAAATTAAAAGGGAAGTGCTGTGACTTGACTGACTACATACAGATTGTCTCCATTAAAAAGAAAAAAAAAAGCATTTTGAAAAAAATTTCCAAACCACTTCTGAAATAAGCTAAGTACTTTGATAAAAATATATGAATAAGGGAAAGCAAGTACTAGGAGTTAGTTCTCAGAATAAAATACAACCATAACTAGGGAGCTTACCAAAATTCAGTAATTTATATGAATCTTGGAAGATCCTAGCAGTGAGAAGAATGGACCAGACAAGTCATGGTAAACTTGTAAGGTAGACATCTGTTGAAATTTAGTGGAAAATATCATTTCTAATTTTACAGGCCTAATTTTTCATTGTTAATTTATGAAATTTATGACGAAAGATGGCCTAAAGTAGAAATATATTTAGAATTTCATTCAACCTAACCTACAAAAAAAAAAAAAAAAAAACACCCTCTTATAATCATGACCATGAACATCATCTTTTCAGGAACTTCTGCTTCCACCCATGAGGAATGAATTGGGACAAGAACTGCCCTCCTGACATAAACATCTAGAAAATGAACAAAATAGAAAAAAAAAAAAAAAAAAAAGAACTGTTTTCAGATGTTAGACAAAGGACAGTGGAGGATTATGCTGCCAAAGAAAAGGTCGAAAAAATTAGGTGAGCCCTACAATTACCCAGCTTACTGCCTAAAAGCAGTTGCCAGGTCACAGTACACTGAGAGGGAATCCAAACAGATGGTGGTCTGGCTGAGATATACAGAAACAGGTTAGCATATAGGAGGGCTAAGGATGCTAGACTCTGTGGAGCAGAGTACCAAAGAGGAGGGCACTGCACAGAGAGAGCTCTGGAGATCTGCAGAGGGATGCCCTGACTCTCCAGCTGAGTGCTAATCTGCATATTCTTGGAGTGAAACACCTGAGGCCAATAAAAGAACCACTGGAAAGCAGAAGGTTGAACAACTTCAGAGCTCACACAGGGCCAAAAATCAGTAACACTCCCTTCAGCCAGAGTAGAGAAACTGCATAATACACAATGCATTTGATAGGGTCTTCAGAGACATTATACTTCAGTAATAGGGCTAAATTAGCCCTAGAATAAATAAAAGTTGATCTAGACACAACCTAATAAAGCTTTAAAGATGCACATTGATTCCAAATAACTTGAGTGACTGAACAAAGACTAAATTGTTTTATAATCTACAAAAATTAAAACAAATTAAGGCTCACAGGACACAGGCTGGACGTTATTCCATTTTTGCAAGGTTCCTTTAATAGGCAGTAACACAGCATTAACTCAAAGCAGGTTTAGATCATGTAAAGTGCATATTGTAATCTCTAGAGCAACGACTAAATAATAATTTAAAGTGGTAGAGGCTAAAATTCCATTAGATAAGTCAAAATAATATACTGAATATTCAATTAACACAAAATAAGGCAGAAGAGCCTCAGAGGCAAAACACAAATAAGTCAAATAGAGAACCAATAGCATAATGGAAGACCTAGTCAACCACATCAATAATTATATAAATATAATAGATGAAGAACTCATGTTTAAAAGAGATTGTCAGATTGTATAAAAAAATAAGACCCAACTATACAGATTGTTTACAAGAGGAGCACTAGAAATAAAGTAACAGATAGGATGCAAGCATAAAAGAACAAGACATGACATGAAAACAGTAAGCGTAAGAGAACTGCTGTGACCATATTAATATCAAACAAAATTGACATCAAGAGAAGTAATACCAGATACAGAGAAAAATTTCATAATAACAAAAGGGTAAATACATCATGCACACATAACATTAATAAAGGCATTTGTACCTAATAACATTGCTTCAAATGATACCATCAAGTACCTTGATCCAACTGATAATTCAATTTAGAAAACCCTCCCTATCCCTAACTACTGTAAAATATAGATTCTTTTCAAGTGCACATACAATGTTCATGAAGATACACCACAAACTAGGCTATAATACAAGTCTCATTAGATTTTAAAAAGCTAAAATTATACAAAGTATGTTCTCTAAGCACAAAGAAATTAAATTAGAATTCAATAACAGTAAGAAATCAATGACAATATAGAGCTGGTCCCCTGTATCTGTGGATTCAACTAACTGGATCAAAAATATTCAGAAAAAAAAAACTGCTATCCTGAACATGTACAGACGTTTCTTTCTTGCCATTATTCCCTGTATAGTTATATGCAAATACTATACCATTTTATATCAGGGACTTTAGCATCTGCAGGTTTTAGTATCCTCAGGAGGTATTGGAACCAATCCACCATGGATACTGAGGGATAACTGTACTTCTAAATAACTCATGTCAAAGAAGGAATGAAAAATATTTTTAAATATTTCAAACTAAAATAATAATGCAAATATAATATTTCACAATTCATGGGATGCAGCTAATGCAGAACTCAGATGGATATTTATATCTTTAAAAGCTTGTTAAAAACGAAGAAAGGCTACGGGCCGGCCTGTGGCTCATTTGGGAGAGTATGATGCTGATAACACCAAGGCCATGGGTTCAGATCCCTATATAGGGATGGACGGCCGGTTAGCTCATTTGGCAGAGCGTAGTGCTGACAACACTAAGTCAAGGGTTAAGATCCCCTTACCGGTCATCTCTTGGGGAAAAAAAAATGAAGAAAGGTTTAAAAACAATGATCTCCATTTCCACCTTGAAATGCTGAAGGAAGATGAGCAAATTAAGCCCAAAGTAAGTGGAAAGAAAGGAAGAAATATAAGAGCAAAAATCAAGAAAATAAAAGTCAAATATGAAGGAAAACTAAGAATCAAAAGTTGGCTCTTTGAATATAAACTAAATTAATAAAAACTAATTGAAAAAGATGGAAAACACTAATTACCAATACAAGACATAAAAGTGAAGGTATCACTACAGACATGACACAAATCAAAAGGAAAACAAGGGGAATCTAACTTCCTGTAATGGTGAAGTAGTTTGTTTTGAACCAATCTCCCACAGATAACAATTTAAAGCTCTAGACATAAAACTGTAGGTACAAAAAAACTACCTCAAGGCCCTGGAGATGAGCCAAAAATAGAAAACATCGGAGGAGAGGTGCCAACTACAAGAAGGGAACAATAATGGGTGAATTTCCTGTTCTTATGACTTTTTACCTGAATGCACATCCCAGTCAATGTTGAGCAGAATGGCTAAATCTGGAATAGAAAGTCTTATCTGTTGTTAAACCAGAAAAAAGAGTTAAGGATGATAATGTCAGATGAAAATTGAGGAGGAATATTGAAGGAAGTAGGAAGGAAGTGCACAAATCTTTTGTATTAAACTCTAAATCTCTGACTGACACCTGAACTACACATACACAGAGAAGTTTCCACATACCCCATCTAGGACTAAATAAACTGATCAAAGATTTCAGCTACTGCCCAATCTCAGAAAACAGAGTTTGGTGTCTGAACTAAGGCAAAACAAAAGAAAATTCAAACTCTTTACAGGAATCTAACAGAATACAAACTGTCTATAATAAGGAGATAATCCAAAGTTACAAGACAATGTGACCCATAAATGCAATCAATGAAGACCAACCCTAAAATGACCCAGATGTTGAAGTTATCTAGTAGGGATTTTAAAAAGCTATTATAACTATGTCAGGTAATCTACAGAGATGAGAAACTACAAAAATAAAATGGATATATTCAATATCTGAAGTGAAAATTTCACTAATGAACTTTAAAAAGCAAATTGCAGATGTCAGAAGAATGAGTCAGTGTCAAGACAGATTAACATTTATCCTCTTATCTGAGAAGCAAAAAAGAAAAAAGATTCAAAAAGTAAACTCAATGAACCCTGGGACAATATTAGGAGGTGGACATACATGTCCATTGGATTCTCAGAATGAGAAAAGTGAAATAAAGGGTTAGAAAAAAATATTTGAAGAAATAATGGTTGAAATTTTCCCAACAGTTTAAAAATATAAACATACATGTTCAAAAAGCTTTCTACCCTGTAGAAAAGAAAACCACACTTATATACAACACAGTAAAACTACATTGAAAAAAAAAAGAGAAAAATAACACATTACAGGCAAGTGAAAAATGATATGAGTTGTAACTTACTTCTTATCAGAAACAATGGAGGTCAGAATAAAGTAGAAAAACATCCTTAACATACTGAAACAAAAGAATAATGAAATATTACAAACTACTTATGCCAAGAAACTCAACATAAATAAAAAGGGAACTCCTTGAAAAGCACAAGATTAATTAGAAAATATAAATAGCCTTTAATATCAAATAAATTGGATTTGTTATTAAATTTAACAAAAACAACTTCAGTCTTTGCTTTACTGGTAAATTCTATCAATGACTGAAGGAATAAGTGAACCCAGTCTGGAACAAATAACCAAATACAGAATAAAGGAATGCAACCTACCCACTTTATTAGGCCTCTGTAACTCTAATACCAAAACTTGACAAAGACATTTCAAGAAAGAAAAATTGTAGAACAATATACCTCATAAAGTAAGAAAAATCCTAAGTAAAATATTAGCATACTGAATCCAGCAATATATAAAAAGAATACATCACCATGATAGGTAAGGATTATCACAGGAATGAAAGGTTAATATTTGAAAAATCAAAGAAATCCACCATATTAACTGAATAAAGGAGAAAGACTACATAATACTTTCAAATAAATGCAAAATAAACACTTGACATAGTACAACACCCATTTACAATAAAAATATTCAGAAAACTAGGACTAGAAGGAAACTACCTCAATCTAATTAGGAAATCTATGAAAAGCTTATAGCTAACATCATATACGATAAAGTCAAAATGCTCTCCCCAGTATCAGGAAAAAGGCAAAGATGTCCGCTCTATTTAACATTGTATTGAAGGTCCTATACGAAAGTAAACCATGAAAAAAATTAAAAGCGTAGGGGCCGAGCCCGTGGCACACTCGGGAGAGTGCGGCGCTGGGAGCGCAGCTACGCTCCCGCAGCAGGTTCGGATCCTATATAGGAATGGTCGGTGCACTCACTGGCTGAGTACCGGTCACGAAAAAAAAAAAAAAAAAAAGAAAGAAAAAAAAAAAATTAAAAGCGTATAGATTGGTAAGAAAGAACTAAAACTGCTTCTATTTGCAAACTACATGATTATGTCAAGGAATCAACAAAAACCCTACTACAACTATTAAATGAGTTGAGGAAGGTCTCATGATATAAAAGCAATGGACAGATATTAATTATGTCAAATGTTTATTTAAAAACAAAGCTTTAGAGCTGGCCAGTTGGTTGAGTTAGTTACAGCACGGTGTTGTAACACCAAGGTCAAGCTAGCCAACCACCAAAAAAAGAAAAAAAAAGTTTTAAAATTGCTTAAAACTTCTATGTACAATAGTGCCAAAAAACAAAGTATTTATGAATAAACTTAACAAAAGCAATGCAAAATCTCTGCACTAAAAACTCCAAAACATTGCTGAGAAAAATTAAAGAACAACTAAACAAATAGGTGTAACATTTTTAGGGATTAGAAGACACAATATCATTAACATGTCGATTTTCTGCAGATTATTTTATGGATTCAACAGTCTCCTAATCACAATCCCAGCAGGATTTTTTATAGAAACTGACAAGTTGATTTTGAAATTTATATAGAAATGCAGAAGATTTAGAAGAGCCAAAACAATCTTGACAAAGAACAATTATGGAGGATTTACATTACCTGACTTAGAGATTTACTATAAAGCTACAGTAATCAAGACAGTGTTGTACCAGCATTAGAATAAAGAAATCATACAGAGTCCAGAAACATTTATTTTTAACAAAGACAACACAGCAACAATGGGTTAAAAAAAAAAAAAAAAGAGAAAATCTTTCAACAAGCATTGAAACAGATGAGCTTTTTTACTTCAACCCCGACCTCATAGCACATAAAATTTTAAATCAAGGTAGGTCAAACCTAAACATAAAAGCCAAACTTTAAGACTTCTGGGGGAAAACACAGGAGAATATGTTTATTACCAATAGGTAGGCAAAAGTTTCTTAAACAGGCCCTAGATTATATCATTAGCAAGTATGACTGATCCTACATATCTAACAGTGTCCACAAAAGAGAGAGACGCATTAGAGAGATGTAGCCTGAGAAACTATATAATAGCACTAAGCAAAATTAAATATTCATAATTTTTTGTATATATATGGTTGCCCAATTCATACAAAAATTTCAAAGATCAATTTAACCACTATATTCAAGATAATATTAAAAAGATGTATTTTCAATATAGTCCATGAAGATAAACTAGTTAATTAAAATGTGATACCTGAAGTTGCCTAATATGTTATAAACTATATTCATTTTCTATTTTTATATATTCAAGCATTTCACATATAAAATCCAAAGCTACCTATTTAAAATACATTACAGGCCACAAAAAATGATTACATTATATAATGTTAAATATACTAATTATCTTGATTTGAGCATCACATATAGCACACAGGTATTGATATTCAAAATTCTGTACCCCACAGATATGTACAATATACTATGTTTCCATTAAAAAAAAAGTCCTTTACTTTTTTTTTTTTGGTTCTTTACTGTAATGAAAACAACTATATTAAGCCTTTTCAGCAATCCTAGATTTATCTGAAGATTTATCTAAACTAATAACTCATCTGTGATGGGAAAGGACTTCATTTGGTAACCATTCTCTTTTGTTATAGCAAAACTCCACATCTTTGAAATTGATCATGAAGATATCATGGATCGGCTTTGCTTTTAGATTTATGTATGTTGTTTCCTGTAACAAAAATTTGGTCCTTTTTATTGCAGAGTAGCATTCCATCATACGGATCTACCACAATTTGTATATTTATTCACTCACTGAAAGACATTTGGGTTGTTTCTAGTTTTTGGCAATTACACATAATGCTGCTTACACATTTATGTATAGTATTTTGTGTGATCATAAGTTTTCATTTCTCTAGGATAAATGCCTAGAAATGAGACTGCTGAATCAGAAAATAAGTTTATGTTTAACTTTATAAGTAACTGCCAAATGTTTTCTAAAATGGCTATACCGTTTTGCATATACACCATACGTAAGAAACAGTGAAACAACAGACAGCAGAAACAGACTTGCAAAGGCTTCATATTTTGGAATTATCTGTCACAGAATATAAAACAACTATATTTAATATGCTTAATAAAAGGAAAAAATGAAAAAATAAAGAGAGCACTAGTAGATTTATAACAGAGATCTAAATAAGTTAGCCAGAATGCAGAGCAACTGTATGAGAATTCTAGTTCCTCTGCATCCCTGACAGCACTTCATACTGTCAGCACCTAATTTTTAAAATTTATTATATACCCATTCTAGAAAGTATGTAATGGTGTCACACTGTGGTTTTAATTTCCATATCTCTAATAAGTAGAGATGTCCAGTATCTTCTCATGTGTGTACTGCCATTTGTATACTGTCTTTGGTGAAGTGTCAGCTAAAATCTTTGCCTTTTTATTAGGTTGTTTTCTTACTGTTGAGTTTTGAGACTTTATATATTCTGGATACACCTCCTTTGTTGGATATGTGATTTGCAAATATTTTTTCCCAGTCTTTGGCATGTTTTTTCATTCTCTTTAACAGTGTCTTTCACAGATATAACTTTTCACAGATATAATCATTTATTTTTCTTTTATGGATTACTGAAGCTTTATAGTATGCCTTAAAATTGTATAGTGTGAGTCCTCCAACTTCTTTTGGCTATTCTAGCTCCTTTATCTTTTCATGTAGATTTTAGAATCACTTTGTCAATAGCTATAAACAATCTTGCTGTTGAAACTTTCAACATTAAAAAGAAAGAATCTTGCTGGGATTTTGATAGGGATCTACTGGATAAATCCCAGGATAATTAACATCTTCACTATCTTGAATCTTCCACTCCACGAACATATTCATTTACTTAGGTTTTCTCTGATTTTTTTTCATCAGAATTTGTGATTTTTAGCATACAGATCCTGCATATATATTCAGTACCTGATTGTTTCATTTGAATGGGGAGGTACTGTAAATGGTTCTATTTTTAAAATTTCAGGTTCCAATTATTTACTGCAACAGATATTTGTAATGTTGATCTTGGCTCCTCTTCCACCACGATGCCCAGGATTTTTTCCTGTCTCATCAAAATGTCTTCGCTTATGGAACACATGTTCATACGCTTTGACAGACCAAAAAGAGATAGCGTCAGCTGAGCAGGCTTTGTTTCTTGCACTTCTTCACTACATCTGTATTATATTCTAGAGGTATTATGGTAGGAAAATGAAAAACTCAAGTGCTACAGGAATCACCCTATGAATTTGTTACCACGAGACTGCCTGTTTGTATTTGTTCAGCTAAAATTTACACTACCTAGGTGTTGCAATATAATAATCTAGATTACAGAGATCACCACATGACAGCACCTACAAGAGACCTAGGAAAAAAGCCAAATCTAATTTGGAAAAACCTACCGTCATCACAAGCCTTCAAATTAAAACTACAAAGTAAATAAGCAACTCACAGTCAAAAATTCAATAAATGCACGGGGAATCAAAGCACTACATATAAAAATCAGCAAAACAAACAGTAGAAACAAATTTGCAAAGACTTCGTGTTTTGGAATTATTTGACACAGATATAAAACAACTATTTAATATGCTTAATAAAAGGAAAAAAATGAAGAAATAAAAAGAAATAGTAGACTTATAACAGAGATCTGAAGAAGTTAGCCAGAACGCAGCAGAGAGAAACAAAAAGATCATATGAAGAGAAATAAAAAGAAGTGAAAATTAGAAAGCAGTGATCTAAAATACATGTACTCACAGTTTCCAGAACGTAATGAAAAAAACAGACAACAGCAATATGTAGAAATAATAACAGAACAAATCTGCAGATTTGAGGTGCAAATGAATCCTAAGCTGGGTAAATGGAAGGAAATTCATAGCTAGAGTCACCACAATGAAATCACAAAACAAAACCTAGTGGACTACTTACTAATTGATGACCCTAGGCAAGTTATATAACCTCTGAAAACTTTAATTTTCTCAGCTGTAAGTAATAACATAATAGTCACTATTCTTTTCCACTTAGCCATTTATTCTTATCACTACAAATAATCTTGACTCATGGCTACAGAAAGAGCCTTGCTGTATTTTCTTGTATTTCACACATGACATAGAAATAATTAAAAATATTAGATATTATCAGTTTGGGAAAAAAGACTAAGATGAGTCACACAGTGTTTGCAATCATAAAAATACAAAGATAGTTGCCGAACTCTGTGCATACAAAATCAAGAAACTGTGCTTGAAGTTCATTGCATTAACGTGTTTCCAAAAAGATAAATAATAACTGATGAGATACAACCTTATTACCCCCTTATTTAAATTGTCACAACAACCTCGCAAAAATTAGTGCAATGTGCACATCCATAATTAAATAATAACTTATTGCTTCAAAATAAGATAAAAGGCCAAAAAGTGTATTAGATGCTGAAAAGGTATTGAATACTAAAATGTATTTCATGATCGGCAAAACAATGAAACAAACACAAGAAAACATCTATACATTTCCTAGAATAATAACCAGTATTAAAGAATGGAAAACAAAACCAAAACCAAAAAAAAAAAAAAAACCTGCCAGATGTTTACAAAATAAGACCAATTTGAAAAGATCAATGGGAAGCTTTAGAATATTTGGCAATATTTTTGTATTATAAGATTTTGGAAAATAACATGATATGAGATTAGCTAAATTAAAATGGACATCAAACACGGTATAATAATGTGAATCTAGTCATAATAGCCATGATACAAATACAACCCAAATGTCCATCAATAGATGAATGGATAATGTGGTATTTATGATGGAATATTTTCCAGCCTTAAAAAAGAAGGAAATCCTGCTATTTGTGACAACATGGTTACATAATTATACGCAAAGTCAACAGGAGGTGGACACATAACTGCAAAGGAAGGGGGTAAAGAACTGGAATCAAATCTACCACACAGACTCTGGTTCAATTCTATCACTACTAAGCAATTCTGGGTGGATAATAAAGACTTCAATTTGGAAATAAAAATTCTTCTATGAACTTACACTATCAATAAAGTTAATTTCACAATTCTGTAATATTATAAAAAGGGAAACTGCTCAATTTACATGTAATATATTATAAATAATTAGCAATGTTTATGTCTTTATACAAATAATAATTAATATACACTCTGATTGACAATGCTGCAAATTCTGTTCTCCAATCTCATGTAAATACATTCACGCCTGATACAGTCTACCAAATCACTTTACAAAAATATGGTCAGAATTAGCTATAAAATAAAAACTTTATGGGTTCCAGACAGTCAAATTATCTGAAAGTTGCTAAAATAAACTACTTAAGTGTCTTAAGAACAATTGTCTTCTTCAAGTCAACTAGAGGGCTCAAAGATCAAGAAATGACAAACTGAGCAATTCCTCCATAAGGATGCAACTATGTCTCACACATTCCTTTTTTTAAGTATATTCCAAAGAGGAGAAAAGAAATTTGCTGCTTTTATTAAAATTAAAATTAATATATTTAAGAAACAAATTCAGTTAATTCTCTAATTCCTGAATTATTCCAACTTTGTGCATATAAATTTAAAAACACTGATGAAATGCAAAACATTCCTTAAAAGACAAACCACCAAAGCTTATTCAAGAAGAAATAATCTGAATGGCCCTGTATCGATTAAGTGGACATATGGCCTATGTCAAAGTGAACTTGCTTAAAATGTTTCTATGAGAAAGGAGGAAAAAAATAAATAAATAAAAATAAAATTTCCAGGCTCAGATAGCTTCACTAGTGAAGTAGTGAATTCTAAAACAAATTTAAAGAAAAGATTAAAACTGACTGTATACAAACTCTTGCTGGAAATAGAAGAGGGGAAATGGTTCCCAACTCATTCTTTGAAACTAGCATTACCTTGATACAAAACCAGAGAAGACACTTCAAGAAAAGAAACTATAGACTAATATCTCTCATCAAACAAAAAATCCTTAACAAAATAGTAACTAGTAAAATCCAGCAACACATAAAAGGATAATACGTCACACGAAGTGGGTTCAGCCCAGGAATACAAAGCTGGTTAATAATAAAAAATCAACTAATGTATCTCACTATATTAATAGACTAAACAAGCAAAACAATATGATCATATCAATTGACCCAGAAAAAGCTTTCAGAAAAATTCATCAACAACTTGTGATAAAAAACTATCAGCAAACTAGGAATAGAACCTAATAAAGGGTAGCTACATAAAACTTCCAGCTAAAATAATGCTTAATGGTGAGAGGCTGAATGCCTTCTCACTAAGATCTGGAACAAAGTGAGGATGTCCACTTTTATTCAACATTCTATTGGAAGTTCTAGTTAGTGCAATAAGGCAAGAAAAAGAAATAAAAAGCATACACATTGGAAAGGAAGAAATAAAACAGTCCTTATTTAAGGTAACATGATTGCTTAGGTTAAAAATTACAAAGAATCTACCAAAAAAACTCATAAAACCAATAAATGTGTTTAGCAGTCACAGGACACAAGATCAACATATTCCTTTATACCAGTGAGGAAAAACTGGAATCTGAAATTTTAAAAAATATCATTAATAATAGTACCAAAAAAATTTAATTAGGTAGGTAAAATCTAACAAAATATGTGCAAGATCTGCAGGTGGAAAACTACAAAACACACAGAATTTTTTAAAAATCTAAATAGAGAGATGTACAATGTTCATAAGCGTGAAAAAAATCAATATTAAGATGCAATTCTTCCTGATTGATATATACATTCAAACAATCCCAATCAAAACCCAGCAACCTTTTTGTAGGTTTCAACAAGGTTATTCTAAATTGATATGAAAAGTGAAGAAACTAGATTAGCCAAAAGAATTCTGAAGAGGAAGAACAAAGCTGTAGGATTCATATTACAGGATTTCAATACTTACTGTAAAGCTACAGTAATCAAGACAGTGGGGGGCTGGTCTGTTAGCTGAGTTGGTTAGAGTGCAATGTTAACAACATCAAAGTCCAGATTCAATCCATGTACCAGCCAGCAACCAAAAAAACCCAGTGTGGATTGGTGGAAGAAGAGACACATAAATTAACAACATAAGACGGCCTAGAAACAGACCACACAAATACAAACAATTTTTTACAAAGGAGCAAAGGTAATTCAATGGTAAAGAAGACAGCCTTCTCAACAAATGGTGCCAAAACAAGTGAATGTCCATATGCCAGTAACTCTAACCTAGACCAGACTTCACATCTTATAAAAGTTAACTCAAAATGAATTACAGACATAACTGTAAAACATATAATTATAAAACTTTTTAAAGAAAATGTAGGAGAAAATCTGCATACTCTTAGGTCTGTCAATGAATTTTTAAATACACTATCAAAAACATGAACTATGAAAGAAAAATATTAATATAACTAAATTTTATCAAAATAAAAATCTTTTGCTCTGTGAAAGACACTTAAGGGAATAAAAAAACCAGCCACAACTGAGAGAAAGTATTTGCAAATCACATATCTGATGAAGGACTTGTATCCTTTTGGATACACAAAATTCTTAAAATTCAACAATAAGAAAACAACCAAATTTAAAAATGGGCAAAAGGTACGAATAAACACCTCTCATCAAAGAAGATGTACAAGTGGAAATCAGCATAGGAAAACATGACCAAAGTCACATGTTATTAGGGAAATACAAACCAAGACTATGAGATATCACTACAGACATATCAGAATGGCTAAAATCCAAAATATTGAATTGCTGGTTAAAATGCAAAGCAAGAAGTCATCTCATTCACTGCATTCATTACAGCCACTTTGAGAGAGAATGTGTCAGTATCTTATGAAGCCAAATATAGTTTTACCATAAAATCCAGCTATCATGTTCCTAGGTCTTAACTAATTAAAAAATTTATGTCCACACAAAAACTTGCATGTGAATGTTTACAGTAGCTTTCTTATTAAACCAACATGTTCTTTAATAAATGAAAGAATTAACAAACTGTGGTACATTGAATTGATTAATAAATTGTGGTACATCCATGCAATGGAATACTATTCAGTGATAAAAAGTAATAAAGTATTAGGCCATGCAAAAACACAGATGAATCTTAAATGCAAATTGCTAAGTGAAAGAAGCCAGTCTGAAAAGGCTAAACACTGTATAATTCCATTTATATAACATTTTGCAAAAAGCAAAACTATACAGATGTTAAGTAGACCAGAGGTTGTTCGGGATTTGGAGAGAAGGCAGGATTGAATAGGTGAAGTACAGAAGATACTGTAAGGTGGTAGAATTATTCTGCATACCATAATTGTGGATACATGACACTTTGTCAAAACCCCCACAACTTTATAGCACAAAGAGTGAATGAATCTTAATGTACGAAAAATTTTTAAAAATCATTTAGGAGATTGGGGAATCCTAGAATGGAACAGAAACTATTACAAAAGACTAACTGTATTACAAACGCATGAAATAACCTTACTTAAAAGATGGGCTTTGGAAATGAGTAGAGATATAAGATTAAAGGCAAAAGGAAGTATACATTATCACATTAGTTTTAAAGTTGTTTCTCATGGGGATATAAGTTAATCATTCTAAGACTATTATACATTAGAACTGGAACTGAGCAATTAAATAAATGAATGGCAGAAGGCAGGAGGCAGGATTCTCACTGTTTGAGTGGGAGGTTTCAAACAAGAAAGGAAAGGTGGCTAAAATGGTCCATATAGTAAATTAATTAGCACTGAAGACATCAATTTGAACTCATGTTTAATTGCCAGTTTAATGTTGTGGTCATCAACCTCCATCTGCCATCATGATAACCTGAATACTTATCAGCAATGATGACATGTTACCCAATAATTTCCAGATATGGAAGTCAGCCAGTGGGATGTGCCTGGAGGTGGGTGAAAAGGAAGTCAGTCAGTAAGACGAAGGGTAACTAAAGCTCACTGGTAGAAATGACAGTGTAATGACAGTGGAGCAACATTTTTAAAGTACTGAAGGGGGGGAAAATTGCAAAATAAAGACTTTTTTTTTGTAAATTCAAAGACAGAATTCATAACAACAACTGTTAATGAAAGTCTGTCAGTCAGAATAAAGTAATAACAGTAATATGGACTACACAAAGTCATGCACAGCACTGAAAATATATATTTTTCTTAATATTTAAATCTTCTTAAAGGTAATTATTTAACAAAAATAATAATTATTAGTTTATGTGGGTATAAAGTTAAAATATATCTTGACAATAGCACAATGATCAGGAAGGGAAAAATGGTACAGTACTTGCCTTGGATTGAGTGTTCCCCCCCAAAACTTGACTCCCACTGTGACAATGTTAAGAGAGAGAGAGAGTGGGAAATCCTATTACAGTAATTGAAAGGTGGGGCCTTGAAGAGATGATTAGATTGTAGGACCATGCTGTAATGAAAGGATTAATAATGGTGGTCAGGGGCATGGTTCTGAGGGCTTTAAAAGAAGAACACATGAGAGGTTAGTCTCTCTCTGCTTCACCATTTTCTGCCATGTGAGACCCCTGCGTCACTGGGGCTACCACCAAGGCTTTCATCAAATGTGTTACCTGAACTTTGAACTTCCCAGCCTCTGAAACTGTAAACAATAAATTTCATTTTCTTATAAATTACCCAGTTCCAGGTGTTTTGTTATAAGCAATAGAAATCGACTAACACAGGTACTATCATAAGGTAGCTGAAGTGGTACAAGCCATCATTGACTGTAATTGAAGAAGATTGACTGTAATTAGTTAAAGGAGTATAGATACAGCAGCCACCAGGCATATAGAAACACCAAACAGAACAAAGTGATAGCTAATAAGCCAGCAAAAGAGATAAAATAAAATTTTTTAATATTCAATTAACCCAAAGAAAGCAGAAAAAAGCAAAAACACAAAAGTCAAACGGGAAGAACTGCAAAATGATAAACTCAAACCTAACCATATCAAGTATCACACAAAATGTAAATGGTCTAAATATCCCAATTAACAAGTATAGATGTTAGGCTGAATTAAAAAGCAAGGCCAACCTATGTGCTGGCTATGAGAAATGCACTTTAAAAATAAAGACACAATTAGTTTAAAAGTTATGAGATACAAAGAAATATGCTTAAAGAAGCTAGAGTAGGTCAATAAACATTAGGCAATATAGATTTCAGAGCAAAGAATATCAGGGATAAAGAAGGTCATTTCATAATGACAAAGGCGTCAGTTCATTAGGAGAAGATAATCTCAAACTTCTATGAACCTAAAAATGAATCTTCAACATATATGAGGCAAAAACTGTAAGGAGAAATAGATAAATCTGCAATTATAATCAGAGATTTTAATACTATTTTCTCAATAATTGATAGGACAAGTAGATGAAAAATTAACATGCATATATTAATTTGCTTTGAACCACACATCTGACACTTGTAGAATAATCCACCTAATAGCAGCAGAATACACATTAGAATATACTCCATAGCCCATCATTATCCAAAGTGAGAACTTAGAAGACAGAGCAAAAGCTTATATTTCTCCATTGCCATGTTTCTTACATAAAACATTCCTTATCGTAAGAAGTTAGTACAAATAATGTTTTAATGTACAGATCACCTGGGGATCTTGTTAAAATGCAGATTCGAAAAAAGTAAAGTCTCATTCAAGGCATAAGAGTCTGCATTTCTTCTTTTTTTTTTTTTTTTGTCTTTTTTGTGACCGGCACTCAGCCAGTGAGTGCACCGGCCAGTCCTATATAGGATCCCAACCCGCGGCGGGAGCGTCGCTGCGCTCCCAGCGCCGCACTCTCCCGAGTGCGCCACGGGCTCGGCCCAAGAGTCTGCATTTCTAACAAGCTCCCAGATGTTGCTGGTGACACTGACATTAAAAATCCCTGAACAGCACTTGGAGAAGCAAAGAACTAGAAGATGAGAGAAGAGAAAGTAGAGGAAGCAAGGGTCATTTTAGCTTTGTCCACTTCTAGAAACTCAACAACACAAAAAGAAAAAAGAAAACAAAAAACAAAAAACAAAAAAAAATTTTTTTGAGTGATTCTAATGTGCTTAGTCATGATACAGAACATTTAATATGCATTATCTTATTTAATCTTCATAATAAACCCACCAAAGTAAATATTATCATTCTCCTCATTTTTCAGAGAAAGTAATCGGATGTTAACAAAGCCAGTAATGTGCACATATCACAGTGTCCTCTAAGCACACAGTTTAGCAGAACACTAAATGAGCTCCATGAAAATTTTCTTTTCCCAGCACTTCCCCTAAAAGTCACATCAATTTTAGATTTCCCTTTCTTTTGAGTCCTCTCTCCCCTTCCCCACTGGCAAGACTTAAGCATATAACCACAAAACTGAGTACACAACTTTCAAAAATATCATCACACAATTGAACTGGCAAGATTAACTGTAAATATATGCCATTAAACATCTTTGGCTGACTTTTTTGTTATGTTTAAGAAATGTTTAATATTTTATCTTAAACAAAATATAGCTAATTGATACAAAATTCAAAGCAAGAGATCTGAAAAATTCCAACTTTCACTGTAATGTCAAATTAGACCTACTTGCATCCAATTAACTATTCAAGTGATGATTAAGTGAAAAACATGAATATGCCACATACTGATTTCAAGAATGAAGCAATATTTATATTATTCCAAAATATTCCATAATAAACATGTATTGTTTTTTAAATCAGGATAAAATAGGTTAAAAAACTTTAATTGAATAAGCTCCTCCTATGTCCTCAAATACTAGCAATAGGCACAGAGTTAAGATTAACAGACATATATTACAAATATCTCCAGAGGCTACAGAATTCTAAGAGTAATTACTGTCCTAGCTAACAATGGAAAAACAAAGAAAATATATTCAGTGAAAAATCAAATACCCTCAATTAGTTTCTTGAAGAGGTGCAACACAGTGAATGCCAAAGAGTACCTGCAGCCTTGCAGAACAGGTGGAGCATAGGGATCTCACAGTGCTCGAGGTTTATTTCTAAGTACTTTCATCATCTCTAAAAAGGAGGTGGTAATTGTGTTCCCCTAGCCATATAAGAGGAAATAAGTATAACCAAAGGTAAAGTTCTCACAACTGGTTGGTACCTCATAGATAATATCTGACTTTGTTTTGAACCTTTAATTTTAAAAAAAAGTACAGAAAACCTGTCCTAAAAACATAATTTAGAATTCCTTTATCCTCTAAAGTCAGGAATTAGAAACAAGTCATGTAGCACTTAAAACAAACCTCCTTTGCTGCCTTGAAGGTAGTAAAATTTTACAGCAACAGAAATGTTCAGGGGCAAGTTGTCAGATTAAATATCATGACACTTTAATACTGAATAGGCAGATGAAATTTTCATTATTAAACCTCTTTCTAGAAAAAGGAAGTAATGTGTACAGGGAGGAAAAAGATAAGTGGTATTTTTTTGGTAACAGGAAATGTGTTTCTCTAGCTTTGTGGCAAACTGCACCCACCAATAAACAATTTGTTGCTGAAAAAATCAATCACAAATAGCTTTATTATGTAAAACTGAAAGCATTGCCTTGCTTATAATAAGTGAGGATAGATTTTCAGAATTTTTTTAACTTTCATATATATTTGATTTGGCAACAGATCTGGCAACAATGAAGGCTACATTTTTCCTAGATAGAAGGGTATGACCAGTATTTTCAATATGATAGTTCAGAAGGTCTCATCATTGTGAGAAGTACTAATCTCAGACTATTTTAAGAGATTGTATAGAAAATTCACGAAAAAGCTGGGGCAAAAATGAATAGCTATGAAACTCCGCCTCTATAGTAGCCTCTTCAAAACTCTTACTATATTTCTTTCCTGGCAATTCCCCAAAGAACAGAAGTCCTCGCAAAAATTCCAGTTGCCTCCTGACCTGTTAAGCTGAATAACATTTCTATCCAAATAATCCTTTTATGCTGTATCAGTTTTATGCTATATCAGTTCTAATATATTTTTAGCAAGTAATATGGGGCAAGAACTCCTCTCAAAGCTGCTTCTTTACCCTATCTTACTGGACTGCCAAATATGTGTTTTTAGCTGTGCAGAGTCAGCTGTAGCACTGCAGGTCCACTAAGAATCAACAGTAAAATGCTGCCCTGTGCTGTCAGAACGCAAGAAAAAAAGCTCACAAAGACCAAAAAATGATAGTGGCTTCATCCCCACATTCTCACCACCAAAAAGATCTGACTCAACCCTCAAAACAATTCTTTAGTTGGTTGATCTTGTTTAAAATTTTACAGCCATCTGATTGACAGCAGTCACAAAAGCATCCATAAATGTTGGAGAAACAAAAACTGATAGTACTTGTACACACAGATATCCAAAAGGCAAGGAGTTTTTCCATAAACCCGTTTTCCACATTAGTTCTGCAGCCTCACTTGAAGTGTTTCCCCCATCAAGTGACTCATTTTACAATGAACATTTTCTAAATGCATGCAAAAAGCTAAGATGCCCAAGAGCATTAACAAAACAGCTTCAGCCATGAGGTATTACAATACAGGTTAAGAGACTAAAGGAACAAAAATATAGAGAACACTTTAAGAACTAACGCTATGGCCTGATATATTCAAAGGCAGTGAAAAACTGGCATCTCAAAGATCAACATTTCAGAAGGAGAATTCTAAATATTCATAAGCAACAAGATCTTTACTAAGACTCATCTCCTCATTCAAGACAACAAAACTAACCCTAGTCAGGTAGATAGCTATTCATAATGAAGCATTTTGAAGAGACAATCAGATTATAACATCTAACCCTGAAAGTTTGATTTCATAAACCTATTTATATAGAGACAGGTTCCATATCTAAAAGTGCAGATTTTTAAAAATTTCCTTTGCCATTTATGGGATGGAAAAGCATCCCTGATTTGTATATTAAAGCACAAGCATCTGTCCTACTGATGATATTCTAGAGAAGCATATTAGCATAAAATTTAACGATGTCAAATAAGTGGATGTGAAATAGGGACTGCGTAAAGACACTATTTCCAAGGCTGACAGAAACATCACTGTTTAGAAATGCAAATGAAACCATTATGTTCAATAATTATATGAAAATATGAACAGTTCAGCATGTTTTCCAGCCCTGATGGCGGTTAATGGGATGTACGCTTATGTAAATAACTACTATTAAAGCTAATGCTGAAAAAAACTAATAAATTCATACTAAAGCAACTGATTTAGTATGCTTTTAAACCCCAGCAGTGCTCACTTATTAGAAAAGAGTGCATTATTATGTTTAGAACTCATTACTGCTACAAGTCACTGCAACTCCATCAATTACCATGCATTAATGAAAATGGGACACATACAAAAAAAATTATTGCCTCTCAGCAGTTTTCTTTAAAGACAAAATCTAGGGATACTACCATCATGGGGCCTTGTAGGGAACTTATCCTCATGATAATGTTTATAACTAAAACAGTATTCCCAACACTATCACCCCAGGGAATTTTGATAAGAAAGGCTAATCTTTATATAAAATTATAAACATTTTACAATATTGACCATTTTAACATCAGTAAGAAAATTTTAATATTTTAAGTACGTTCTTAAAAACTTTCACTAACATGTATTTGGCACATGGTCCATTTTTTTTATAGAGAGGCTAAGAAACAAAAATATATAGTGGTAATCATAACAGTGTAGAGGACAGATGGTTTCATTCCAAGATGCTGTCTGATATAAAAGATAAATCCCACTCAGTCCTATACTTATGTCTCAGTGAATTCTGTGTAACCAAGGGATTAGATTTTTAAGAATGAGCTTTAAATTTCATTCTTGACCACAAGCTGAACTTTCTTGCGATATATTAAGTATTTAGTACAAGGTATTAAGCAGCTGGTAAATCCTTGTTCTTTAAAATTCAAGTTTAGCTGGTACCTAACAGCAAGAAAATGCTGACAGAGCAGGAATTCAAATATAGAATATATGCATTTGCTCTCACTCTACATCTGTCGACATTTGCAGTTTATTGTTTCTTTAATATATGTAGTTTAACTGATATCGTTTTCTAGCACTCAGGAAAACAAAACACTTCAGCAGCCACTAAATGTGAAATATAGTCACTAAATCTCAGTCTTGTTATATAATGAGTATATGTTAATTTTTAAGTTATAACTGTCAAATCAGCCCTATCATTTGTAGTTTTAGCTCTCATATGTTTATTAATTTCCCAAGAAGCTTTTATTACAATTTAGATCGACTATCACCACATGGCAGTAGAGTGCCAGATTATGCAGCTCCAGCAATAAGGTGCAACTTTTCTCTCAAGAGTAAGATGTTCTCTGACAAAGCAACTTTGGTCTAACAATTCATCCATGTAACAGGTATTTATTGAGTACTAGGTACTGTATTTGATTGTCAGTATACAACAGTGCCCAAAACAAATGATGTCTTAAGAGGAAAACAGACAATAACTATATAATAGAATATTATAAAATTAAAACAAACAAAAACAGAAAAGAACAAAAGTACCTCTTAAAAGAGAAATTCTTCAATGTGATATAAAGGCATCTATCAAATACCAAAGACCTACAGTTAGCATCAAACTTAAGAATGAAATATGTATTTCTCCCTAAGATATGAAAAAAACAAGGATGTCCTCACTCATCACTTCTATTTAATACCTAACTGGAAGTACTGTGATAAGGCAAGAAAAAGAAATAAAGGGCATAAAGATTAGAAAAAAACTTAAATTGTTTTCATTTGCAGATGACATGATTGTTTGCAAATCAAATCCCAGTTAATCTGTAAAACAACCATTAGAATTAATAAGGAAAAATTTAGGAAGGTCAAAAGATATAAAATCAATATACAAAAACCAATTGTATTCCTAAGTTCAACAACTGAAAAATGAAATTAACACCAAACTTAGAAAAAATTTTAAAAATTAACAGACTCTGGTCCGCTGACTAGAATATGCACATGATGGCTGAAGCTTGGAATGCCAAAATAGAAAAAATGTGGCTCTCTAAAATCTATAGAGTCACCATACCTACCACAAATTGTTGGCACCCGATGCCTTTTACATGAAAAAGAAACAAACATATCTTGTTTTGCTTACTGTTACTTTGGCATTTCTTGTTATATGCAAGGAAGCCTAATCCAGACAGATTCATAAAACATTCTTATTTAGGTCCCAACTAATCATAGCTTTTTCAGCTTTGTTTCTGCATTATTTTCCTTGAGATCTCTTCTATGCCTTCACAAAGCAGCATATGATGCTGAGATTCCTTAGGAATTCCTAACTCACGTCTTTTAGCAACAAACTTCCTTATAACAGCTTCAGAAAAACGTAAAGGAATGCTCTCACACAAAGTTAAAAACATTTTACTTCAAAAATTATATTGTCTCTTCAAAAACTAGAGAGCTAGTTACTCTTTGGGCAACAAAAATCTGAATGAGAACTCTAAAGGCTATTATATAGCCTTCTATATTTTCAAATAGAAGATAACATCTGAAATAAAAGATAGCATTTGAAAGATACAGCAAATATATCTTCTTATCCACCTGGTATGCTGTAATCTTTTTCAGGGCAAAAAAATATTTTATAGACCTTATATTTTCACAGAACTTCATAGTTTTGAAAAAACATTACATATTTTAGCTCATTTGATCATCTTGTGTGGTAAATAGTTCAGATATTACTAAAATGTAACATATAATAAAATTAAGCCTTGCACAGGCTACTTTAACCAAAGTCATAAAGCTACAGTACAAAGGTAGAACTAAATCATGATTCCAAGTTTTATGATTCTGGTGCTCTTTTCAAAACACTACTATATCACGCATTAAGATAACTCATATTTGAGACATCCAATTTCTATACTAAAGTTTTACAAAAAGGACTTTTAGTATAATTGTTTTTTTGTTTTAATAAAGGGGGAAAAGCTGCCTTAGCAGCATCTCAAATTACTTCTCTGCCACCTCAAATCACTAGGTAATGTTATTCAAAGAATATACTTCTAAATGCTGTGATATCTCTACCTGATTACTCTTACCATCATATCAAAACCTCCTCTCACTCCCTTTGCCTCCAGACTGCTGAACTAGTCCTTGTGCTTTTAGCCTGGCACACTGATGCTTTTGGGCTATTAACATGAGACAGATGTGGCTAGTTGGCAACATTTCTCTGCACTCACTAATAACTATTCTCTTGTCACCATATTACTGGCTCTCTTTATTGTCAAACTTTCTCCAGTGCAAATTTCTCACTAGGGCAATTACTATTTCTATCCTCCTTTTCTGTTGGTTTTCTCTCTCTTGTCTTCTTTTCTCCATTGCCTCTTGTCACTTTCCCTGTGTTTATCAGCTTTTCTGTGGAAAAAGGTCTTACAGGTATAGCCAGAAAACAAAACACACACATCATAACAACTACTTGAAAAACTGACCAACTAGAACACAAGTATTATCTTTAGATACCTAAATTTTCCGGGCTACATTTATTCAGAAATTCAAGGACTGCTTAAGACTATTTTGATAGGAGGAACTCGTTCTCCACCTGGCTCTGCTCTTCATAAGCCTGAGGATTCAAAAAGTGAAATATGATTTCTATATTTAGGAAAAGATAATGATATGGGGGGGGGGGGGTAGCGAGGGAAGTGACAATGCTTACCATCTTATCTACGGGGAGATACAGTTCAAATGTTCTGTTAACTTCTAATCATTACATGACTATACCATAATTAGATTACTACCTCTGAAAAATTACAGCTTGGAAATGCAAAATCTTGGGTATAACTATTAAAAAAAGAAAGAAATGTTATTGTATAAATCTCTACCTGAAGTGAGAGTATTACCACCTGAATCACCTAACTATTCATAAGTAAAGACCATCTTAAGGTTAAGAATACTAAGACAAATTTGCCACTGATTAATATAAAGCCATTCATTATATTCTTCAAATCTAAAGCAATTACGAGCAGTGTATAGCAAATGAATTTAGCTGAAGAGATTACATCAGCATAGCCCTTTAAGGAAGATCAGTAATGTAAAAGGCTAAATGGAATAATGAACTCTCCTGAACAATAATTATGAGACTGACTTATTGAAAATCTATTTCTTCATGCAAGAACTGATGAAACTTTCAAAAGTAATTTTAAATGACACTATGCAGATTTAGTACCATTAACCCAGTGCACAACTATCACTGAAAAAAATTTTTTAATTAAAGGTATAGAAAATGAATTTTTTTTTAATATCGGTCTGCTAAGCTTATTTACACATGGGCATCAAAAACAAATGAACCTCTTAGGCACTAGGGCCATTTTAGAAGCCCCAATCCACATCTATTTGAATTCCTGTGACACTCACTATAAAGCAACACAGAAGTTGCTCTCTCGGGGCACTAAGGCTCTAAATCTGGAGCCTGCAGCATGCCGAAGAAATCAAAACCAAAGTAAAATCAAGACTGGAAAATAAAATTATTGGTTTTATTATAAAATGAGTACACCATAGATATTAAAAGGGTTTCAGACAAAAAGGCAGAGAAATCCCGTAAAGCAAATCTTACCAAAAACAATAAAAAATAATATTAAAAAAATGATAAAAAATGTATTAACACCCAACCAGGGGAGTAAAGATTAAAAAATGGTCAAAGAATATCTAAAAACACACTAATGTTTAGAAACACTATCCTTCTACAAATACACTGAAACGCCTTCTTACCTTATACTTAGAATAAAAAATACCAAAGAACTAAGTACACGTTAAAAACTGTCTTAGACTGCTCAGGCTACCGTTAACAAAATACCATAGACTGGATGGCTTAAAAAACAGAAATTTATTTTCTTACAGTTTCGGAAGCTGACAAATCCAACTTCAATGTCTGGCAGGGTTTGGTTTCTGGTGAGGGCTCTCTACTTAATTTTCAGATGGCTGCCTTCTTGCTGTGTCCTCATATTGGGTGTGCGGTTGGGGGGAACTCTCTCTCACTTTCTCTTCTTACAACAACGGCACAATCCTACTGGATTAAGATCCACTGTTATGATCTCATTTAACATTAATCACCTCCTAAAGACCCTATCTTCAGCTACAGTCATGTTGGGGGTTAGAGCTTCAATGTATAAATTTGGGGGGGACATAATTCAATCCATAGTAAATACTAAAATAAATACATAAACAAATGAACTTTGCTAAGCCCAGAATAGAGGGCAAAGGGGCTGAAAAGCACAATCTCCTCTCACAATACTTCAAAGAGTGTACATTTAGCAGTTAGATAACTTTATTAGAATTTTTTAAATGTTTCATTCCACAAAAGAAAAACTGAAAATCAGAAAAGTTACTAGAAGAGGTAAAGCAGATCTTAAAAATCTCTTCCAGCCTTAAAACAAACCTCAAAACATTCCTTCAAATATAGATGCCCCTTTAGATACACAATATCTCCTTTTCTTCACAGCCTTCACTTTCTCACCCCTACGCAAGCCTAAGCCACTGCAAATCCACTTACTCTTCTAAAATGTCACTGAAATGCTCCTGCATTTGGTGACTTGTCTAAAGTCACAAAGGTACAAAGTAGCTGATCCAAGACTCTAAGTATTCTTACTCAATATTCAGTACTGTTGCAAGTACAACACATTTGCCCAAAGAACCATAAGAAGATACACAGGTTAGGACAGTTGGTACAGGTATGAATGCGAAAAGCCAAATACTGTTAAAAAAAAAAAAAAAAATTATCATGGAAGATATCTTAAAGAAATCTTGAAGAAGAAAACTAGTAAAAGGAGCAATGACAAAGAAATAAAAATAAGGTGTAAGAAGTAGGAAAAAACCAATGAATCTTTCTTAGCTGGTATGTATGGACCACACAAAGGGGCCATAAAAATGAAAGTCACATATGTTACTCGACACAAGCAATAGAGGGACTGAATGTCAAAATCAAGCATATGCATTTGATCCTTTAGGCCATAAGAAGCTATGAAAAGGTATTAAAAAGCCAAGTGATGTAATCAAAATAGTCCTTAAGAAAGATTAATCTAGAAGCAGTGATGGAATGAACTCAAAGGACAGTTGGAGAGAACAGAGATGGACACAAGGACACTAAACAGTAATGCAGGAATGAAGTGAGGTGGCAGTGAAAACCGTGAAGGACAATGGGCTCAGAATAACATTTCAGAGGGAAAAATGAGAAAGACTTGGTGACTGAATAAAGAATTCAAAGTACAAGAAAATCACTGGAACATTCTACATACCTGGATTTCCTGGATAACTTACGGTACACTGTTTTGAGTACCAAAACTAACTTTGGATAAAAAGCACTGTAAAATTGTAAATCACAAATATTTATAAAATTGTGCTTTAACTACAAAGCAGTCTAGAAAAGTAAGGTTTATTGATATTTGTATCATTCACTATTGCAGAAATAATTTGGTATAATAGAAAGCACAGAACATTTTGTGTCAAAAGATTTTACTCTTAGCACCACAATGGACTGACTGTATCATTTCTTCCCCAGACTTGTACCTTCATCTGTAAAATGAGGATAAAAGTATCTGCCTTACCTACCTTAACCAGGTAATTATGACGATTAAAAAAGTAGAAGTGAAACTGCCCTGTAAATAGAAAAGCAATATACAAATATGCCTTACTAATAGAAGTACTAAAAGGTAAAACGGAATAAAAACAACTTAACCTTATCTCGAGGACTCAGAATTATCATTATGAATGTTACATAATATTCTGTGTTTAATAAATAATGTCCTTGAGATATATCTAGGTGGGTAGAGTTCCAGACTTCTGCACATTTTCAGTTCTTATCTGTTTTTTAATAGTTTTTCTGTCAACTCCTCTGCCAGCTTTAATATCCTCACTGCAGCTCCATTCCCTGCTTCTAATTTCTCCTCCTAATCGGTAATGGGCTTAAAAACTAGACACCAGATAATGAGTTTATTATCATCCATATGAAAACCTCAGGAACTCTCATATAAGAAAAGTGCATACATAAGAGACTGAAGTGGGTAAGGAGTACTTCTTTTAATTTTTTTCCTGAACCAGTTCCAGAAAAGTAAAGTGTAAATGTAACTCTCTATCAAAGAGTATCTTAACCCTTAAGGACTTTTACTGGAATGAAATTAAGTGAATGGATAAATTTATGTAATTTTTCTACTTTCTGCAAATATTTGTCATCAATTCTCCTTGTTCTTAGCATTAATATCTAAATATCTTTAAGAGAACAAAAATAATCTTAAAGAATGATTTAGACAACAAAGTTAGTAACAATCAGTTCTTTCCTTAAGCATGCGTATATCTCTTTAATACAAATGGAAAGAAAGAGTTCTGTTATTCTGATTTAAAATGACATTCCAGGACAATATGCAATAATAATGGTCTCAAACTTTTAAAATTTATACAGCATCATAGAGCAAATAAAATGGCCTCAAGCAAATAAAATGTACAACTTCTACAGTATTAAGGATAATTGATTAGTAAAACATATTTGGCAGGACTTGTTAAATGGAATAAAATGGCCTTATCCAAATACACAGAATATATCCTTATCACTAAATCAGTTTGTAAACATAAAAAACAAAAATCCAATATTTATTCAAAACAAAAAGGCCAAGATTCATCAAAGCTGTTAAGGTGTTTGGCAACCTACTTTTCTATGGAAGCGTACTTCACAAAGTTCATGAAGAAATACAATTAAAAGATAATATGAATCTTGCCCAGAACTTTCTGAACTGCCCTCATATTAGTATACCGTAGAGTCAGATACCAAACCTCTTCCATATCCCTTCTCCTCTACCTATAGTCTTCTTCATTTTAAGTTTAGATTTTTAATTCTCCGAAAACTATTTCCAAGACTAGAAAATCTCCTGCTTTCTCTTATGAAGGGCCAGAAAGATTAATTAAAAAGACCCTTTCTTTTGAAACTATGTCCCTTCTTATGAAAGTTATTTCTACTCTCTTTCCCTACCTTTCTACACCACTCCACCCAGGTAGACAGAGCTTCCTACAGCAATTCCCATCCCTGTTAAAAGTCTAACAGATGATGGTGGCAGACTATGGTAGTCTGGTTCCTATGGCAGTGATGAGATTCATAGTTAGACAGAAAGCTTTGAATACCTCTGAAGTATTACTGTTATTCAGAACCAATGATTTCTTTTACATAATTATATAAAATTCTTGTGAATGTTCTCTAATCTAGTTTCAGCACAGACATACTGAGACCTCTGGCTTATACTAAAACATTCCTCAAAAATGATTAAGGTTAGTTCCTTTAAAATTTTCTCTTCTTAGAGTAACGTTTCTGAAATGACCACCCATGCAATGAGCTCAAGGATATAAGTTACAAGCACCTCTAAATCTCTTCAATTTACTAAGTCCCAACCAGAAAGATAATGGAAACAGACCAGAATGGGGGAAAAAATCTCCATCAGTCTGGTTTCTGGTAGAGGAAATTAAAACTTGGTTTCCTCCCAATGAGCACCCAACAGGTCCAAGTGGTACACAGAAATTTCCCCTTCCATGGATATTAAAAGTTAAACAGAGAACAGATCAATTTCACTCTGCTACCAGGCCTCGAAGCAGCCCAAGCACTTGCATAACCTAATGAAAACCATCAAAATCCCTTCAAAGAAAGGCACAGAAATAAGAAACAGTGCGGCTAGTCATCTCATCCTTCATCCATATTAAAAGCAGTAAAATTAAGAACTGCTATCTTTTATTCAGTGTCTACTAAGTATGAGGCACTGCTAGGCTCTTTACACATAAAACATATAATCTATCAAATTTCAATGGGCCTGAAAAGAAGGCACTATTAGTCATCTACATATTATAGCTGAAAAAAAAAAGATGCAGAGTTCACTAACTTTCCCAAGAGGTCAAACAGCTAGTCAGCACTAAAAAGGGATTTTGACTCAAAGCCCACCACGCTTTCTTCACTGTCCCTTCCCTTTTTATGCCTGTTAAAACAGTGAAGTTAGCAAACATGAGATTTTAGTAATTTCCTTTTGTAGGCTTTTGATACCACCACCGATCTGAGTCACATGTTCTAGTAATACAATTAGCTCAAGTATTAATCAAGTTTTCTTATACATCCTCTGTGTCCTATGCTATTACATACTAACATGTTTCAGAATTATTGTTATTGGACATATTTCTCTTTAAATTTCAGATTTATCTCTCCTTTCATACTCATGAAGGCCAGGCAAAAATCAGCTAGGTTTATCAGACTGCTAGGCTTTGTGAATGGCATATTCATTTATATGGTTACGTTTTCTCAGGAAATAAGTCTTCTTTGTTCAGAGACTAAACATTACTAAGAATTTTTATGTTTAATAATAAATTCCCAATTTTCTGTGAGTAAAAATTCTTCAAAAGTCTGATCCTAATGCAAATATGTAAAATATCTTTTCTTTTTTACTAAGGCACTGGTCTGTGTTTGTATAGTTGCTGAATAAATCAAGTTATTAGAACTTAAAAAAAAATGTAGTATATCTTTAAAATGCCCAAAATCAGAATTCATGGATACAGTCCCTCACACTGAAACAGACTTTAAAATGATATGAAATTATCTGATTTCATGTATATGAAAGAGTCTGAATCATTCATGTATGATAGTAAATGTATCTGTAGTTTAAATTATATTATTTTAAATTATAACCTCGTTTTATGTTTTTAAGTTTTATAGAGTTTTATGTACTGTAAAATCATCTGTATTAACCTTTGACAGGTTTATTTTGTTAAAGGAGATTTGTACCTGAGCAATCTACTTGGAATAAAAATCACAAATGTCATCGTCATTGTTTTTATCATATCTTTCTTTCTCTCTTCTTTGACAATTCTTTGACAAGTTCTATAAATATCACCTCTCTTTTGGTGATTAAAAAAAACTTCAATTAAACCAACTAAACCATTTCAACTTTTGAAAATGCTCTAACCGTTACTCCAACCCTCATTCACAATAAAGAATAAATGCTCAAGCCAAATCCCTTCTTCCCATGTATAAAAGAAATCTAACTATTTCACATGTCTAAGTCTTTGCCTGTATTTACATGATTTTTCCTGTCCTTTTTAAGCTTATAAGAAAAATAACAGGTTAGCAAACTTTTTCTGCAGAGGGTCAGACAGTAAATATTTTGGATTACTAGAGTCACAGGGTCTTTGTTGCAACTACTCTGCAGCTGGAGCACAAAAACAGTCACAGACAGTACATAAAACAATGGATATGGCTGGATTTAGTTGGCACCTTACTGGTTTGGCCCATGGCAGAAGTGTGCTGACCCTTGAGCTAAATCTTGGGGAAAACATAAAAAACAATGTCACTACAATCGCCTGGAGTATTTTGCCTGCCAGAAGAAACCATTCATAGCCATGCTGAGTTTAGAATGCTTCAGCACTGAACAGAATTAATCTCCACTCAGAGAATGCTAAATATAATTAATGGTCCACTGAAATTAGATTCTACTTTTCCAAATAGCCACACAATTTTGTTAAGCATATCACCAAACACTCCAACTGTGGCCAGGCTTTCTAAATTGTCCACTACCAATCTCTCTCACTTTCTTTCCTTAACTTATCCCAATTCCACTAGATGCTTTTTGTCCCAGGAAGGTCAAAGTATCACCACCTCTCCTCTAGATAAAAAGTGAATTCTATTTCCCCCACTTCTGCTAACAGAATTGGAGGCTGACTGCATTCCTAATCTCCTCCTCCCTTGCTGACTTCTACTGTGTAAGTTGGACAAGCTAAATGCGCATTTTCTCAGCCTCCCTTGCAATTTAGCATGACCAAATCACAAAGTTCAGGACGATAAATATCATATGAAAGACCACCACATGGGAGGTGAGGGGTGCTCTGAAGAAGTTTTATGTTTTTCGAAAAAGGAGAGAGTCACAAATGCCAGGACCTCTTCCCGTTTTCTGCCTACCTTAATGCAAATGTGATGCCTAGAATTGGAGCAAACATTAGAAAAAACTAAGAGAACTGTAGAGATGCCAGCACTGAAAATTTTAAGCCACTGAATCAATGCCAGAGGCCATCTATCTCCATAGTTCTTGTTATGTGAGGTAAAAATAGACCCTGTAAATCGAATTTTTGTTACAAATAAAACCATTCCTAACTTACCATTTCTTGAAAGTGTTAGGGTCCAGAGTCACTATTCCTCCTTAAAAAGTGAAAGAGCAAATATGGCTGAGCACAGTTAGTGATTTCTGACTAAACAGCATTCCTTTAACCTAGAGAGAAAAGTAGCAGGAAGAAAAACATAGAAGACAGTCTAGCCTGAGGGTTGACAACCTAGGCCAATGAATAGGCAAAGAGAAGAGAAGGCCAGAGATAATTATACAAGTGCTAGAAATGTAAAGAAAACTCCTTTAGAATTGTGGGGCCAATAAACCTTATTAATGTCCTAATCAGCAAACTAATATAATAAGAATTCTCATTATACTAATTTCCTATCATGCACTTCCACTGTGAAGTTCAGAACTCATTTTTCATAATTATAGTCTTCTGTTTTTCAAATTAATTAATTTATCTTTATGCTTTCATTTCTCTGGTATTCACAAAGGCATAGTTACTATCCATATGACCATTGACACTGATGAATCTTTGAAATAATTATTAACAATCAAGTTAATGACAACACTGCCAAGAAGACAATGGTTCTTTCAGCATTCACACACTAATTTAGCTGGCAGATCACCTTAACTTTAGGCACAGTCACTTCTCTTCTACATCAACACCACTGCATAAAATACCCAAAGATACGTAATTCTACCCATTCAAAAGAAACTTCAGAAATGCGTTTAATTCACATACTCCTTAAAGTACAACTTTAACAGGTGTTTTAACTTTACTTTCATATAAACAATGCTATACACACACACATACACCCCTCTAGTTCTAAATCTAATAATTTTCTGCTCCATGAGAATAATTTGGTGGTTTTATTGTGTAGTGGAAACACTTATTAATTACAACATTTATACATTACGAAGAATTTTTTTTCCCATGATTTCAGAGTAGAATTCCTTAAGACTGTCAAAGCTTTAGTTAAAAAGAATACCAAATATAAGGTGGTTTCAGGCTCAATTATAATAGTGGACTAGAACTTAATAAAGTTCCAACACTACATTTTAATGCCCAAATTTCTTATTGTCTTTTTTAGTTGACAAATATGTGCTTCGCAGCATAACAGCAGCAGCAGAACAGCTGGATGGCCTTATTAAGCACAAAGGAAGCAACAGCACATGCTGTTAAGTGTCGTTCTGATTGCCTAGAAATGGCAACACATGCAGATTCATTCCGTTATAAATTAGAACAATTATGCCTCTGGAGTTTACATTTTCTTCATAAAAGAGTCAAACTTTCTGCACATTAAAAAAGAAGACTTTCAAAAAGGATATCTTCCCTTTCTTTGATGATCAATTCATTCTGTTCTTCCAACTGCCTGATCTTCTTCTCAAATGATTCCTGCTCAGCTTTCAGTCGTTCTTCTGTTACTTCCTTTTCCTCACTTACTCTGAAAGAAATACAAAAAAAATTTTTTTTTTAAAAAAGCCTATCAGAATAGAATTAAGTATGTGCCTACAGTTGTGTTTTACCAAAACTAGATTTCTTCCAAAAGTATGCTGAATTCTTTAGGGATACTGCATGTTTTTTAAATTAATTTTTAAAAAATTTAACCTCTCATAAGGCAGTATTCCTCACCTTCGAAATAAAATATGCATGTGATTTTTACACCAAAAATGCTTCTAATCATCAGAAATATCTTAAATATGAAGAGTCCTACAAAGGATGCCGGTGCTGAATTATAATCCGGGACAGAAAAATATTCCAGTTTTTAAATCACAGATTTCATTTTTCTCATTATCAAAGCAGGCACAACAAATTTATTTTGATTTAGATTGTTTTCACAATTTTAAAAATCCTGTCAATGAAATAAAAAACATATGCATCTTAAATATTTCACCAAATATACATTGGCAATTTTACTTTTTTCTTGATACTGATTCCCTGCATTCCTCAGTAGCATTTGAATAATTGGACTGGAATAAAAAGATAGGAATAAAAAGGAAGGTTTGCACTACATTTATTCTTAGTCCAAAAAGGATTATAAAGTTAAAACACTGACCAAAAGAAATCTGTATCATTTATGTTTATCTCTAAAAAGTATTCCAACTTAAACCAAAAAAAGATGGTTTCTGACAAGAGCACAGAGGGAAAAAGTATCTTAAAAAAAACTAACCACTACTAAAATTCACAATTCACCAAAGCATATACAACCCTAATTTTCATGCTACTCTGTGTACAGAGTTGTTAACCCTGACTTTCTCTGTTACTGGTGCTTATTTTTCCAGAGAGAATACAACACATTTATCCTTCAAGATCACACACGGATAGATATAAATGAAATCTTCAGGGAATCTAAGCCTTTCTTTGAGCTACTACATTCACTTTCTCCCAGACCTCTACTCTACCAGAGCAACTTTGGATTAACATAAATGCCATAGGCTTTTCTTTCTTGCTTGCCCTCTGGTAGAGATATTGAAATCAATGAGATAACCAAATAAAAATTAGAATCTTGAATGTTCAAGAGTTAAGTCCATTGTGTCTTTGAAATGCTTTATGTGAAAGCAGATAACACACAGTAGTGCTCAATGAATGTGTGTGTTTCTTCTTGCTTATCACTACATTCAAGTCATTTCCCTGACCCGTATTAGTTTAGCATACTACGCCTACAAATGGGACCCAATCCCTTCTTTCTAAGAGGGTAATCTTTAAGACTGATATATTTACAAGGAATGCAGACAACTAAACAAATATACACATATGAAGAGGATTTATACTATGTTATCAAGTTATCCTGCCTCCCTTGTTCCTATATCTTTACCGTGCTTTCCCTTTTCTTGCCATTACTCTAAGCACACTTGTATTAACATCTTTCACAATAACTTTGGCAAAGTCTGCTTATCTCTCTGGGTATCACCTCTCTCACTCATAAAGGAAAAAGGCTAGACTAGACAATTCTAGAAATCCTTTCTAGCTGAAGTTCTAGAATTTCCTTCACCATATTATAAATATCCTGATACTACATATGTGCCCTTTACATATATGAAGAGAGTTTGTAAAGAAATAAGAAAAGTTATCAAACATTTGGTCAGGGTACAAGGCAAATGATACTATAATCTAGGCAAAAGCTATGCCCACAGGATGACAGAAGAAGAAATATAAGAGAAATAGTAAAATGTATAAAGATGCAAAATTTGGCATGAGAAACAAAGGAAGTGATGAATCTGTAGGATTTTGCATAAAACAAAGATGAAGTTATGCTATATATCGTGAGGAAAGAATAAACACTGTCAAGGCAGAAAATATGTAACAAAATCTCTCCCTGTTCACATTGGTAAAATCTTGAAGACGTCACTGAAGAGGAAAATCCAGAAGCAGGTAAGGGAACATTAATTTTCATTTATTTATTAAAAATATTTACTGAATGCATACTATAAGAGAATAATTACAATAACTTTATTCAGTATAGGGTATCTGAAAGGGCTTTAAAAAATGGCTCTATGTAGGTTGAATCCCATTCATAAAAGCCATATAAATATGAAGAATGCCTCCAAATATTTGTTTCTTTACCAAGCAATGCTCCAGGATCATAAATAACAATAACAAAAAAGTAGATTGCCAAGTTTACCTTGACAGTCTAAAAGCAGAGCTTATCTCCAGAGCCTGGCCAGGACAAAAACAATAGGTATACTCCAACAATCACTCACTCACTTTGGTGGACATGAAGGAGATCCATGAAAACCTCTGGCATTCATGAGGACAAAATGCTTGTACAGGTATATTCCATAATGCCAGAGTCTGTGATGAGCTTTTCCCAAAACTTAAAAATATTCTACTTGGATAAAACTACTCTTTTCTAAATTTAGTTCCTGGAGTATGTTTGAAATACTTGTATTTGAAGCTCCAGTGGCGCAATCGGTTAGCGCGCGGTACTTATATGAAATACTTGTATTTGTTGCTATACTTTTTTTTTTTTTTTTTGGCAGCTGGCTAGTACAGGGATTGAACCCTGAACTGTTGCTACACTATCAAACGGAGATTTTTTTTTTTTTTTTTTAATCTTTTCTGTTATGCTGCTATGACTAGAATAACTTTAGCAATTACTATTACAATTACTATGCTCTGGAACACTATAAAATTAACAAGCTATATTAAGAACAAAGGGCAACACTCCTTTTATAGGTCTACCTAAAGGTATGCATGGCTTCTTGGTAGTCCATCAGCATAGTTAATATAAGCAAGTATATTAATACAGACTTTAAATGCAAAGAACCTGCCAGTAAATGAAAACTCTAGGTTTGATAACCATTCTGAAATCTGTCTTCTTGCTTAATTTACGTTCAAGAACATTTCAAATGAGTTATATTTACAAGAAAATATTTGGTATCATGATCTACCTTTTTCATCTAAGCATTCTCAGACCACAAAGTAACATAAAAAGACCTAATCCTCAACCTCATTTAGAGTATAGCAACAGATTCATTAATAAAATGAGAATCTAAACATAAGAAAGGGAACTATTTGACTAATGGAACAAAAAAGTTAAAACCCTGGACAGGAGGATACAGCCAGTGTTGGTTATTTACAAGGAGGACAATAGCCTTTTCATAAAGTAAGAAATCACTGTTGTCAACATTTATTTAGTATCTTCAGAGCAATTCTCAAAAACTTCAACAAAATGTACTCTTACTGGGTTGGCCAGTTAGCCCAGTTGGTTAGAGTGCAGCCTTGTAAATGAAGGTCATGGGTTTGGATTCCCAAACTAGCCAGCCACCAAAAAAAAAAAGGAATTTTATCTAATGAGAAAAGAGGATTCATACACTTAGAGGTGGGTGGTCAGTCTGAAAATGGTGCCAAAAGTACTGAATTTGTTTGAAGTCTTATATTTTACCTTAAATATTTCATACATTTTGTACTTTTCCCCATAAAACAATCTTGTCTATTTTAATATAAAAAGTTTTCCACACTCACCTATTCTAAATTTTTTAGTAAAACTAATGTTCTAGAAAGAGATTTATTTTATGGTTTTGCAGATTCCTGATATTCTTCCAGATACTCCAGGGATGGGTATTTTTACACTAATGTGAAAGATAAGGTCAAGTTAGCAAAGCTTCTATCCCAAAGAGAATTACAGCTCACCTAATACTTAACCAGGTAAGTTTCTTCCCTTATTTAATATCTCCCATTTGGGAGCTGGATATGCTGGTTGCATCTTGTAAATTACAAATAACAACTTAGTAAGATTTGAAGACAGAAGAAACAGATTTCATAGTAAACCTAGCAAACAAACATTTTTTTAAAGGAAAGGTAACTGCATGGTGAAAAAGAAGGGATTTTATCATTAAGAAATATTTGAATGAAATCATCTTAATTCACTCTTTACAAATTTCAACATTCAGATTTTATTTGAAATGTACTGACTAAAGGAACACAGATGCTTCCAAAAATCACAGACACAACAATCTATATCCAAAAGAACACTAAGAACTATAAACTAATACCTCTTATGAATGTAGACACAAAAATCCTAAACAAAGTACTGTACTAGCAAACAGAATTCAGTTACATAAAAAAGGATTGTACATCATGACTAATTGGGATTTATCCCAGGAATGCAAAGTTGGATTAACATCCCAAAGTCAATTAATGTAATATACCGTATCAGTAAAATAAAGGATAAAAACCACGTGATCATCTAAATAGACACGGAAAAGCATTTGAAAAAATCCAATAGCAATTTATGATTCAAAGAATAAAAAAACAACACTCTAAACACTAAATAAATACAAACAGAAGGGAACTTCCTCAACCTAATAAAGGCCATCTATGAAAAACCTACACCTAACATTATACTTAATGGTGAAAGATTGAAAAATTCCCCCCTATGTTCAGGAACAAGACAAGGATACCTGCTCTCACCACATCAATTCAACATAGTACTAAGGTGATAGTCAAGGCAATTAGGCAAGAAAAAGAAATGAAAGGCATCCAGATTCTAAAGAAAGAAGTAAAACCATCTCTATTTCACATGACATGACTACGTATAGAAAAATCTAAGAAATTCACTAAAAAACTAGTAGAACTAATAAAGGAGTTCAGCAAGGTTACAGGATCCCAAATCAATGTATGAAAATCAATTGTATGTTTATACCCATAAGTAAACAACCCCAAAATGAAATTAAGAACACAATCCTACTTACAATTTCATCAAGAAGAATAAAATACAAAGAAATAAATTTAAAAGAAGTGCAAGACCTGTATCTGAAAACTACAAAACACTGTTGAAAGGAATTAAGACCTAAATAAGTGAAAACCATGTTCATTATTGGAAGACTCAATCAATATTGTTAAGATAGCAATCCCCAAATTGATGTACAGATTTAATGGAAAAACCTCAACCGGCTTTTTTGCAGAAATATCCTAAAATTCATATGGAAATGAAAAGGACTCTGAATACCTAAAATACTCTTGAAAAAAGGAGAATAAAGATGGAGGACTTACAATTCCCCATTTCAAAAGTTACTACAAAACTACAGTAGTCAAGACAGTGTGGTACTGGCATGAGGACAGACATATAGATCAATGGAAAAGAATTAAAATCCAGAAATAAAGCTTCACATTTATAGTACATTGATTTTCAACCAGAGTACCAAGAAAATTGAAGGGAAAGTAATAGTCTTTTCAACAAATAGTGCTGGGACAACTTGAAATCCACATGCGAAAGAACAAAGTTGGCCCCTACTTTACATTATACACAAAAATTAACTCAAAATGAATCAAAGACCAAAGCATAAAGAGCTAAAAGTATAAACTCTTAAAAGAAAGCACAGGCATAAATCTTTGAGATCTTGAATTAGACACCAGCTTCTTAGATATGACACCAAAAACACAAGCAAAAAGAGAAAAATAAACTGGACTTCAAAATTAAAAATGTTTGTGCTTCAAATGACATCATCAAAAAATACACAGAATGGGATAACATATTTGCAAATAATATTTCTAATAAGGGACTTGTATACAAAATATAAAAAGAACTCTAAGAACTCAACAATAAAAAAGACAACACCATCAAAAAAGGATATGAATAGATATTTCTTCAAAGAAAATACACAAATGGCCAACAAGCACATGAAAAGAGGTTCAACATCACTAGCCATCAGATACACGCAAATTAAATCCACAATTACATACCACTTCATACTACTAGGATGGCTATAATCAAAAAGACAGATAATAACAAGGGTTAATGAAGCTGCAGAAACATTGGAACCCTCATACATTGCTGATGGGAATGTAAAATGGCACTGCCATTTTGGAAAATGGTCTGGCAGTTTCTCAAAAAGTTAAACATAAACGTAACATATAACGCAGCAATTCTACTCCTAGGTATATTCCTAAGAGAACTGAAAACATATGTTCACACGAAAATTTATACATGTATGTTCATAGCAGCATTTATGCATAATAACCAAAAAGTACAACAATCCAAATATCCATCAATGGATGAATGAATAAACAAAATGTGGTATTGTCCATACAATGGACTATTATTCAGCAATAAATAGAAATGAGGTACTAATACATGTTACCTACCTACCACATAGATAAACCTTGAGATCACTACACTGTTTAAAAAAAAAAAACTAGTTTAAAAAGACCACATGATTCCATTTATATGAGATGTCCAGAACAGGAAAATCCACTAAGAAAGTAGAGTAGTGTTTGATTAGGACTAGGAAAGGTTGGTGGGAAGTGGGGAGTGATGGTTAATGGGCAGAGAGCTTCATTTTGTTTTGATAAGAATGTTCTAAAATTGTGGTGATGGCTGCACAACTCTGTAAATATACCAAAAAAACCCAACATTGAACTGTATTCTGTACTCCTACTAAGGAATGCCGTAGTTAAAAACTCTAAGTGAAATAAGAATTTTGAGATGAAAGGTGGGATGTGTAATTTCCTGTATAATTAATATGAATTAGAAAATGGAAATAACAAAAATAAATTTGAATACAGAAAGATACAGAGAAAACTGATCAAAATACATATTGTTTTAAGAACCCTAAGAATAAAACACATTTTTCAAGGAACAAAGCTTAAGAGGTAGTATGATATACAGTACTTACAAAAGCCAATCAGGTACATGTTCAAATTGGCACCAAAAATTTTAACTTCCTAATACTCACTGGTTACCTCTTTCAGTTGACATACATACTTACTTTATGAAGTAGCCATAACCTTGATAACAAAATCTGAAGTTACCTCTTTCAGTTGACATACATACTTACTTTATGAAGTAGCCATAACCTTGATAACAAAATCTGAAAAGGGCATCATGGAAAACAAAAGTCCATCATAGTCCAATCTAATAAACATACCTGAAAAAAATCTCCTAGAAAACAATTAGCACAGCAAATCTAGCAATTTAAAGTTGGGCCTCACAATCAAACAACAGGACATCCAGGAAGCTTACTGGTGGTTTTAAGCTGCTAAATTTTGTGATGATAGGCAGTCATGTGTCCCTTTAACCATGGGGATACATTACGAGAAATGCTTTGTTAGGCAATTTGGTCCTTGTTCAAACATCATAGATATACTGACACAAACCTAGATGATAAAGCCTACTACACACCTATGCTATATGGTGCATGCAGCCTATTGTTCCTGGGCTACGAACCTGTACAGCATGTTACTATACTAAATACTGTAGGCAACAACAACACAATGGCAAGTATTTGTGTATCTAAATATATCTAAACATAGAAAAGGTACAGTAAAAATACGGTATTATAATCTTATGGGACCAACATCGTATATGTGGTTGACAGAAATCTCGTCATGTGGTACATATAACTATACATAACTAACACAGATTTTAACATATTAATCAGTTATTTTTCATTCCTTCCCAGACTGTTACACCATCTGTGCCATAAATGCATCTGCTCTGTTGCTCTTTTGCACATGTTGTTTTCTTTACCTTTCAATATGCCTCGTATTTTATTGATATCTGGACATCTTGAGTAGGGCAGTAGAGACTGAGGTTAATAATTATGGCCAGACCTTTGCTTTGGCTATGTTTTTAGTGTAGGGGTCATGTTATGTAATCGGGAGTTAAGCTGGTTTGAGGTTTATTGTTGCTATAATTCCCTCAGTACACCATAGGCTTCAAATTCCTCCAGGCATAACTTCTCTTCAGGTGGGCCAGATGTTCTTTCTCAATGTCTGCTCCACCCTCAGCTTTATGTCTTCCCTCCTCGTGGATCTGTCTGATGTGTTTCTCATCAGTATTCAACTGATACTTTTATTAGACCCTTGGTAGTCTGGTGGTAGGGATCTGCATTAGGGTATATTTTCTGTTATTCTAATTAGCCTAACCTAATTCTAATCAGACTCTGCATACCCAGGCCTCAGAAGTGCTCTTGTCCCTCTTCTATAGTTCTGGGACCACGTAAGTCTGCCCTCCACCTAGGTTATTTCTTGCCTACTCCCACCTTTCATTTCCTTTCCATAGCAACTGATGTTCCCTCCCCCAGGCCTTAACCAAGAAGGATGCTTTGTTAGGACTCTTGCCAAGTGGGGCCTATGGAGAAAAAAACCTTCAAGAGAGTTCAAGCTCCCCCTATATTTGCTGCCCCAGGGGCTCCCCACTCTCCCCTGCCCACATTTGGCCTCCACCAAGCTGAAATCTTCTTACTGGTTTCCAGTTGTCTGCCCCTGGTAAGCTAGTGCTCACACCTGTCTTTCTCTGTCAGCAAAAATCTCCTTTGATTTCAGCTTAGAAACGTCCCGGGCTTGTAATTTGTTCCACGTTTGAAAAGTTTTAATTTTAAGAGGGGAGCAACATTCTTTACAGTCATTTAGACTTCCCTCCATAATTATTTACACATACTTATCTACTTGCTCACATGGTTTGTTTATTTTTGCTCTTATTTTCCTAACATTTCCTCTCAATTTCCAAAGCTGGAATAATTTTAGCAACAAAATAAATAACGATATTAGATTACAGTTAATAAATATCATAGTTGTCAGGTTATAAAGGGGAAAAAAATAACTTCACAGTGGAGAAATCTGGCAGATGCCACCCTTAATCAGGTGATCAAGGTTAACATCAGTAAAGAGACCTATCAATTTCAAGTAGCCCCTGATAAGACATACTGAAAAGGCACAGTGGTTCTGTCATTTTCTTGCCAAAAATGCGTAATTTGAATCTAATCAAGTGCAAACAATCAGATAAATCCATACTGAGGGTCATTCTACAAAATATGTGACTAGTACTCTTTAAAGTGTCAATGTTATGAAAGACTGAAGAACTATCACAGATTGACAAAGAGTAAGGAGAAATGACAACTAAACACAGGGTAAGATCCTGAATTGAATACTGAATCAGAAAAATGATATTAGTGAAATGACATTGATGAAATATGAACAAAATCTGCGGCTTAGCACTATTGTACCATGAAAGAGAAATACCTCATGTTCTCATAAGTGGGAGCTGAATCCATAAATAAACAAATAAACAATAGAGACAGAGAGAGAGAGAAAGAAAGAGAAACAACAATCAATAATATGCTGAACTTTTAGAAGGAGAGAAAAGAACGGTGGTTACTAGAGGTGGAAAAGGGGAGGGGAAAAGAAGGGAGACGGAGGGGGGTTAACGAGAAATTGGTTAATGACTTAAAGAAGTATTATGTATTGTAATGATGAATAAGCTAATTATACTGATCTGAACATCACACATTGTACACACTATTGAAAGTCAATTTTGTATCCCACATATATATAACAAGATACCTTAAAAAAAAAAAACACTATTGCACCAATGTTAACTTCTTAGTTTTGATAACTGTACGGCTATAATGCAAAATGCATGGAAAGCTGGGTCAAGAATATATGAAAATTCTTTGTTAACTTTTCCATAAGTTTAAAATTATTTCAAAATAAAAAAATTTAAAAGAGACAGTGTATGTACAGGGAAGGGAGAGGAGGAGGAGGGGATAAAGTGTCTAAGAGGAATTATACTTTATCTGCAATTTTATTTTTTAATAAGATAGTTTGAATATTTATGTAATTACAAGTAAATGAAAATTAGAGAGAAAAGTATTCTACAGAGTGAATAAAGATGCAATTTTTTTGCCTCTGCAAAAGCTAACATAAAATATTGCTCAAGCATATAGTTACCTTTATGTCTTGAATTAATCAATTACTTAAAAAACTACCAGAAAAAATTTAGTATAACATGACAAAAACTGATTATCACTTCCACAAATGTTTTGAGAAAGTAGATTATCACATAGCAAATGATCAATTGTTTTTCAACTGAAATCTGAAAATTAATATTGTAAGAATAAACTTTTAGTTATAAAGTACTAACCTGAGAATACTCAATTCTCAAATGTCATAATTTAAGCCACAGTTCCAATTTTGAGGAGCAACCTAAATAAGTAGTCTTATAAAGATTTCTGGTAACTTCTGCTCTTCATCCTTCCCTTAGCTCAATGATTCTTCCTTTCTTCTCTTTACTTCAGGTCTAGGAAATCTGAACTCATTACATCAAGCATATAGAAAATGAACTATGAAAGAGAGTAATCACAATATAAAAGCACACGTGTAAAAAAGATTAAAATGAAAACTGCCTGGGAAAAGACTGAATAGCATATACTTGCATATCACATGTACCTACAGTTGTGGCATTTCAACTCTTCATAACAGAAATGTGGCCCAAGCATAATTCTGAGCAGATACGGTAAAGTCAGAGATTATCCACTCTCATATGGCACTACACGTTTCCAGATGTTAGGGAGAAGGGAAAAATAATTGCTACAGAAAAACTAACTCCTTTTAGGAAGTAGATCAAAACCAGGAGAAAGATTGTTGAGTGTATACTAGTTACTCAAAAAAATATTCTTTGAATAATCAGTGCTCAGAATAGAACCATCTGAAAATGAATTTCGGCATACTAACTATTCTACAGAGTCAAACTACTAACATTCAGAGAATGCCTTTCTACTGAAGTAGGTTAAAGGTTCCCTACCTTTTTTTGAAATGTTCAATTTAATCCATTATAAAGACTATTGCATACCACTCCCACTACCCAGAAAATCCATAAAGCCTTGTAATGCGAAGACAGAAAAAACTGAGTCACTGAAAAATAAGTCTAACTTTCCCATTGTACTGTAATGTCCATTTAATTACGACAAAAAAGTTACCATGAGTTTTTAAAAAATAAAAGACCAGAATAAATATAAAATAATAATGATCTACTCATTTTACAATGGGAAACTAATAGTGCTGCACTTTCTATTTCTCTTCTGAGAAATGTCAAGTAGAAATAGCAAACTGTCCTCTGGGAAAAATCAGAGTGTCTAAGCCTAAAAAAACAACCCTGTCCTCAAACGAGTTAGTGCACAAGTATTCACTGGGGAACCACACATTATTTGACAGTATGGGCATAGGACATGAAATAGTGGAGGGTTTGGGTTTTTTTTCCAGGCTTCTTAGAATATGGCTCATAAACATCAAAAATTGCAGTTGTGGCCAAAATTGTTTTAAAACCTTGAAACCTTTTTTCCCCTTTAAAGGCCAAGTCTATAGTATGGTCTGGGCATTAGTCTAGGGTACCCCTTCCCATCTTAAACAGTTTCAGTAAAAAAAAAAAGTAAATGCATATACACAAAACTGTCACCATCTTTCAGCACAAACTACAATATTTTGCAAAGCCATTCATTTTTCAAGGTCCCATAAATGACACTTTTTCCGATCTATACAAATAATTCATTAATTTTATTGTAAAAGACTTTCTGAGGTCACTTAACTCAGAAATCTTGAACAAAAAGAATTCTCTCTATCCTTATACCTCCTAGAAAGATCGATCAATATTCCACTTATCCTTCTGCAAATGTAAATCAATGCTGGACACCTCAGGGAAACCCCTTCACTTGCTTGAAACCAATACATCAACTCATCCCTCAGCACTGTCTTCCAGAAGCTAAATAATTCTCAATACCCTAAATTTATCTTTGTGGTATCTATTCTCCATTAGCCTGTAAATGTTGATTTACATTCATATACTATTCTTTTATTAGTGTAGTTAATACAAGTGAAAAATTTCCCTAACCATATGCAGATTATTAACGAGACATCCACAGATTAGTAAAAACTCATAGTAAGCTTTTTTATCTTTTGTTTTCTTGCCAAATAGCACAGTATTGCTTGCTGACAAACTGAAAAAGTTAATCATGAGCCAGGGATCTTTTTTTTTTTTTTTTAAATCTACTGAGCCTAACCAGTAGCAATTTCTCTAACATAAATTTCTAATTTGTTTTTATCCTTAGACATATAATATCCTGTACATGTCACTACTGTCCTTTAACCTGTTTGAATGAATCCATTTTTCCAACCTATCATGCCAATTCTAGATTTTATTTGTATCATCTATTTACATTTATTTTCATTTAGAACCATCAATAAATCTTATTGGCATCTTTTTGATTCTTTCATATCAATAAAGATACTGACTAAAGAAGACCTCACAGACAGGGCCTCAATGACTCTCTTCAAGATACAGGTAAGTCACTTTTAGAATTTGGACACATACTGTTTTCCCACCTAACAATGTTAAAGTAAAGATGTAGTTATTTATTTAAAAGAAAAAGCCTATACTCTTGTCAGAATGCTTTAAACCTCAAAGGCACCATCAAAAAGAAGCTATAGTTATCACTTTGCCTTTAAATTGCACATCACTCTGTAATTGAAAAACATGCTATTTGTTTTGTATATTGTGCTGAGAGCTACTGAATATTGTACGCTTCTGAAAATATGCTTGTCAATGGCCAGTGCTGGGTGCCAAGCTCTCTGAGTGACTTCTCCCCCAAAATAATGCCAGTGGATCCATGCAATAGCTGAAACTCTGTAAGTATGTTAAAATGAGTGTCAGAGGAATACATACATTTTTCTAAATCTTCAGACACTTTTCCACACTTTGACCTTTAACAGAACTAAAATATCCTTCATTCTTCACAGCTAATTTTTTTGACAAGATATAAATTAAGACAACTTTTAAAACTTCAGCCTCCTAACTGTTCTCTATTAATATGTTGAAATTATTCTCTATTTATTCAAAAGTCTATTTATTAAAAAAGCGATGTACCAGGCAAGGTAGGCAGAATACAAAACAAGCAGAACTCTTGTCTTATTTTGTAAGACATGATTTGAAAAGCCAAGTATACAAATATAAAACAATGTGTTTATTCATGAACAAAAAAATACATCTAAATGTCCTTTACTCAAAAAGAATACCTTTCTCTTTTCTAAAATTAAGTTGAGCTTTCATTTCCTTTCTTTTCTTTCTTTTCCACTTTCTCTTTTCTTCCTGAACAATTAAGTCCTAAAACCACAACATGGAGCAGAGTTAGAATCGGAGTGGGATAAAGAAGGCACAGAAGGGCTGCCTGGAGTGGGATGCCAAACCCCGAGCAAATTGAAAAGGGCATTCACACACGGGGATAGCCCAGTAAGAGGTGCCAGAACCTAAGCAAGGTGAGAAGAGCATCCATGTGAAGAAGTAGCCTAGCATGGTGATGGAGTTTGGATGTGTTGTCCCCTCCAAACCTCATGTGGAAATTTGATCTCCAATGTGGCAGTGTTGGAAACTGATTGAGTCATGGGGGCGGATCCCTCATGAATGGATTAATACTCTCCCTGGAGGAGGAGGGGTAGTGAGTGAGTACTCGCTCTATTAGTTCCCGCGAGAGCTCCTTGCTTAAAAAGACCCTGGCACCTTCTCTCTCTTTCTTGCTTCCTCTCGCTATTTGATCTGCTTGTACCCGCCGGCTGCCTGCCACTTTCCGCCATGAGTAGAAGCAGCCTGAGGCCCTTGCCAGATGCAGCTGTCCCAGAATCGTAAGCCTAATAAATCTCTCTTCTTTGTAAATTACCCAGTCTCAGGTAATTCTGTTAGAGCAACACAAAACATACTAAAACACATGGTATGTCAAAATCTAGATAGATGAAGTGGGTATCCTTGTGAGACTGAGCAGGTTCCCTTCCTCTATTCATTTTGTTTTTTTTTTTTTTTTTTTTCAACAATCAAGCTTTAGCCTAGCCTCTCCCCTAAGAAGTGGAGAGATTTGGAGTCTAGGAATGAGGCTCTCTAATTGGAGAGTTGAGGTCTACAATTAGCAATTCAAAAGAGAGTATAAGGAGGCAGGTTGTTGGAATAGGACAGGCAGCTGGGAATCATAAACCAGGACCTAACCTTCCTAGCTATTGGAACGTGCTGGTCAAATGCAGGTTGTCTTCGTTCCAACTGGAGCTATCTTCTCACTTAACTAATCAGGGATCCCAGACTGACTGGAGTCAGAAGATTGATAAGCAGAGTTCCAGAGCTGTTTCTTTGCTTTGCTTGGAGCAACCAATTGGGAGCATCCACCGGCTGCTCACACAGTTTCAAACTCCACCCACTAAGGCTTCCTTTAAAAAATCTCTTGGCTTGTGAGGGGAGAGAGCTCAGGGGTGTTTTTCTGGCATTAGCTGCCTGTTCTCTAATTACTAGGCCTTGTTATTAAATATCTAATTTCCCCACTGCAACCCTGTGTCAGTGTTTTTGGGGGGCTTTGCTGCATGGGTGAGAGAACTCAAAGTTTGGCTCTGCAACACTTGCAGGAGGATGGAGGTAGCCCAGCATGGGGATTCAGAGTCCAAGTGCGGTGCACAGGTGGTGGTGGGTGCTGGTAAAGATTAGCCAAGTAAGAATGAAGACAGCATCCATTCAAAGGATTAACCTGATGCAGAGTTATCAAAACCCAAGGAGGATGAGAAGGACATACACTCAGGGAGCAACCCTGTGTGTAGTGTTAGAGCCCAGGCAATGAGAGAGTTATCCTCAAGACAGGCAGGCTCATGTGGAATGACAGCCTGAGGTGGGTGAGGAGGATATCCACAGAAGGGAGCAAACCAACATGTGGAGTCAGAGCCAGAGAAGGGTAAGGGGGACATAACCACAAGGGAATGGCCTGGTGTGGGATGTCAAAGCCTAAACAGAGGGAAAAGAACATCCAAGTAAGTATAGCCTAACACAGAGTCAAAACCAAAGAGGAGTGAGGAGGACATTCCGGCAGCATGTAGCCTGGATTAGTGGGCTGGAATATAAATAGGGAAAGGGGACATCTGTAGGAGGGGGCTATAGGAACTGGAATGGAGCGTCAGAATTCCAGTAGCAAGAAGGCTTCTGTGCAGTAGAGGAAGTAGTGGCAGAAATGGTGGACTAGTTACATACAGGATGAGTAAACAAAGATGAAATATATTAAATAAAACAGAAAACAAGTTTCTCAACATCAGCTAGGAGAGTTACAATCAAAAATTTTTTCAAGCATTCGTGAACATTTACCAAGACTGACCATATCCTAGATCATAAAACAAACCTCAAAAATTTTTTTAAATTGTCTTCGATCATAATAGAAACAAAGTAGAACTCAGTAAGAGAAAAGACAAGAGGAAAATCTCCAAACACTTGGAAATTATACAACACAGTACTAAATAATCCATGGGTCAAAGAAGAAGTCTCAAAGGAAATTTAAAAAATAAATACATAGAAGTAAATGAAAATGAAAAAACAAATTAAAATATGTGGCGTACAGTAAAAGCGGCGCTGGGAGCGCGACGATGCTCCCGCTGCGGGTTCGGATCCTATATAGGAATAGCCGGTGCACTCACTGGCTGAGTGCCAGTTAGGAAAAAACGACAAAAAAATAAATAAATAAATAAATAAATAAAATAAAAAATAAAAGCAGTGCTGAGAAGAAAGTATAGCATTAAATGCTTACATTAAGAGAGCAATGGTCTCTAAGTTCCTACCTTAAACTTGAAAATGAAGAAAAAAAAGTTCAAATTAACAAAAAGTACGGAAAGAATAGAAGAGTTAAAAAAAATCGATGAAATAGAAAATAAGGACAAGAGAAAAATCAACAAAACAAAAAGCTGATTCTTTGAAAAAAAGTCAATAAAATTGATAAATTTAGCAATACAGAGAAGGATAAAGAGAGAAGATACAAATCACTAATGTCAGAAGTGAAGCACAACAGATCTTTAAAAGAAGAATAAGGGACAGTATTAATGACTTTATGCTCATAAATTCAACATCTTAGAAGAAATGGAACAATTCTCAAAAAACACAAACTCCCAAAGCTCAACCAAGATAAAAGAGACAACTTGAATAATGTTATAACTATTAAATAAACTGAATTTTTAACTAAATTTTCCTTAAGAAACCTCCAGGCCCAAGTATTTTCACTGAAGAATTCTAACATTTTTAAAAAATTAACCAATTTTCCACAATTTCTTTCAGAAAATAAAAGGAGAGAAACATTTCCTGACTCATTTTATGAGGCTGGCATTACCATGATACTAAAACCAGACTAAAACAGTACAAAAAAAGAAAACTACACAGCAATACTTCTCAAGAACTTTGATATAAAAATTCCCAACAAAATAATAGCAAGTCAAATCCCGCAATATATAAAAACAATTGTAACAAGTGAGATTTATTACAGGTATGCAAGGCTGCATCAACATGCAAAAAGCAATTGATGTAATCCACTGTATCAATAGGCTAAAGAAGAAAACTCACATGATCATATCAAGCGACACAGAAAAAGCATTTGACAAAATCCAGCATGTAATCATAATAAAAACTGTTACAAGACTAGGACTAGAGAGGAACTTCCTCAACCTGATAAACAGCATCTACAAAAAATCTACAGCTGACATCATACTTAATGGTAATAGACTGAATGCGTTCCACCTAAAATCAGGAACATAGCAAAAAGGATGTCCTCTTTCACCATTCTTAGTCACACAGCACTGGAAGTCTCAGCCACACCAGAAGGCAAGGAAAAGAAATAAAAGGTATGTACATTGGAAAAGAAGTAATAAAACTGTTGTATTTGCAAATGACATACTTGTCTGCATAAAAGAATCCCAAGTAATCAACAGGAAAACTCACAGAACTAATAAATGAATTTAGCCAGGATGCAGGGAATCAAGATCAACACAAAAACTCAATCAGATTTCTATGTATTTTAAAAAATGTGAAATCCAAAATTAAAAAAATAATACCATTTACAATTGCTCCAAAGAAAACTGAATAGACATAAATGTGAGAAAAACATGTACAGGATCTATATCCTAAAAATTATGAAAAGCCATTGAAAGAAATCAAAGACCTAAATAATTCGAGAGCTATACCATATTCATAAATCAGAAGACTCAACACAGTAAAGATGTTAATTCCTCCTAAAACTGATCTACAGTTTAATGCAATACCTATCAATATACTAGCAGGGTTTTCTGTAGACCCTGACAAGCTTATTCCAAAATCATTATGGAAAGGCACAGGATGAAAAGAGCTAAAATAATTTTGAAAAATAAGAATAAAATGGGAAGAATCACTATATTCAGTATCAAAGCTTACTATATAGCTATAGTAATCAAGACAGTTCGCAGAAGGATAAACACATAGATCAACAGAATACAAATAAGAACCCAGAAAGACACCTATACAAATATGCCCAATTATTTCTGACAAAAGTGCAAAAAAGATTTCAACAAATGATGCTGAAGCAACTGAACATCAATAGGCAAAAACAAACAAAAACTCATACGTTATACAAAAATTAACTCAAAATGAATCAGGGACTTAAAAAGGAAAACACTGATAAACTGGGCCTAGTTAAAATTAGAAACTTTTGCTTTATGAAAGACCCTGTGAAGGGGATGAAAAGATAAGCTACAGACTAGAAACAAGTATTTGCAAACTAAATATCCAACAAAGGATTTATATGTAGAACATATAAAGAACTCTCAAAACAATAAAAAACCAAACATTCCAATAAGAAATGGGCAAAAGGGATGAACAGACATTTCACTGAAGAAGATAAGGATAGAAACAAGAACATGAATGCAAAGTCTAACATCACGGGCCATTAGAGAAATGCAAATTAAAACCAAGATGAGATATCAATAAACACCTACCAGAATAGCTAAAATAAAAATTTATTTTGTCAAATAATACCGAGAATGCAAAGAACCTACATCTCTCTTGCATTGCTGGTGGGAATGTTAAATGGTACAACCATTCTGAAAAGTAGTTCAGCAGTTTCATACAAAATTAAACTGGCACTTATGACACAATATCCCAAAGAAATGAAAATTTTATGCTCACACAGAAACCTATATATGAATGTTCAGAGCAGCTTCATTTGTAACAGTCCAAAACAGGAAGTAACCCAAATGTCTTTCAACAGGTGAATGGCTAAACAAACTGTAGTACCATGAAATACCACTCAGCAATAAAAAGGAACAAACTATTGATACATGCAACAGCTTGGATGGATCTAAAGAGGATTACACTGAATGAAAAAAAAAAAAGCCAACCTCAAAAAGTTACATACTGTAAATTCCATTTATATAGCTTTCTTAAAATGACAAAATTATAGGGATGGAGAGCAGATTAGTGGATGCTTGGGATTAGGAAAGGGGATAGGAAGGAAAGTAGCTATGTCTACAAAGATAGCAAGAATATTCCTGTAACAGAACTGTTTTGTATCTTGACTATTCTATGGTGATGGTACATAAATCCACACATGATAAAAACTGCATGGAAGTAAATACATACACAAATGGGTACATGTAAAATTAGTGAAATCTGTACATGATTGATGGATCAATGTCAATTTCCTGGTGATACTGTACTACAGTTAATCAAAATATTACTACTAGTGAAAACTAGGTAAAGGATACATGAGCTCTTTCTGTATTATTTCTGACAACTGCAGGTAAATCTACAATTATCTTAAGGTAATTTTTTTAAAAAAAGTACATTCTTGCTACTTCATTTTTGTTTCTTTGAGTCTGGATTAGAATAAAATAAATGTCTGAGTCTGATACTGATAAAATAATAAAATATTTAAATAAGTAAATAAATAAATATGGCAGAAAAGACTCTCATCCTTAAAGAAGAATTACAATTAATAAATGCAAAACAAATAGGGGAAATATACAGTTACCATTAGAACATCACTCTAATAGTTATTGCAAGCAAGTTCCTCCAATGAATGCTTATGGTAATGGGTAAAAGTTCCAGAACAACAACAACCCAAAGGATATTTGGGTAGTCCCAATGGCTCTCCACCAAGATATTCATTAATTGCACAGAGAAAAATAGTAACTTTTCAGGAGAGAAACCTAACACACTATATGTTAGCCAAGTGGCCAAAGTTAAAGCCATCAGTAAAAAGACATATCAACACATCAACGTCATACACCCCCTGATATAAAATATCATAAAGCAACATACTCATGAGAAAAATCCCAAATTGAAAGAAATACTACAAAACATATGAACAGTACTCTTCAAAAGTATCAAGTAATGAAAGGCAAAGAAAGAATAAGAAACTACCACAAATGAGACAAAACTAAGGAAACATGAAAACTGAATACAAAATGGAATACTAGATCAGGAAAAAAAGTTATTAAAAAAAAAACTACTGAAATCTGAATAAACTCTGTAGTGAATTAATGGTACTGAATCAGTGTTAATTTTTTCTAATTGCATGGTTATTCACGATGTTAATATTAGAGAAAGCTAGCTGATGGGTATTAGAACTTTCTGTACTATTCTCTTTAAACAGCTCCATGAGATATAATTTACATACCATAAAGTTCACCCACTTAAAGTATACAATTGAATGGCTTTTAGTATATTTACAGAGGTCTGCATCCATCACCTTAATCTAATTTCAGAACAATTTCATTCTGCCAAAAAGAAAACTTGTACACATTAGCAGTCACTTTCTATTCCCACCCCACCATGTACTATTTTTGTTATTTTTATGTAATCCTAAAATTATTTTAAAATAAAACATTAAAAAAAATTCTATTACACTGAGTTAAAATTTAAATATATATATACATGCACACACACACATATACAGAACAATAGCACACAATATAATCACATTTAAATCAAGGGAGGAAAATGTAGCTCATGTTCTAATGTTCTTGCACTGTTTAAGAGCTAAAACTGCCAATTAATATTAGACTGTGATTAGTAAAGAATACATGTTACAAATCTCCAGGGTAACTAGAGATTTAACCAGGAAAATATAAATTATAATTGACCAAAACTAATAACCAGAGGGTAAAATACATAAGGCAAAACTGACAAAACTAAAAAAGAGAAATACACAAGTCTCTAATCATAGTGAGAAATTTTAAAATATGTTTCTCAGAAACTCATGAATTAAAAAAAGAATCACTAAGGATATAAAAGATTTTAACATAATTAATCAATTTGACCTTACGGGAATAAAAAAACAATGCCCTCAACAAGCACAAATATGGATTCTTTTCAACACACACAAATATATTAAAAAATTGACCATATGTTAGGCTACTGAAGCAGGTTCTAAGATTTTTTTTTAATAGTGAAATTTTACAAAGTACATTATCTGTTCACAATTTCATTAGGCTATCAAAAATGTAAATAGAAAATCCCAAGGTTTACAAATTAAGAAATAAGCATTTCTTAATTTTATTTTATTTTATTTATTTTTTTTTTTATTTTATTTTATTTTTTTTTATTTTTTTTTTTACAAAAAGATGACCGGTAAGGGGATCTTAACCCTTGACTTGGTGTTGTCAGCACCATGCTCACCCAGTGAGCAAACCGGCCATCCCTATATGGGATCCGAACCCGTGGCCTTGGTGTTATCAGCACCGCACTCTCCCGAGTGAGCCACAGGCCGGCCCCAGCATTTCTTAATTTTAAAAAAATTTAAAAATTTTTTCTTAGTTTACAAATTTTAAAAATAGCATTTAAATAAAAACATGGGTCAAAAAATTTAAATAAAAAGTAAAGGAAAATTTTAAGTGGATGACAGTAAAATATTACATATCAAAATATGTGGAATAAGACAACATTTAGAGAGAAATACATAGTTTTGTAAGTATACATAAAAAAGAGAAAACAGAAATAAAAATCAATGAGCCAAATATCTGTCAGAAGAAGTTAGGGACGAAAGAGCAAATTAAACCCCTCCTATAGAAAAGAAGGAATAAAATAATAAAGAGCAGACCTTTAAAAAGTAAAAAAATACAAAAAACTGATCAAAGAATTTTTTAAAAGGGATATCATTTAGATCTAAACATTAAAAAATGTTTAGATCTGAACAACTTCATGTCAATATATGTGAAAATGAAAAGATATTAATCCATAATAAAAACTGATAACAGAAAAGAGAATCCAAACACATAGATTTAGTAAAATAAGAAAAAATAATTAAAACTCTTCAGAAGATAAATGAAATTTAAAAAATAAAAGTAGTCATGAAACAAGAATATAGAGGAAACTGTGCTTATAAAATAACAATGGGGTGTTGGGGAGGAGGAGGAGGGTAAACCTACATCTACCAGATATTAAAATACAATTAAAACAGTTTAATATTGGCACATGAGTGGATAGAGCAAAGGCACATATTATTAAAATACAGAAGATTCAATTGCATATGGAAGTTGTATGTATATTTTTAAAAGGCTGCATCTCAACCCAAGGTGAAAAGATAAAAAATTTAATAAGTGGTAGTGGAATTCTTAGGAAGTCATATGGAAAAAAAGCACAAAATTAGATCTATTCACTAGGAAAAATTACAAATGGATTAGAGATATAAATGTAAAAAAAAAGCAACCATAAAAGTATAAAGAGAAAACATGAGTTAATCAACAGTAATAATTCTTTTATAATACTCAGTAATAAGTAATACAGCATCATGAACTGATGCTACATACCATGTGTGAAGGATTCTTCACCTTTGTGGTATTTTTCCCCCAAACCCCATCTAATTCTAAGAAACCATCAAACCCTAAATTGAGGAACATTCTGCAAAACAACTGATCAGTATTTTTCAAAAGTGTCAAGGTGATGAAAAACAAGGAAAGTCCCAGATTTGAGGAGATTAGGAAACACGACAATTAAATGCAATGCGGCATCCTGAACTGGATCCTAGAACAGAAAAAGGTTAAAAGCAGAAAAACTGAGAAAATCCAAACAAAGTTAGTTAGTTAACAGTACTATACCAATGTTAATTTCTCAGATTTGATAAATATACCATAGCTATGCACGATGTTGACATTAGGAGAAGTTGCATGAAAGCTCAATGGGAACTCTCTGAATTGTTACTCATTTGTAAATCTGAAATTATTTCAAGATAAAATATTTACAGAAAAATAAAAGTATACCATGCAAACAATCAAAAGAAAGCTTCAGTGGTTATATAAGCATCAGAAAAAGCAGACAACAAGAAAAATAATAATCCTAAAAGTGTATTAACCTAGTATCACAAGTTCAATGTACATGAAGCAAAAAGTAACAGGAATGAAATGAGAAACAGATAAATCTACAAGTATAGTTGGAAATTACAGTTTCCTTTTTCAGTAATAGGTAGAATCTATATGAGGGGTCTTCAAAAAGTTCGAGAAGATTTGTATTATCTTTTCATTCTATTTTTCCATGAGCTTTTTGAAGTATCCTCCCACAGAAAGAAAATCAGTACAAATATTCAAAACTGGAATAAAACTATCATTCAACTTGATCTAATTGGCAATCACAGAACACCATACACAATGACAAAACACACACTTTCAAGAGCACAAGATATTTTCCAAAATTAATCACATCCCAGGACCATAAAACAAGTTTCAACAAATATAAAAAGGCCAAAATCATATAAAGTATAGTCTTTGACCACAAGAGAATTAAATTAGAAACCTATTTTTAAAACTTTTCTGAAAACCCCCCAGGTATTTAAAAACTGCACCATGCGGGGGAAGGTGGGTGACACCACAAAAAATAGCAAAGTAGAGAGATCCAAAAGTTGGTCCTTCCACTGAAACAACTGTAAGCTGGTACAAAAATGACAAAATCAACTTTTTTGGAACTCTAGAATCTAAACAAAAATTCATAGCAACAAGGGACGTGCTTAATAAAGAAAGAGGCTGAAAGATTTGGCAAAAAATGGTACGGTTATTACTTAACCCCCTACAATCCCCCATTCCTCAGCTCAATAGTGGCCATCAGGATGGTGATGCAATCCTGTTGAGGCTCACTTTAGGCTCACTGATGCCTGAGGGTCAATATGAACCTTGCTATCATATATTTGTGGTTATGCATTTTGACCTGATAGACTAGCAGAGAGGCTTGTTTTTCTATCAAGTCCCTCATGCTGGAGCAAATTCCTAAGCAGCATCTGTCAAAATCATTTAAAGACATATACTAGATCAAAGCTACCTGAGGAAAGAGGCAGCAGATGGAACAAAAAGGTTGGGAAAGGGGATAAAAAGGAAGATACTTGGTAGAATAAGGGCTTTGAAAGGCTTTCACATATACCAGGGAAGCCAGAGTGCAATATACAGGCCCAGAGCCACAGACATGTTCAGAAAAGAACTCAGAAAAGGCATGCACCTCTGGCTGATCTTTGGTCTCCAAGCAAGCAGTAGATAAAGTTTATTTAGTTGCAGGCCAACTAAATAAACACTGAAGGAATACCCCAGATCAGAACAATTCTGAAAAGACAAGGAGAGTACAAAAGGTACTTCAAAAAGTTTGTGGGAAAACAGAACCAAAAGATAATATAAATCTTTCCATGAACTTTTTGAAGTGCACTTGTATTTATTTTTTTCTTTCTGGCTTCAGTTGTTCAAGGTCAAATTATTGCCTGCTGAGACAACAGAACAAAAACTTCAGTGACTGTATGTGACAAGCAATAGTCTTTACAAAAATAGCCTGAAAAAGTCATTAACCAAATGGACAATGACAGACCTCAATAAGCAACAAGGGCAAATTCTGGGAAAGAGAGGGAAATCTGTAATTCCAGAATTATCACATTATAATATTAAGGATGCCAGTTTTCAGATAAAAATTATAGGCCAGGACATGGTGGGATGATATATTTAAAGTCCTGAAAGAAAAAAACTGTCAAGCAAGAATCCAACATCTGGAAAAATTATCCTTCAAAAAGGAAGGAGAGCTGAAACAACTGGATATTCACAGGCAAAAGAATGAAGTTGGGTGACTCCATCATACCATATACAAAAATTAACTCAAAATAAGTTAAAAACTTAAATATAAGAGCTAAAACAATAAATCTCTTTGAAGAAAATACAGAGGTAAATCTTCATGACCTTGGATTTGGCAACAGATTTTTAGGTATGACACTAAGGAACACAAGCAACAACAACAACAACAAAAAGAGTTCAGACTTCATCAAAATTCAAAACTTTTGTATCATAAAGGACACTACCAAGAAACTGAAAAGACAACCCCAAAAGTGGAAGAAAATATTTGCAAATCATGTAATCTTATAAGAGTCTAGTAATCAGAACGTATAAAGAAATCTTGCAACTCAATAACCACAACAACAAACAATCCAATTAAAAAATGGGCAAAGAAGTGCAAGAGATATTTCCCAAGGAAGATATACAAATGGCCAACAAGCACATGAAAAGCCCCTCAACATAAAGTCATTAGATAAATGGAAATCAAAACCACAATAAGATACCATTCACATCTACTAACCTATAATCCAAAAAATAAAAAATAACAAGTGTTGACAAGGATATGGAGAAACTGGAATCCTCATACACTGATGGTGGGCTATAAAATGGTTCAGAAGCAGCAGAAAACATTTTTGTAGCTCTTCAAAAACTTCAAAGTAGAATTACCATGCAACTCAGCAATCCCACTCCTAGGTATGTACACAAAAGAAATGAAAACAAGCACACAAATGTTCATAGTAGTAGTATTTACAATAGCCAAAATGCAGAAACAAGCAAAAAGTCCATCAACAGATGAATGGATCAACAAACTGTGGTATAACCATACGATAAAATGTGATTTAGCCATAAAAAGGAATAAAATACTGCTACATATTACAACATAGATTCGCTTTGAAAACATTATGCTAAATGAAAGAAGCCAGACACAAAAGGTCACATATTATACAATCCTATTTATTTAAAATATCAGGAACAGGTAAATCAATGGAAACAGAAAATAGATTGGTGGTTGTCAGCAGCTTAAGGGAGGGGAAATAAAGAAAAATTGTCAAATGAGTACAGGAATTTTTTTTAGAGTGATGGAAACGTTCTCAAACTAGATAGAGGTTGGGTTACACAATGCTGTAAATATACTAAATGTTATTGAATTGTGACTTTAAAATGGTTAATTTAACATTATGTGAATTTCCCCTAAAATTTTTTTAAATGATGGGGAAATTAAGATATTCCCATTTGAATGAAAGCTGAGTGAGTTCATCACTAGTAGACCTGCCCTATGCTAACGGGAGTCATTCACGCTGAGATGAAGGAACATTAAACAGTAACTTGAAGCCATACAAAGAAAGAACACCGGTAAAGGTGTAGGTAAATATAAAACACAGTTACTACTGTATTTTTGGTACGGAACTTTTTCATTTTTTTCTTATATGATTTAAAAGACAAATCCATGAAACAATATTTATCAATCTAAGTTAATAAGCACTATATTAGTTTGTTAGTTCTGCCATAACAAAGTATCACAGACTAGGTAGCTAGAACATCTGAAATTCATTTTCTTACACTTCTGGAAGCTAGAAGTCAAGGGTCAAGGTGTCAACAGGGTTTATTTCTTCTGAGGCTTCTCTCCTTGGCTTGCAGATGGCTGCCTTCTCACTGTGTCCTTATATGGTCTTTCTGCTGTGTGCATGCATGTCTGTGCCCTAATCTACTCTTAAACAATAGCAATTATGTCAGATTAGGGCCCACCCATATGACCTCATTTTATCTTAATAACCAATTTAAAGGCCCTATCTCCAAATATAGTAACATTCTGAGATACTGGGGCTAGCACTTTATTATAAATTTTGGGGAAAAACAATTCAAACCATAAAAAGCACACGATGTATAAAGATGTAATTGGTGACATCAACAACACGGATGGGGTGGGAGAATACAGCTGTATAGAGGCACAGTTTTTATGCACCATTAAAGCTAAACTGGTATAAACTCAAATTACATGTTATATATTTAGAATATTATCTATAATCCCCACAGTAACCACAAATAAAATAACTAAAAAATATACAGAGAAAGAAATGAGGTGCAAATAAAAATGGTACACTAAAAAAAAATAAAAAAGACACAGAGATAGTGGTTACACAGCACTGAGAATGTAATTAATCCCATTCAATGTATGTCTTAAAATGCTTAAAATGGAAATTCTTATGTTATATATATTTTACCACAGCAAAAAAAAAAAAAAAAAAAAAAAAAAAAGGCACTATTTGTGCTCACGTTAGCAGCACATATACTAAAATTGGAATGATAAAGAGAAGATTAGCATGGCCCCTGAGCAAGGATGACATGAAAAAAAAATGGCACTATTAGAGTAAATGAGGAACAAAAAAGAAACATCTTTTCATTGTACAAACAGCAAAATAGTACTTCCTTATAAGTAATTACTTTAAATGTAAATGAGTTACACTCATGAAATGAAAAATCACAATCTAACTTTATGTCACCTACAAGAGAATCACATTAAATTAAAAGACACAGGGTCGGCCCCATGGCTCACTCAGGGGAGTGCAGTGCTGACAGTGCCAATGCCGCGGGTTCAGATCCTATATAGGGATGGCCAGTGCGCTCACTGGCTGAGCGTGGTGCAGACAACACCAAGCCAAGGGTTGCGATCCCCTTACTGGTCAAAAAAAGAAAAAAAAAAAAGACACAAAGATTGAAAGTTAAAAGATCGGAAAAGATATTCCATGTAATTACCATGCAAACAGTAACCAAAAGAAAGCTAGGTTGGCTATATTAATATCTGTGGAGTATACTAACACTTATAAAGCAAATGCATTTCACAGGGCCTAGTTTCCAAAGCCCTGTAGTTTCAGGTATAATCTAACTTTTTAAAATTACATATAGAAATGTTAAGTTTGCAAAAGACAGGAAAATCCCCCAGGCTAAAGTCTCTGAAGTAGACAAAGAATTGTAACACAGCAAAAGGTCCTTGGAGCAGGTTAACCTACTGATTGATATGTTAAGTTGCTTTATTGTTATGTAAAAATACTGAGGAAACTGCTGTAGGAAAACACAGTATTTGCTAAGAACAAGCTTTTGTTGGTGGATCAACTTAACCTTTTGCAAACTGCATTATGGAATGTCACTTTGTTATTTCACTGACGTTACCAGCTTCTATTGTTAAACTATACTTAACCATAACTCCACGTATGTTCTTTTTCTGTAACTTTCTGGCCTGAGAATGAATACTAAGACAGAACCTCAGTTCAGGGTTAATTTCCCAAGGAGGAATGCCTGTCTCTTAAGGGTTCCAGAAAGTTAACTCCTTTGGGGTTTCTCACTCCTCAGAAGAAATGGGCTTTGAGTAATCTTTTTCGCATCTCCCTCACCCCATGTGAGGCAAAATAACAAATATCAAAGTAGACTTTAAAACAAAAAATGTTACAAGAGGCAGAGATTGATGTAATACATTGTATAAAAGGACCAATTCCTCAAGAAGATACAAAAATTATAAAAATATACACACCAAACAGAACCCCAAAGTATATAAAGAAAACATTGACATAATTGGAAGAAAAAAAATAGTTCTATGAAAACAGAGACTTCAATAACCCACTTTCAATAATGGATAGACAGAAGATCAGTAAGAGAGGACTTGAACAATGCTGTAAAACAAGTATACCTAAAAGACACATAAGGAACAGTCTACCAAGTAACAGCTGAATACATACTTTTCTCAAGTGCACACGGAACATTCTCCAGGATAAACCATACGTTAAGTCACAAAACATGTCTCAATATACAGGGGTGCTTCAAAATGATCATGGAAAGATTTGTATTATCTTTTAATTCTATTTTTCTGCTATCTTTTCAGAGTATCCTTGTACTTAAAAAGATTGAAAGCATACAAAGTATCCTTTCCACCACAATAGAATCAATAACAAAATCAATAACAGAAGGAAAACTAAAAAATTCATAAACATGTGGAAATTAAATAATACACTTTTAAACAACCAATAAATCAAAAAAAGAAATCATAAGGAAAATTAGAATGTACTTTGAAATCAATGAAAACAAAAACACAACATACCAAAACCTATGGGATGCAGCAAAAGCAGTGCTCAGAAGGAAATTTATAGTTATGAATGCCTATATTAAAAATGTGTTATAACATCAAGGTCAAGGGTTTGAATCCCCATACTGGCCAGCAGCCAAAAAAAACCCAAAAAACAAAGAGAGATCTTAATAACTGAACTTCACACCTTAAGGAACTAGAAACAATGCAAACTAAACACAAAGATAGCAAAAGAAAAAAATATTAAGATTTTTAAAAAACAATAGAATCTTTCTTTAAAAATAAAAGTTACTTCTTTGACAAAAATCAACCAAATTAACAAATCTTTAAGGGCCAGCCCGTGGCTCACTTGGGAGAGTGCGGTGCTGATAACACCAAGGCCGTGGGTTCGGATCCTATATAGGGATGGCCAGTTTGCTCACTGGCTGAGCTTGGTGCAGACAATACCAAGCCAAGGGTTAAGATCCCCTTACCGGTCATCTCTTTTAAATAATTAATTAATTAATTAATTAATCTTTAGCTAGCCCAATGAAGAAAATAAGAGCGATGATGTAAATAAAATTAGAAATGAAAGTGGGAACATCACAATCAACAGTATAGAATAAAAAATATTGGAAGAGAATGCTATGAACAATTGTATGTCAACACATTAGATAACCTAGATAAAATGAACAAATTTCTAGAAACACAAAAATTATCAAAACTTACTCAAGAACAAACAGAAAATCTGAACAGACCTGTAACAAGTGAAGAGATTGAACCAGTAATCATAAGCTTCCCAACAAAGACAAGCCAAGGACCAGATAGATGACTTCACTGGTGGATTCTACCAAACACTTAAAGAATTAACACCAATTCTTCTCAAACTCTTCCAATGAACGTGATGGGAGGGAACACTTTCTAACTTATTCTATGAGGCCAGCACTACCAGATACCAAAGCCAGACAGTGACATTACAAGAAAAAAAAACTACAGACCAATATTACTTATGAATATAGATTCAAACATCCTAAACAAAATGCCAGCAAACCAAATCCAAAAGCATATTAAAAGGATTATACAACATGAACAAGTGGTATTTATCCCAGGAATACAAGGGTGACTCAACAAAGAAATTCAGTCAACACAATACACCACATTAATAGAATAAAGAAAAGAAACAAAACATATGACAATATTAACTGATGCAGAAAAAGCTTTAACAAATTCCAAAATCCTTTTTGATAAAAACACTCAAACTAGGAATAGAAGGGAACTTCCTTAACATTATAAAGGGCACTTATGGAAAAACCTGCAGCTAAACTCTTACCCCATTGATGAAAAACTGAAAAACTTTCTCAGTAAGATCAGAAACAAGACAAGGATGCCTCGCCAATTCAACAATCAATGTATTACAAGTTCTAGCCTAAGCACATAGGAAAGACAAAGAAATAAGAGACATCCAAATTGAAAAGAAGTAAAACTATCTTTATTCACAGATGTCATGATCCTATATATGGAAAATCCTAGAGAATCCTCAAAAAAAACCCCAAAACTATTACAACTAATAAACAAATTCAGCAAATTTTCAGGGTGCAAGATCAACACACAATAATCATTTGTGTTTCTATATACCAGCAATGAACAATCTGAAAGGATATTAAGAAAATTCCATTTATAAGAACATCAAAAATAATAAAATACTTAAGAATAAATTTAACCAAGGTGGTGAAAAACTTGTACACTAAAAACTACAAAATGCTGCTAAAAGAAATTTTAAAAGACTTAAATATTGAAAAACATTCCATGTTCATTGACTGGAAGACTTAATATTGTTAAAATGATAATCTACAGATTTAATGCAATACTAGCAAAATCCCAACTTTTTTGCAGAAATGTAAAGATTGATCCTAAAATTCATATGAAATTGCAAGGAACCCTGAAAAGCCAAAACAATCTTTTTTTTTTTTTTTTTTTTTTTTTTGTCTTTTTCGTGACCGGCACTCAGCCAGTGAGTGCACCAGCCATTCCTATATAGGATCCGAACCCGCGGCTGGAGCGTCGCTGCGCTCCCAGTGCCGCACTCTCCCGAGTGCGCCACGGGCTCGGCCCAAGCCAAAACAATCTTGAAAAAGAAAAACAAAGTTGGATAACCTGTACTTCCTGGATTGCTTACTGCAAAGTAACACTAATCAAAACAGGTATTATTGGCATAAGGATAGACATATAGATCAATGGAATAGAAATGAGAGTCCAGATACAAACCCATAATACCACTGGTCAATCAGTTTTTGACAAGGGTGCCAAGACCATTAGATAGGAACAGAATAGTCTCTTCAACAAATGGTGGTGGGACAAATGGATTTCCACATGCAAAAGAATAAAGTTGGACCACTACCTGTCACCATAAACAAAAACTAACTGAAAAAGGATCAAAGACCTAAATATAAGAGATAAAACCATGAAACTCATAGAAGAAAACATGCGGGTATATCTTCAGGATCTTTGAATTGGCAGTGGTTTCTTATATATAACACCAAAAAAGCAATCAACAAAAGAAAAAATAGAGAGTTTAAATTTCGCCAAAGTACAAACTTTTGTCCTTCAAAGGACACCAATGAGAAAGTAAAACACAACCCACAGAATGGGAGAAATAATTTGTAAATCGTATATCTGAAAGATCTAGAATCCAGAATATCTTAAAAAAAAAAAAAAAAAAAAAAAAACTGTTACAACAACAAAAAGAAAAACATCCCAACAAAAAATGGGCAAAGGATGTGAATAGACATTCTCCAAAGATGATACATACAGATGGCCAATAAGCACATAAACAAATTCTCAATATCATTAGCTGCTTGCGAAATGCAAATCAAAATGACAGTAAGACACTACTTCACACATTAGGATGGCTATAATCCAAAAAATGGAAAATAACAAGTTTTGACAAAGATGTGGAGAAACTGGAATCTTCCTATATTAATAGTAGGAATGCAAGATGGTTGAGCTGCCACAGAAAACAGTTTGGAATTTCCTCAAAAAGCTCAACACAGAATTACCATAAGACCCAGAAATTCCACTCATAGATAACTGAAATAGATCTCAAACAAAAACTTGTACATGAATATTCATAGCAACACTAGCTGCAAAAGCCAAAAGGTGGAAACAACCCAAATGTCCATAAATGAACAAATGGAAAAACAAAATGTGACATATCCATATAATGGAATATTACTCAGCCAACCTTGCAATTATGCTAAGTGAAAGAAGCCAAACACAGTAGGCCACATATTGTATGATTCCATTACATAAAATTACTGGAGTTAGCAAATTCACACAGACAGAAAACAGACTAGTAGTTGCCAGAGATTGGGGGGAGCAGGAGAGAGCAGAATAACTGCTTAATGGGTACACAGTTTCCTTTGGGATGATGAAAATGTTCTGAAACTAGAAACGTGATGGTTGTGTAACATTGTGACGGTACTAAATATCACTAATGGTCAATTTTATGTCATGTATTTTACCACATTAAAAAAACACATTATTTCCACTTATATCAGGTACCTAAAACATAAAATTCATTGTTACAGAAGGTAGAACAGTGGTTACCAGGGGCTGGTGAGAGGGATAAGTGGGGAGTTGTTGTTTAATGGGCATAGAGTTTTAGTTTCAAAAGATGAAGAGTTCTGGAGATTGGTTGTACAACAATGTGAATGTACTCAACATAATTAAACTGTACACTAAAAAATGGTTAAAATAGTATATTTTATATTGTGTATTTTACTGCAATTTAAAGAATTAAAAAATATGCTAAGACATTTCATGAAAACTACAAATATTTCTCATGATACAAGAATCTTTAACAAAGTATTAGGTAACCAAATTTATCAATAAAGAAAAGAAAAAGACCAAATGAGGTTTAAGCCAGCAACACAAAGTAAATTAAACATTCAAAATTCAATCAATGTAATTTACCACATTAACAGGAAAAAAAAAAGAGAGAAAACATATAATCAGATAGAAGATAAAGAAAAATAATTTGACAAAATTCTACTCCCATTTATGAGTAAAGAAAAAATAACTCAGCAAACTAGGAACAAAAATAAGTTTCTTCAATCTTATAAAGAACTACTACAAAAAACCTACAGCTTACACTGTACAGACTTAAGACAGACTTAAGATCAGGAACAAGAAAAGGAAAGGATGCTCACTCTTACCACTTTGATTTGACATTGTACTGGAGGTCCTATCCAATGCAAAAGGGCAAGAAAAAGAAACAAAGTATCTATACATTAAAAAGGAAAAAGTATAACTTATTTGTAGATGACACAATCTCTTATATGGAAAGTCCAAAGGATTCTTCAAAAACACTACTGTAACAAGCAGATTTTAAAAGGTTTAATAACACAATAACGCCAAGTCATTTGATTGATTCTTATGAGCAATCAAATAAAATTGAAAATTAAATGTATAATAAAATTTTAAAATAACTCCACTTACCAATGATATCGAAAACATAAAATCAGATCTCTGTACTAGCCAGTCAACAACAAAAACAAAAACAAAAACGCAAAAATCATAAAATACTTTGGGATAAATAAAACAAAAGTTTTGCAAGACCTATACCCTGAAAAATACAAATCACTGCAGAGAAAAATTACAGAAAACTTTACTAAATAATAGAGAGATAACAACATATTCACAGATTGGAACACTCAATAATGTTAATATGTCAACTGTCCTCAAATTGATATAGTTAAATACATCCCAACCAAAATTCTAGAAGGGAATTTTCTTTTAGAAATTCACAAGCTGATTATAAAATTTACGGTGAAATGCAAAGGACCTCAACGAGCCAAAATAATTTTTAAAAAGAACAAAGTAATAGGATTTACCTGTTTCAAAACTTAATATTACAGTAATCAAGTCAGGGTGGTACTGGCATGAGGATAGTCATATACATCAATGGAATGAAACAAACGGCCCAGAAACAGATCATGTATGTATCGTCAATTGAGTTTGCCAAAAAAAGGCTGAGGTCATTCTGTAGAAAGTCTTTTCTAACATAGGAAAAAAATCTTTGCAATCTTGGGATGGGCGAGATTTCTTAAAGCACTAAAAACATGAACCACAAAAGAAAAATTTGATAAACTGAACTTCACTATAACTACAAATTCTGCTTTTCAAAAGAAAACATTAAGGGAATTATAAAGCAAGCCACAGACTGGGAAAAGAACACATATTTGACAATTTATGTACAGAATATAAAAGAACACTAACATCCCAGTATCAAGAAGAGAATGGAGTGGTTGGATAAAACAGGCAAAACAGTTGAAGAGACACTTCGCAAAAGAAGAATGGCCAATGAACACATTATTCAGGGGAAACACTAACTCTACAAGGAGACACCACTATATTCATTAGAATGGCTAAAATTTAAAGTAATGACAATACCAAGAATTAGTGAGTACGCTACTGGGAGTGTGAAATGGTACAACCACATTAGGAAACAGTTTGGCAGCATCTTATAAAGTTAAATATATGCTTAACATATAACAGTAATTTCTGAAGAAAAATAATTATGTCCATATAAAGTTTTGTACACAAATATAGAAGCGTCATTCATATTAAGGCAAAAACTAGAACTCAAATGTCCATTAACATATGAAAAGATAAACAAATTAAGGTATAGCCACAGGACAGGATACTACTAAAAATGAACTACTCTTAGAGACAACAAGTCAAAAACATCTCAAAAACATTATGCTGTGAAATAAGCCAGATACAAAAGGACAAATATTATATGATTCCACTTATGTAAGGTACCTAGAATATTCAGAGACACAAAGAACAGTGGTTACCAAGAGGGGAAGAGGAAAATGGAAGATATTATTTAGTGAGTACAGAGTTTCAGTTTGAGAAGATGAAAAAGTTCTGGAAATGGATGACAGAGATGGTTGCACAGCACTGTGAACATACTTTGTGCCAATGAACTGAATGCTTAAAAATGGTTATGATGGTAAATTCTATACTGCATATACTCTAACACACACATACACACACACAAACCATTATGCTAAAGGAAAAAAGCCAGACAGTGAAAGAGTACATACTATATGTCTATATACATGGTATGTCAAAACACGTAAAATTAAGCTATAATGATAGAAATCACATTAATGGTTGTCTGGAATCAGGGACAGCGGAGGGAACTGAGTGTAAATGGTATGTATAGAGATAACTTTGTGGAGTAACATAAATGTTGTATATCATGAATAGAATATGTGTATATCTTATATTTGTCAAAACTCATTGAAATACACACTTAAAAAAAGGTACATATTATTGCATACAAATTGCACTTCAATATATTTATAAATAAATAAACATTGATTGATAAGCAAGGAAGTAAGCTCGATAAGTGAATGAAATGCAACACGGTAGAAAATAATTTATAGACTATTCTTTCAAGGAATGTGGCTATGTTGTAGAGTACAAAGAAGGCAGCAGCTGGAGGAAATATATAGTAAAAGGAGTATTTTATTTTTTAAGGTAAAAGAGAAATGAGTGTATGTATTTAATGCCAAGGGGAAAACAGCTATTTAAAACCAAGTTGAAAATTCAGGGGGAAAAGAACATAAAAGCTTTCAATGTTTTGTTGCCAGTGCTTGAGGTATATGGAATTCTGTTCTCTATACCCCACTTCAATGAAACAGTCTTGCAAAAAAAGGTAAAGAAAATGGTATGCCAAGTATGAGTAGAAAAGAGTAGACTGAAATATCCAATAGAGAAAACTCAACAAATTCCAAGAAACCAAGAACACATTATTCCTGTGTATTAATAGTAAAGTAATAATGCAGTATAAGCAAATTTGTAATAATACTGACCTTAGACTAACACACTGACCTTCTACAAAGAAATTACCAATAAACTAAAATCTTGCTATAAAGCAGAGGATTATTAAAACCAAAACAATATGCTCTAATATTTCAGGTATTCTCCAAGCCTGGCAGCTAAAATAAAATGGGCCCGTCAGTGCAATAATGGCAACTCAGGACTTTTAATAAATAGAGTCAAAGTAATGGTAATATTTTTTCAATGCCACTGAACATGTAATAAAGATATCCACAGTCTTCTACGTGGTAAATAGCCTTGTGAGTAGATTATCTTCAAATACTGAGGATAACATATGTCTTCCCAACAAAAGAACACCGTATGAAGTTAATGAAAACTCTACTCTAGAGATTTAGAACAGCCAAAGAATTCTAATGAAAGAGGTTACTACTTATCTCAGGTGGTATATCAAATTCAGCATATACTTTGAATTCTCATACCCTATATTCTGGCCTCCAAAACATCACTTTATTTTTTGTCATTACTGATAACCATGATTTAGTAAGGTAATTTTTAAACTTTAGTCTTTTTATAAGAGCCTCTACAAACATTATTTCAAGGCCTCAACATGAAATAATTTTGAAACACACCTAATATAGTTATCTTTAATTACAAATAAAGAAAAAAGACCTATTATTTCCAAATGTGCAATTCAATGTCAAAAACTAGTACTATTGGGACCGGCCCCATGGCTCACTCGGGAGAGTGCAGCGCTGGTAGCACTGAGGCCGCGGGTTCGGATCCTATACGGGGATGGCTGGTATGCTCACTGGCTGAGTGTGGTGCAGACCACACTGTGCTGAGGGATGCGATCCCCTTACTGGTCAAAAAAAAAAAAAAAACTAGTACTACTGTATCAACTTTTAGGTATGGTCTCTTCCTAAATTTAACTTTTACAATTTACATTAATACATTTCTCTATAGATACCTTGATTTATTAAGAACTTTTTAAGACCCCAAAATTGGACATGTATATTGACAAAAAAATTATACGTGCAAAGTACACGCACCTCAAGTACATCATTAATAAACAGAATAGTAATAGGAACTATGATTCTCCAAATTCAAAATCCCTTATTTGAAAGCATTAGGAGTAGCAAAGCAACAGCAGATACTCTTGCAACAGACTACAATAAGTTGTTGTTTTCTGTTCATCAGCTGAAATAAAACCAAAGGTAACTCTGATTACAACAATATTAACCTACTGCAACAGTAGAGCTAAGTTTAAAATTTTTCTCTTGATAGATGACTGCTGCAAATATTTGCATCAAAAAACTTGGGAAATTAAATAAATAAGAAAATACAAATTGGAGAGTAGTTTGCTTCCAGTATTTTTTTTTTTTTTTTTAGCCTTTTTTGGCAGTTTTCTTTGGTACCACAGGATATCTTTTTTCTAAAAGTCTTTGCTCCCAAAAGATCAATGACATAATGACATAAAAACATATTTGTAATTTTATGTTTTCAAAAAGACCTGTCTCTCTTATGCAAGTACAATAATGCATTTCATATAAGCTTTTGTCTCACCTGGCCAGTTCTTTAATTAAGTTTGCAATGCGTCTTTTGTCTGCAAGACATAAATCCTTCAATGATGCACTCTTTGTTCCCTCCTTGCAGAAATTCTAAAACAAAAAAATCTTTCAGTTAATTTTTTTCTAAAAACAACTTTTAACTCTTTTCAAGAAATCTGTTAAAATAAGCATGGAAAGTAGAATTTCTTAGGTACCTTTTATTTGGTAAAACACTATCTACCTGTTTCATTTAAACTGCTGTAAAATCAAAACAGGCTTAGGAACTTAGTGTCCACCAAGTGACATCATGAAATTTGCACAGAAAAGCATACAGAAAGAACTTAAAGCAGAAGATGTTCCTACTTAAACACTAGGGAATATCAGGGAAATAACTTTCCCTTGGTGAATGTCACAGTAACAAATACGTGATGAAAGATGGAAAACTTTTCTTACACCATATCCCCCAAGCTGCTTTAAGGGACTAAGTAGCAGAGGCACTAGTTACTAAGCATTCAAAATATCCTAAGGTTCATTCCATCTCATTTTCACAACAATGCTATTATTGTAGGTATTATTTCTATTCTACATTAAGGGGACATGTCATGCCCAGGATTATAGCAGTTAAAGAGCAAAATCAGGACTCAAACATAGGTTCCAAAGTCTGTGTTCTTACACACTGTATTAGCCAATCTATTGCACTACAAAAAGTTCTCCCCAGTACTTTAGCATCAAGAGGTGTCTATAAAGCCATGAAACTCAGGGATTCACAAGGGAACTACAGGAAATGTGCAAAAGGAAGGAACTATGATCCTTGGCATTTGTGCAACCTGCAAAGTAAGCTAGTCCAATTACTTCAGGTAACCAAGAATAACCAAAGACCTCTAAAGTGAATCCTGGAAATAGTAATAGCCAAAGGTAGTAAAGGGGGTAGCAAAAGGAAATGGGAAACAGGAGATGGTAAGAAAATAAAAAGAATGTGGTTTTACGTATGCTCAATTTAAGATGCCTGTAAGACATTCATTGTTGAAATGTCTAGGCAGGAAGTTAGAAAGGTAGGTCTGGCTCTCAAGTCAGAAAAAAACAAAGATTTTAAAGTGTCAGCTGTATGGTATTATGAATGTTGTTTAGATTTTTATTATTTTCTTTATACTTTTCCATGCTTTAAGTTTTTCTTTAATAACTATTGTATCATGGGAGCCCCAAATCGGAGAGGGCACTCGTATAGTGTTTGCCTATTCCAAAGAACTCACCAGGATTTCAATAGAGAGAGACACTGGTTTATTAGACTTATGGAAGTCGCTGACGGCAGCCAGCCAGCAAGATATCCACACTGCCACAGGGTACATACAACAGTTATATATCGAACAGATAAAAGTAGGGGTGTAAATCATTTGCAATCTTATGCACAGACCCTCACCCAGCTCACATAACACAGAGCATGCAGGAGATATGGCTGAGTAGATAAGTTAATCTACTCACTACTCTCCTGGTGCCAGAGTGCTTTAGCACCAGCGTACTAATTCATTTACTTAGGGTCCCTGCTTCCCCAGTCTTTCATTTGTCTTAAAGGAGACATGCCTTTCCTTGGGTAACTACCTGGGACAGGGTAGTTTCCCAGGGGAGGACAGGGAACGCTGGTATGCACGGGGAGGGGGAATAGGAATTTACCCTACAACTATGTAACACACTTAAAATTAAGAAAAAATATTAGTTTTTAAAAATCACCTACAAATCCTCAACCAGACACACTGCGCCAGCACCTAGGGGCCCACCCAGGAACTCAAGCCACAGAGCCGGGGACCGGACCCTCCCTCCCACAACCAGGCACACCGTGCCAGGGCCTTGAGGCCCACCCAGGGACCTGGGGACTGGACCCCCCCCCCACAACCAAGCACACCGCCAGTGCCAAGGAGCATGCCAAAAACATCACCTCCATGTGGGTGGCCCACCACAGCCATCACAATAACCATGGCTGCCGTGAAAGCAGCTAGATGCCACAACCACCACACGGATGGTCCACCAGCCACTGGAGTGTACTGACACAAGGAGAGTCACCAGCAGAGATAAACAAAAGAGGAGGATGTCTCGCTCCACAAAGCCCATTCCAGAGTGACAGAAGAAGCATCTGCTCTATGATAATATTGGGGGATCTGATCACACCTCTCAGCATCGGACAAGTCATCTAGGCAAGAAATCAAGAGAGTAACCATTATTCTTTCAGAAGGAGAGAAGAAATCTAGGATAACTAGAGGGGAAAGGGGTGAAATAGGACAAGAGGCATAAAGAATAAGTATGATTTGTAACAATATATATGCTAGTAATATTGATTTGATCAACATATCTCAACGTTGGACCCCACAAATATGTATAAGCAATTTTGATTCAATAAAAATTTTTTTTAAATAAAAATAAAAAAGCAAAAAAAAAGAGAAAAGTCATCTACAAATCCAAGAAATTTAGTCCAAAGATACTTCAAAAAGTCCATGGAAAAATGGAATTCAAAGATAATATGCATCTTTCCATGAACTTTTTGAAGACCTCTCGTATTTGATTTTAATTTTAATTAATTCGATTTTAATTTAATTTACATTAAAGTTGGCATTTGAAAGGACAAGAGGAGAATCAGAAGCATTTAATAGTGTGGGAGAAAAGAGTAAAGAAAAACTTTCAAGAAGACTGTAAGATCAACAGTGTTAATGATTGAAAAAATCAAACAGACTGGGGAAAGAAGGCACTGGATTTGGTAATGGAAGAAGTTGCTGATAAGCCATGAAAGTAGCAGGGACCAGATTTACTCTACTTCCAGAAACAAGCAAAAAACCTGACAAAATATATAAAACAACAGTTTTCATTGGACAACAGGAAATACAGTGCTGTAATGATTCATTGAAAGTGAGGAACCAAACAAGGTGAGCCTTACTATTGTCCAAGCTAACTGCCTGTGGAGAGTTTTCAGAGAGTAAAGTAGGTAAACCCAAACAGAGCCCAACAATCTCTCTAAGTTGAGATGGCAGAGCTTGGAGCTCAGGAAAGCCAAGGTTTCTAGATTCGCAGTGCAGAGTAATGGAGAGAATACAGCTGCATAGAAAGAGAGCTCCAGAGATCTGAAGATTCCCTTCAAGTTGACAACTGAGTACTGATTAATATGTGTGCATGAAGAAACTACCCAAAGCCAGGGAAAGAACCCAAAGTGAACAGAGGGAATAATTTCTGTTGCTAACACAGTGTAAAGAATAGTCCATGTTCCCACCAGCAAGAGTAGAAAACCTTGTAATTTAAGGGGTATCAGGAAGAGTATTCAGAAGGGTATTGCCTATAGTTGGCAATATTGGCTCTATACTAGCTGCTCAGGTGCCACCTTTAAAAGCATAAATTCAGGCTTGGAAAGAATCAAACTACTTCCAAGTAACTGAACACTGTCCCAAAACAAAGCTCAAGATTATTTCTAGGAACATAAAAATATCCAGAACTCAGAACTATAAAATTCATACTATCTGGTAGAATCCAGGAAAAAATAAACAGGTAGGCAAAGAAGCAGGAAAATACAACTTATAATTAGGAGAAAAATTACTCAATCAAAACCTACCCATAAATGACTTGGATGATAGAATTAGCAGATAAGAACATTAAAACAGTTATTATAATTATATTTCATATGTTCAAGAAGCTAAAAGATTGGGCGTGTTAAGTAGAGACATGGAAGATATAAAATTAAAGACCCAAACTGAACTTCTAGAGATAAAAAACTACATCCTTTCATATGAAAAATACATTGGCTGAGATTAGTGGCAGATCAGACATGGCAGAAGATGATGAATAAATTTGAAGACACAGAAATAGCAATACAAACTATCCACCAATAAACAGCGACTGACAAAAAAAATTTTTTTTTTAATTAACAGCGGATCAGAGAGCTGTCAGGTAACTTCAAGTGGCCTAATATTTGTGTAAGTGAGGTCACTGAAAAAGGGGAGAGAAGGAAATACAAAAATATCTGAAGAAATAATGGCTGCAAAATTTCCCAATTTGATGAAAACTATAAGCCCACAAGACTAAAAAGCTCAACAAACCCCAGGAGACATTTAGAATACTATAATCAAATTGCTCAAAACCAATGATAAAGAAAAAATCCTAAAAGCAGCCAGAATTTTTTTTTTGTTACTTTATTCAAAATATTTTGAACATTTACTTACACATATTTGTGGAGTGCAGCATGCTGTTTCAATACATGCATATACTGTAGACAACATAGTTTTGTACCATTAATTTACCACTTTTCCTCCTTTCCTCCCCCTACCCCATCTCTGATAACTATTATTCTACTCTCTACTTCTACGAGAACTGCTTTTTTTTTTTTTTTTAAGATTCCACATGAGCGATACCCTACAGTATTTGTCTTTTTGTGCATGACTTACTTTACTTAACCTGATGGTTTCTAGTTCCATCCATGCTGAGCAGTCAGAATTTAAACACAAACACACACACACACACACACACACTAAAGAGGAATAAAAATAAGAATGACAACAGACTTTTCAAAAACAACTCAAGCCAGGCAACACTGCAGCAACATCATTAAAATACTGAAAGAAAAAAAGCTATAAACTCAGAATTCTCTAACCAATAAAAATAACTTTAAAAAATGAAAGAAAAGGGCCGGCCCGTGGCTCACTTGGGAGAGTGTGGTGCTGACAACACCAAGGCCATGGGTTTGGATCCCTATGTAAGGATGGCTGGTTAGCTCACTTGGGAGAGTGTGGTGCTGACAACACCAAGTCAAGGGTTAAGATCCCCTCACTGGTCATCTTTTAAAAATAAAAAAATTTAAAAAATTTTTAAAAATGAAAGAAAAATAAAGACTTTTCACACATACAAAAGCTGAAAAGCATCATTCCCAGTGTATCTGCACTATAATAATATTAAAGGAAAGCTGTTAGGCAGACAGAAAATACCAAATGGAAATCTGGATGCACACAAAAGAATGAAAATATCAGAAATAGCAACTACGCAGGTAGATCTGAAACACTTTTGGTGCATTTTAAAAATCTCCTTAAAAGGCAATTGAAATAAAAGGCATCCAGATTGGAAAGGAATATGTAACACTATCACTATTAACAGATGACATAATCTTATATATAGGAAATTGTAAGCAATTCCCCAAAATAAAAACTATTAGAAGTAAGCGAGCTTAGCAAGGTTACAGAATACAATATCAATTCATAAAAATAAACTGTATTCTTATACACTAGCAGTGAACAATCAGAAAGTAAAATTTAAAAAACAATTCCATTTATAATTGCATCAAAAAGCATAAAATACTTGCAGAGTCTATATAACTCCTGTGGAAACACAAAGGAACCCAGAATAACAAAACAATCTAGAAAAAGAACAAAGTTGAAGGACTACACTTCCCAATTCCAAAACTACTGCAAAGCTATAGTAATTAAGACAGTGTGGTATTGGCGTAAAAAAATATAAATCAATGAAATAGAATTGAGAGTCCAGAAATAACCTCTTACATTAATGTTCAACAGATTTTTCACTAGGATGCCAAGATAATCTAAAGGGAGAGGACATATTTTCAACAAAACGGTGCTGGGACAACTGGATATCAACATGCAAAAGAATGAAGCTGCGTTACTACCTCACGTCTTATAAAAAAGTTAACTCAAAAATGGAACAAAGAGTTTATGTAAAAGCTAAAGCTATAAAACTCTCAGAAGAAAATATAGTCATAAATCTTTGTGACCTTGGATTAGGTAATGATTTCTTAGATATGACACCAAAGTACAGGAAACAATAGAAAACAACAAATTGAACTTCATCAAAATTTGTGCTTACCAACAAGGACACCGATAAGAAAATGAAAGAACAATGCACAGAATGGGAAAGAATATTAGCAAATTGTATATCTGATAAGGGACTTGTAGATGGAATCTATAAAAACTATTATAACTCAACAATAAAAAAAAAAAAACTCAATTAGAAAGGCTCTGACTAGATATCTGAGGAAGATATATAAAAGGCCAAGGGGCACATAAAAAGGTGCTTGTCATCTTTAGTCATCAGAAAAATGCAAATCAATGTAATACCACTTCACACCCACTAGGATGGCTATCATCAAAGAGATGGACATAAATATTGGCAAAAATGCAGAGAAACCGGAATCCTCATACATTGCTAGTGGGAATGTAAAATGATGTACCCACTTTGGAAAACAGTTTGGCGCCCTGTCAAAAGGTTACATACAATCACCATCTGACCCAGCAATTCTACTTCTAGCTAAGACAATTGAAAACATAGAGCCACCTCCACCCAGAAGCAGGCAAGCAGCAGAGTACACCCAGGGTCCTAGGCAGGAGCCAAGGGCAGCCCTGTCCACTCAGAAGCAGGCAAGCAGCAGAGCATGGCTGGGGTCCTAGGCAGGAGCCAAGGGTACTATCCCTTGCCCAGAAGAGGGCAAGGAGCACACTGAAAATACCACTTCCACGCAGGTGGCCCACAACAGCCGCTGCCACAGTCACAACTGCTGCAAAAGCAGTTCAATGCCACAGCAGTAGCCACAGCTGCCACGCAGGTAGCCTGCCAGACACTTGACTGCACTGACACAAGGAGAGAGTCACCAGTGGAGACCGGAAAAAGAAGAGGACGTCTCTTTCCTCAAAGCCCACTCCAGAGTAACAGAAGAAGCAACTGTTCTACCAGATGACCAGACATCAATGTAGAGATATTAGAAATATGAAAACTCAATAGAATATAACACCACCAAAATAATACAGTAATTCTCAAATACCAGATCCTATAGAGAAGAAAATCCTGAAGTCAGTGAAAAGGAATTCTGAGCAACACTTAAGGAAACTCACTGAGATACGAGAACACACAGACAACAATGAAGCAAGAAAAAAAACAGGATATGAAGGAGGAAATTTACAAGAAGATTAATACCTTAAAAAAAGAATGTAGCAGAACGCATTGAACTGAAAGATTCACTCAACAAAATAAAAACACAACTGAGAACTTAAGCAGCAGGCTAGAACAAGCAGAAGAATTTCTGATCTTGAAGACAGCTTTTTTGAAATAACCTAGGTAGACATAAAAAAGGAAAAAAGAATTTAAAAAAATGAAGAAAATCTAAGAGCGCTAGAACACAACCTTAAGCACACGAACATTCGGATTATGGGTGTTCCAGAAGGGGAGAAGAAAGAAAAAGGCATGGAAAACCTATTCAGTGAAATAATAATGGAAAATTTCCCACCCAGGTATAGGGAGAGACACAGACCTTTAGACCCAGGAGGCTCAAATATCCCAGAACAAATTCAACCCAAAAAGATCCTCTCTGAGGCACATTTTAGTCAAACTGGCAAATGTCAAAGACAAAGAGAGAATCTTTAATGGATCAGGAGAAAAGAATCAAGTCACCTATAAGGGAGCCCCTATCAGACTAACAGCAGATTCCTCAACAGAAACTCTACAGGCCAGAAGAAAATGGGATGATATATTCAAAATACTAAAAGAAAAAAACTTCCAGCCAAGAATACCATGTCCAGCAAGGCCATCCTTCAGAAATGAGGGAGAAATAGTGTATTTTCCAAACAAACAAAAACTGCAGGAGTTCACTACCATATGACCAGCTCTGCAAGAAATCCTCAAGGATGTCCTGCATCAGCAATTCAAAAAACAATAATCACTCATCTTACTAGTTATAGTTCTGTTCAAACCCTGTATTTTTTCATAATTCAGTCTTGGTAGGTGAGGCGTTTCCAAGAATTTATTCATGTTATCTAGATGATCTAATTTGCTGACCAACAATTTTTCACAGCATCTCTTAATAACCCTTTGATTTCTGTAAATTCTATTGTAATGACCCCTCTTTCATTTCTGATTTTACTTGAATCTCCTCTCTTTTTTCTTAGTCCATCTAGGTAAAGGTTTGTCAATTTTGTGGATCATGTCAAAGTACCAACTTTTGGTTTCATTGATTTTCTCTATTTTTCTTCTATTTTCTATTTCTATTATCTGTGCTCTAATTTTTATTATTTACTTCCTTTGCCAGGTCTGGGCTTAGTCTGCTCTTCATTTCCTAGTTTTGTAAGGTGCAAAGGTAACTGTTATTTGAGATCTTTCTTTTTTATTAATATACGCATTTACATTAAATAAATTTCCCTTTTAGGAAAAAAAGGAATATATGATACAGGTAATATTTTAGATATAAATTATTACAATATTTATATACACCATGTATCTATATTATAAATAAGTATCTATATTCATTTTTAAGAAGGGATGAAATTCTGCCCTTTGAGCAACATGGATGAACTTAGAGAAAGTTATGTTAAGTGAAATAAGCTAGGTACAGAAAGAGAAATGCCACATGTCTTCACTCATAAGTGGGAGCTGAAAAAATAAATAAATACACAAAAAAGGAAAAGAAAGAAAGATAGAACATTTACAATAATTCCTTGAACTCTCAAAAGGAGAGAACAGAACTGAGGGCACCAGAGTTGGGAAAGGGGAAGAAGGGAGGGTTAGGGAGAAATTAGTAAAGGGCCACAGAAAAATCTTTACATTGTGTAATAATAAAATAAAATAAAGAAAAATAAAATAAAACAAATGTATTATTTCCCATGGAAGAAAGAAAACATATGTCCACACAAAAACTTGCATATGAATGTTCATGGCAGGATTATTCATAATAACTAAAAAGTGGAACCCAAATGTTCATTAACTGATGAATGGATAAACAAAATGTGTATTCAGCGATAAAAAGGAATGAAGTAATGATACAACACAGATGAACCTTGAAATAATTATGCTAAGTGAAAGAAGCACATGAAGGGCCACATAATATGTGATTCCGTTTATATGAAATGTTCATAATAGGCAAATCTATACAAAGTAGAAGTAGATTAATGGTTGCTAGGGGCTGAGATGAATGGGGAATGTGGAGTGACTGCTAATTGGTATGGGGTTTCTTTCTAAGGTGATAAAAAAATGTTCTAGAATTAGATTGTGGTGATGGATCCACAGCTCTGTGAATATGCAGAATAACAAACAAAGAAACAATGAATTGTACATTTTAAAAGGGTAAATTTTATGATATGTGAATTATATCTCAATTTGAAAAAAAAGACAGTTGACCATTTAAAGCAAAGGTAGTAACATTTTGGGGGTTGTGCATAGAAGTAACATGTATGACAACAATATCACAAAAGTCAGAAGGGAAGAAATGAAGTATATTGTTGAAAGGTCCTTAAACTATAGGTGAAATGGGAAAATATCACTTGAAAATGGGCTGTGATAAGTTAAACAGTATATTAGTATCTCTAAAGAAGCCACTGAAATAACCCAACCAAGAGTTATAGCCAATAAGTCAATAAAACAAAAATATGGACTTAATCCGACAGAAGGTTATTGTTCAATATAAAATAAACAAACCATTATGTGAAAAAAGCATTTTCAATTTTTGATAAGAACTTGCAAATTCAACCAGTCACACCCTAGTGCAAAGTGGATACATTAGGGATACAAGTAACACAGGTAGGAGGACTTTTGAGCCCATGTAAATCTTGTACACTACTAAACATAATCTCCAGTAACAAACTAGATATTGGAAATGTCTTCAAGAACATAAAGCAGGGATTGAAAAACTTTTTACAAAGGGTCTGATAGTAAATGTTTTTGGCTTGGTAGCATACAGTCTTTGTAGCAACTCTGCCATTGTAACATGAAAGCAGCCGTAGAGAATATGTAAAAGAATGAGCATAACTGTGTTCCAAAACTTTATTTACAAAACAGGCAGTGGGAAGACTCAGCACAGGTCACAGTTTCCAAAACGTAACTTAAACTCTGGTTAGGGAGAGAAAATATAAAAAAAGGAAAGTAAAATAAACTAGTCACGTAGGACATGCACCTAAGGAATGCATAGATACTATCACAGAGTTAAAGACGAGTGAGAAATCAATAATTGGGTAATAAAAAGTAAGAATTTTTATATCATTATTTTCCAAGTGAAGCAAATAACAACAACAGTAATAACACAGGCTAACTTTCTTTTAATAAAGTATCTTTCTTATATAAAAGGGTTCATCCATTTAATAACAAATTCATAAGAACAAATATAAAGGATGTTTAATTTTTTAAAAATTCTTGGCTATTTGATTTGCTCATGTCACACAGATGAGAATGTTAGTCTTTTGAGACATATGAAGATAATACATTTTCTTAGTGAAGGCTTAAAGCAAGTCTAGATTTTTTGGAGCAAAACCCTTGAGTAATCTAGATACTTTATATTCATACCCAGCTTCATGAAAAGATCTAGAATCCTCTGTACCTTTTAAGAATGCTTGCAGATCACCTAATATATTTTCAAAGGCTCTTCTACCCTTATTGGTCAGCATTTATAGATGTTGGAGAATAAGAAAAAAATAAGAAATTACTGACCTGTCTATCTACTGAGTCTCCTGCACCTTTTAATGACTCCATGGAGATTGAAGCATCAGTTACCCTGGAAGCCTTAACTTTAACATCAGCTTTGGGACTCATCAACTTCTGTCTTGATCTGATATTTCCTTCTGTAGAAATTCCTAAGGATTTCCATTAAACAAGATTTCAATATCGTATCTTCTCATCCTCTCAAACACTCCCCCCTTCAACCTCTTCCTTGGTATCCTGTACTTTATGGAAACTGATGGGGAAAACTCTTTTACTTTATAAACTTCATTTTAAAGCTCTCTTAACATATAGTGAATCATGAAAAAGTTGTTTTAAAGACATACATTAAAGATTCAACTGAAATATTTTTAAAAGATGCTGTGAACATTCATAAGTCACATTAAAACCAAAAAATTATAACATGTCATACATAACTAAGAGGAAATCAAGGGCCTCTTTTTACATAACTAGGGTACCTTCAATGGTACAACTCATCTAGTAACAATCAATAAACTTTAAAGAGTCTCTTACCTAAATCCTGTATCAAAATATTAAATTTAATAATTTCTTTGAAGTATTAAATTTAGGCTATTATTCATAAAATAGCAAGTAAGAATCTCTTGCCTTCTTAATCCATGAAGTATTATACAAGTGCATTAAAAGCTGACTTACCTAGCTAATCCCCCAAATAAGCCAGTATTTCAAACCTTAATAGGGTTATGCCAAATATTCAGAAACCAAGGCCGGCCCGTGACTCACTTGGGAGAGTGTGGTGCTGATAACACCAAGGCCACGGGTTCGGATCCCTATATAGGATGGCCGGTTAACTCATTTGGGAGAGTGCAGTGCTGACAACACCAAGTCAAGGGTTAAGATCCCCTTACCGGTCAAACTTTAAAAATACATAAATAAACAAATATTCAGAAACCAAATTTTAGGTTGCAATAGACTGTTCTACATCCAGTTTTTTTTTTGTTTTTTTTTTTTTTTAAAGATGACCGGTAAGGGGATCTTAACCCTTGACTTGGTGTTGTCAGCACCACGCTCAGCCAGTGAGCGAACCGGCCATCCGTATATGGGATCCGAACCCGGGGCCTTGGCGCTATCAGCACCGCACTCTACCGAGTGAGCCACGGGCCGGCCCCTACATCCAGTTTTACCTGTAAAGTTGTCCTAATGTTTTATTTTCCCCTTCCACTCAAGGAGCAATGAAAGCTTCCCAAATTTTAACACAGAAAATCATACCTGGAACATATACTACTGATTGTTCTTCATCAGAAACTATGCAGGACATAAAGGAAAATACAATAGGAGATTATCCAATATCCAAATGCTGCTCCTGTTCTGTATGTCTGCTATAATTCATCATCTCTTCTAACCTGGGAATTTATAACTAACTTCTAAAAACAAAAACTAGAAAGCAAAGTAATTGAAGTAAATGTAGCAAAATTAATATTCTTTAAAAGTTCATCTTCATATATTCACAACCACATGTTTTGTAAAAATTTTGGAAGGCCCTTTTGCATGAAACTTTTATCCACTCTTATTCTCAAGTGAAATATCCTGCAATATACATTCTTCTGTTAGTTTCTTTTCCTTTTCTTTTCATTTTGTAAGCAAGGAGTTAAGTGCTCCAGTTTGCTCATTATTGGGGAACTGACAAGTTATTTTAAGCATTAAGAATAAATAATTTCAAGATGGGCTTCAGCTTTGAAGAACAAACACTGAGGGCAAGTCAATCATGCAAACACAAAGACAACATTTATTCTTCTGCAGTGAATTCATGAAATGTCCCAATAAGCCCTACTATTCAAATTGTTATACATTCAAGACAAAAAGAACTATTTTGAATTTCAAAAGGAGAAATTTAGAAAGGCTAAAACCATAATACTGCTACAAAAAGAGAACTAGTATAATAAGAAAGCTTTCTTTCCAGAAACATTATTCAGGAGTTTCAAGATGGCGGCGGCTGCAGCGGCTGGCGCGGAGTAGCTGAGGTGGAAAAGGTGGCCACTGGGCCTCAGGCAGCCGGGAAACTTGTGGACCTTTCTCTGGCCATCTCTTAAGGGAGGACTGCTGCTGCTGGCCGGTCGTGGGGGCTCAACGCCACTTTGCCCCCGGCAGGAGAGGCTGCCTCATTTACAGGCAACAGCTTTGAAGTGTGGAGCAGGAAAAGAACTGATTCTTAGCTGCAAAAGTGAGTCTTGAAACAGGGAACACGGCGCCAGGGCTGCTGTGGATGCAGCCAGGATCCCGGAGGCTGGGGCCGCACTGAAGGCGGCCAGCTGCCCTATCCAGGATTCGAGGTTTCAGGCCGGCATTAAAGAAGACTCCTGGGAGCGCCCGAGCGGCGCCGCGACTGAACAGCCCCAGGCGGCAGCGCCGAGAACACGGAAGGCAACAAACCAGAGACAGCGAGCGCCCGACCTGGCACAGCACTGTGAGTGATCCCTGGCAAAGCTCTGTTCGGGGGGTGGATGCCCACGAGGCTCCCCGCCTGCACCACCAGGCCACTCACTGCCCCGGTGCTGCCTCCATTTTCCCAGGTGCGGGCAGCTCCGCCCTGCTCGGCCATCACTAAGCCCATTTGCTTGGCCTGGCGCGGGGCTTTCCGGACCCTGCGGGCCGACCTCCTCTCCCACTCCCTCCACGGTTCTCTGGCAGGGCTGGGGGTGTGGGGCGTCCCGACCAGTTTTGGGAGGGCTAGGAAGTACGGGCGGGCCGACTGTCACTCCACCACACCCTGGAATCCGGCCCCGGTAAACTTCCTGTTACTGGGAGGCAGATACCATCTCTGCGACCACCAGTTTGGAAAAAAGCCTAACGAATTTCTGGTTGGGAATAGTGTGGTAGGAGAGTTCCCAGGTCTGCGTGAACCTGCCGGAGAGCAGGCTGCAGGCGGGCACTAGACTCGGTTTATACCGGGGGGATACAAAGGTGAACAAGACCCGAGAAAGATCTACACAGTGCTACAAAGGCACCCAGAGAGACTGGTCGTCTGTGCCTAGCAGAAACCTGGTAGACTTCCTGGGCGAGGCGGTGCTGAGCAGGGTCTTGAAGGCCCAGCTGATAGACGAGGGGTGCAGAAGACACGCCCCAACCCAGCACAGTGTGCACAGAGGGGGGAGACGTGCGGCCAGGGAGGCGGAGACTCGACAGAAACCACACACCCGGTGGGGTCGCCACTGCACGATCTAACAGCCTGGGCCAGAGCACACGGAACGGGGAGAAGTCCTGTACAGAAAGTGAAAGCTCAACAGAGATCACACACCCTGTGGTACGTGATCCACCAGCCCAGCAGAGTACAAGCTGACCAGAAAGGTGGATCCCCGGAGAAGCCCAAGACCCGAGGCAACCACACACACAAGACACTAGAGGCCAACTGAGCAGTCACGGCGGGAGCCATACCAAATTGGCAACCACAGCAACATCCTAGTTAGTCATTAGTCTTAAACCGGTGGACTGTGAAACCCCCTGCCACAATGAATAAACACCAAAAAAAAGACACCAGAAATACAAAAAATCAAGAAAGTACACCACCAAAAGTTAATAAATCTCATACTCTAGATCCTATAGAACAAGAAGCCCTTGAAATAACTGACAAGGAATTTCGAGTGATAATTCTAAGGAAACTGAATGAGATACAAGAAAACTCAGCTAGACATCATGATGAAATGAGGAAAAGTATACAGGATCTGAAAGAGGAAATATACAAGGAAATCAATGTCCTGAAAAAAAATGTAGCAGAACTTGCTGAACTGAAGAAGTTATTCAGCGAAATAAAAAACACAACGGAGAGTTTAACCAGCAGGCTTGTCGAAGTTGAAGAGAGAACCTCTGAACTTGAAGATGGGCTGTTTGAAATAACACAAGCAGACAAAAAGAAAGAAAAAAGAATCAAGGACATGGAAGAAAATCTGAGAGAGATATCAGACAACCTCAAGCGCTCAAATATCCGAGTCATGGGTATTCCAGAAGGGGAGGAAAATGGAGATTCCATTGAAAACATATTCAACAAAATAGTGGCAGAAAACTTCCCAGGTATAGGAAAAATCACAGATCTTCAGATCCAGGAAGCTCAACGATCTCCAAACGTATTCAACCCAAAAAGGCCTTCTCCAAGACATGTCATAGTCAAATTGGCAAAACTCAGAGACAAAGAGAGAATCTTAAAAGCTGCAAGAGAGAAGCGTCAAATCACCTATAAGGGAGCCCCAATCAGGTTAACATCAGACTTTTCATCACAAACCCTAAAAGCTAGAAAGGAATGGGATGATATTTTCAAAATACTAAAAGACAAAGATTGCCAGCCAAGAATACTCTACCCTGCAAGGCTATCCTTCCGAAATGAGGGGCAAATAGTATATTTCTCAGACAAACAAAAACTGCGGGAGTTCACTACCACAAGACCACCCTTACAAGAAATCCTCAAGGGAGTACTGGGTTTGGTTCCTGAAAAATAACTACCACTGCCATAAAAACCTAAGAAAAATCTAAACCCGCTAGTACAATAAAAATGGCATTCATGAAGAGAAAACAAGCTAACAAAAACACTATCTACAACCTAAGGAACCAACAAACAAAGAAACCAAACAGTAAATCAGAAAGCAAGGAACAAAAGACACCTAAGACAACCAAACAACCAATAAAATGCTAAGAATAAATCAACACCTTTCAATAACAACTCTTAATGTTAAAGGCTTAAATTCCCCAATTAAAAGACACAGACTGGCTGATTGGATCAAAAAGCAGGACCCAACTATATGCTGCCTACAAGAGACCCACCTCACCCATAAAGATTCACACAGACTAAGAGTAAAAGGATGGAAAAAGATTTACCATGCAAACAGAAAAGAAAAACGAGCTGGAGTGGCTATTCTTATATCTGACAAAATAGACTTTAAACTAAAAACCATAAAAAGAGACAATGAGGGACACTACTTAATGATAAAAGGACTGATCCACCAAGAAGACATAACAATCATAAATATGTACGCACCCAATGTTGGAGCAGCCAGATTTATAAAACAAACTCTATTAGACCTAAAGAAGGAAATAGACACTAATACCATAATAGCAGGGGACCTGAACACTCCACTGTCAATATTAGACAGATCATCTAGGCAAAGAATCAGTAGAGAAACACAAGATCTAAACAAGACTCTAGACCAATTGGAATTGGCAGATATCTACAGAACATTCCACCCAACAACCTCAGAATATTCATTCTTCTCATCAGCACATGGATCATTCTCCAAGATAGATCACATATTAGGTCACAAATCAAGTCTCAATAAATTCAAAAAAATTGGAATTATCCCATGTATCTTCTCAGACCACAATGGATTAAAACTAGAAATTAATAACAAACAAAACTCTGGAAACTATACAAACACATGGAAATTAAACAGCATTCTACTTAATGACATATGGGTCCAAGAAGAAATCAAGCAGGAAATCAAAAAGTTTATTGAAACTAATGAAAACAATGATACATCATACCAAAACCTGTGGGATACTGCAAAAGCAGTATTGAGGGGAAAATTTATTGCATTAAATGCTCACTTCAGAAGAATGGAAAGATGGCAAGTGAACAACCTAACACTTCACCTTAAAGAACTAGAAAAACAAGAACAATCCAATCCTAAAGTTAGCAGACGGAAAGAAATCATTAAGATCAGAGCAGAACTGAATGAAATTGAAAACCAAAAAACAATTCAAAAGATCAACGAATCAAAAAGTTGGTTTTTTGAAAAGATAAATAAAATTGACAAACCATTAGCATGGCTAACAAAAAAAAGAAGAGAGAAGACTCAAATAACAAAAATTAGAAATGAAAAAGGCGATATTACAACTGATTCATCTGAAATACAAGGAATCATTCGAGACTACTATAAACAACTATACGCCAACAAATTTGAAAATCTGGAGGAAATGGATAAATTTCTGGACACACACAAGCTCCCAAAACTGAACCGTGAAGACGTAGAAAATTTGAACAGACCAATAACAATAAAGGAGATTGAAGCTGTTATCAGAAGGCTCCCAACAAAGAAAAGCCCAGGACCAGATGGATTCACAGCAGAATTTTACCAAACATTCAAAGAGGAATTGACACCGATTCTTTACAAACTATTCCAAAAGATTGAAACGGACGCAAATCTCCCAAACTCATTCTATGAAGCAAACATCATCCTGATACCAAAACCAGGTAAAGATATAACCAAAAAAGAAAACTACAGGCCGATATCCTTGATGAATATAGATGCAAAAATCCTCACTAAAATACTAGCAAACAGAATACAGCAACACATACGAAAAATTATTCATCACGATCAAGTGGGATTCATCCCAGGGATGCAAGGTTGGTTCAACATACGCAAATCAATAAATGTGATACACCATATTAATAAACTCAAACACAAGGACCATATGATCATCTCTATAGATGCTGAAAAAGCATTTGATAAAGTTCAGCACTCATTCATGACAAAGACCCTCTATAAGTTAGGTATAGAGGGAAAGTATCTCAACATAATTAAAGCCATATATGCCAAACCCACTGCCAATATCATCCTGAATGGGGAAAAGCTGAAAGCTTTTCCTTTAAGAACAGGCACTAGACAAGGATGCCCACTCTCACCACTCCTATTCAACATAGTGTTGGAAGTACTAGCCAGAGCAATCAGAGAAGAGAAGGAAATAAAGGGCATCCAGATTGGAAAAGATGAAGTCAAACTGTCCCTGTTTGCAGATGACATGATCCTATATATCGAACAGCCTAAAACCTCTACAAAAAAACTGTTGGAATTGATAAATGATTTCAGCACAGTAGCAGGATACAAAATCAACACACAAAAATCAGTAGCATTTCTTTTCTCCAATAGTGAACATGCAGAAGGAGAAATCAAGAAAGCCTGCCCATTTACAATAGCCACCAAAAAAATAAAATACTTAGGAATTGAGTTAACCAAGGAGGTGAAAAATCTCTATAATGAGAACTACAAACCACTGCTGAGAGAAATTAGAGAGGATACAAGAAGATGGAAAGATATCCCATGCTCTTGGATTGGAAGAATCAACATAGTGAAAATGTCCATACTACCCAAAGTGATATACAAATTCAATGCAATCCCCATCAAAATTCCAAAGACATTTTTCTCAGAAATGGAAAAAACTATTCAGACATTTATATGGAACAATAAAAGACCACGAATAGCCAAAGCAATGCTCAGCAAAAAAATAAAGCTGGAGGCATAACACTACCTGACTTTAAGCTATACTACAAAGCTATAATAACCAAAACAGTATGGTACTGGCATAAAAACAGACACACTGACCAATGGAATAGAATAGAGAATCCAGAAATCAACCCTCACACTTACTGCCATCTGATCTTTGACAAAGGCACCAAGCCTATTCACTGGGAAAGGGACTGCCTCTTCAGCAAGTGGTGCTGGGATAACTGGATATCGTTATGCAGGAGAATGAAACTAGATCCATACCTCTCACCATATACTAAAATCAACTCAAAATGGATTAAGGATTTAAATATACACCCTGAGACAATAAAACTTCTTAAAGAAAACATAGGGGAAACACTTCAGGAAATAGGACTGGGCACAGACTTCATGAATACGACCCCAAAAGCACGGGCAACCAAAGGAAAAATAAACAAATGGGATTATATCAAACTAAAAAGCTTCTGCACAGCAAAAGAAACAATTAAAAGAGTTAAAAGACAACCAACAGAGTGGGAGAAAATATTTGCAAAATATACATCTGACAAAGGATTAATATCCAGAATATATAAGGAACTCAAACAACTTTACAAGAAGAAAACAAGCAACCCAATTAAAAAATGGGCAAAAGAGCTAAGTAGGCATTTCTCTAAGGAAGATATCCAAATGGCCAACAGACATATGAAAAAATGCTCAACATCACTCAGCATCCGGGAAATGCAAATCAAAACCACATTGAGATACCATCTAACCCCAGTTAGGATGGCTAAAATCCAAAAGACTATGAACGATAAATGCTGGCGAGGCTGCGGAGAAAAAGGAACTCTCATACATTGTTGGTGGGACTGCAAAATGGTGCAGCCTCTATGGAAAATGGTATGGAGGTTCCTTAAACAATTGCAAATAGATCTACCATACGACCCAGCCATCCCACTGTTGGGAATATACCCAGAGGAATGGAAATCATCAAGTCGAAGGTATACCTGTTCCCCAATGTTCATCGCAGCACTCTTTACAATAGCCAAGAGTTGGAACCAGCCCAAATGCCCATCATCAGATGAGTGGATACGGAAAATGTGGTACATCTACACAATGGAATACTACTCAGCTATAAAAACGAATGAAATACTGCCATTTGCAACAACATGGATGGACATTGAGAGAATTATATTAAGTGAAACAAGTCAGGCACAGAAAGAGAAATACCACATGTTCTCACTTATTGGTGGGAGCTAAAAATTAATATATAAATTCACACACACACATACACACATACACACACAAACCGGGGGGGGGGGGGGGGAGAAGATATAACAACCACAATTATTTGAAGTTGATACAACAAACAAACAGAAAGGACATGGTTGGGGGGGAGGGGGGGAGGGAGAAGGGAGGGAGGTTTTGGTGATGGGGAGCATTAATCAGCTACAATGTATATCGACAAAATAAAATTAAAAAAAAAAAAAAAAAAAAAAAAAAAAAAAGAAACATTATTCAGAATTATATCTAAATCCTGGTATGTCCACAATTTGATAAATTTGTTACATTTCCAGGAAGCAAGCATCTAAACAAAATTTTTTTTCAAATGATCTAGAAAAGTCCAAAGTTTTCTGTTCTTCTCCTATAAAACGTTTTCAAAGATTTCTAAATGAAGCAATTACTAACTATATCCTTCCTGTAAAAGGCTGGAGTGCATTTCATAACATGTTCAAAAAGTCAACATATTTCAGCTCAGTATCAACCCCAGCAATGGGGTCTCTTCAGGGAATACTGATTGGAAATGCCTGGAATCCTACAGGAATTTAGGAATACTGAGATGGTGCTTACTGTCTGAGCTGCCAGTGTTTCTAACAGCTCTGTGCCGCACGCAGCACATGCACCAACAGTTTCAAGATTTTGGCTGACACCTAATGCCCCTAAATTTTCATTTCCCTCAAACATCAGGAATGAGCTTAGAAAGTTTCAGGAAATACTAGAACCCACTACTCCAAGGAAACTAATAGCAGAGAGAAAATTTCTAAATTCACTGACACCCAATCTAAAAATAGTCTTATAAAATGAAATTGTGCAGGCTCCTCAACATCAAAAGCTGAATCCTTTTTTTTTTTTTTTTAATATCCCTTGAGTCTAGCACAGGGCCTTGCACAAACAGTAGGTACTCATATAAATGTTTATATGCTGTCTGAAACGTATACCTGGAAAAAAGTACATAGGGGGAAAAAAATCTAAGACAACGATGCTTCATATGGCAGTGTCTTCAACTAGAAGATACAGTAATGATGAATTTCAGAGTATTCTCCAAGTATGACCTATAGAAAGAATAACATAACTGAGTCCTAGAAAACATACTACATGTCCCCAGACCATTCACAAAGCAGCCTGCTCACAGCTGGAAGAGTCCAGCCACTGGGGACCCCACTCAGCTTCACCTTGATTTGGAAGCTCAATCAAATATTTTTCACTTTCCCCTCTCTTCTCAAACCTGACACAACTTCTCCCATCCTTACTCTTAGCTAATAACTTTGCTTACTATTTCTTCCAAAAAAAAAAAAAAAATGTAAAGAACTTCCCCAAGCTTCTAACAGCATATCTAACTAACTTTCCTGTACCTATGCACATATACTCTGCTTTCCCTCTTGTTGCTATGGATGCCATGCTCTAAGCTAAAGCCAATACAGTCGTTACACAAAAAAATACCACTTCTTTTTTTTACCCAAGGGTATTATTGCTCCAGGTATTCTCCCCCTTTCTCCTGAATCAAACCTATTGAACTTTTTCCATTAGCATCCAAACATGTAATAATGTATTTTTTCCACAAAAGGGGGGAAAAATACTCTCCTGACCCTACATCCCCCTCCAACTACTGTGCCAGTTTTGCTCCCCTCTACAGCAAAACTTCTCAAAAGAGCAATCTAACACTCACCTTCTCCAATTCCTCCCCTCCCAATCAATCTTTTTTTTTTTTTTTTAAAGATGACAGGTAAGGGGATCTTAACCATTGACTTGGCAGCACCATGCTCACCTAGTGAGCTAACCGGCCACCTCTAGTATAAGGATCCAAACCCATGGACTTGGTGTTATCAGCATCACACTCTCCCGAGTGAGCCACGGGCCGGCCTCAATCTTGAACCTATCCCAATGAAGCTTTTGACTTGATCAGAGCAGCACACCTACTTTTAACAAGGTTACAACGGTATATATTGTTAAATCCACCAGTCAGTCCTCAGGCTTCTCTGCACTTGATCTAGCAATAGTATGTGACACAAATGACCATTCTCCTCCTTAAAACACCTATTTTGCTTGGCTTCATAGATACCACAAACTCATAATTTTCCTCCCATTTTTCTAACCACTCCCTCTCAGTCTCCTTACACTATTCTTAGCCTATAAACCTTGGAGTGCTCCAGGGTCCACTCCTTTGAAGTTTTCTCTATCTACTCATTCACATGGTGATCTCATTCAGTTCTCATGTCTTTAAATACCATAAATATGCTGACTTCTGCCAAATTAATCTTTAGCAGGAGCCTATTCCCATTAAACCTGACATTGCCACTTAGATGTACAAAAGATATCTCAAATTCAACAGGTCCAAAACTGAGATCCTAGCCTTCACATCAAAAGCTGCTCCTCAAATATGATTCTCCATCACAGTGAATGGCAATTCCATCCTTCTAGCTGCCCAGGCCAAAAACATGGCGCAATTCTTGACTCCTATTTCCCTCATACCTCACATTCAGAAAATCCTGTTGGCTCCATCTTCAAAACATAGCTGCAGCCCAACCACTTCTCTCCAACACTATCACCCTAATCTAAGTCACCTTTTACTCTCACCTGGATTTTTGTAATAACCTCATAACTGCTTTCTCTCTCATTTCTGTGCATGACCCTATTTTTCATGCAATGGTTAGAATAATTATTTTAAAACTTGTCATTCCTCATTCAGATTTTAAAAGGCAAAGTATTTACAAGGGCTTATAACGCTCACAATCTGATCCCTCTACCCCGTTAACTCTCTGACCTCATTTTCCTACTATCACTAATTTCTGGGTTCCCTACAGTTGCTAATGAGCTAGGCAAGCTCCTGCCTCACAGGTTTTGCATTTATGATTTCTTCTATCCAGAAAGCTCTTTCCCCAAATATCTTTATGGCTCACTCCCTCACCACCTTTAGCACTTCGGCTATATGTTACCTTTTGATTGAGGCTTTTACTTCCTAACCATGTAGCTACTTAAAATGGCAAAACTCTCTCTTACTACAACGTATCTACTTCCCCCTACTACCTGCCTCTTTCCTGCTTTATTTTTCTCCATAGCGCCTATAATCATTGCACATACAATAGATTTTACTTATTCATGGCCTCATCTCATCTCACTAAAATGTGAGCACCAAGAGGGTGATGATTTTCATCTTGTTTTGATCAATGTTGTATCCCCAAACATAAAAGTATGTCTGGCTCACAGTAAGTCATCTCTGAAAGAATGAAATTTATATTTACTTGATTTTATGAGGCATTATCCAACAACTTTCTCTATCTCTTGCAAAATATGCAGGCAAAACCTATTATTTCTAGCTACATCCATGCCAAATTTCTCTTCAAATATAAAAAAAACTCTAAATTTACTTCAACAAAAGTTTTTAAAAATAAGAATAAAAATATTTGAAGTTGCCTCCATACAATCTATTCTTTCTAATACTTTGTAATCCATCTCCAGCTCATTATCTTAAGAACCCAAATATATACTTTCTTTAAATACAGAATGCATATTTTATGGTGAAGTCAAACAGAAACAATATATACCAATTGTATATTGGACCTACTGTTGAGTTTCATGTACCACCTTAGTTCTACTTTGACTTCTTTGGAAGTGCCTCAATAAAACAAGTATAACAAGTTATAAAGCATTTTTAGTGCTGTTAGCAATCTACCCAAATCCCCAGGATTAAAGTAGTAATTAGAAACCAAGGGCAGAAGTGGTAGAGAGGAAGAAGCATTTCTATCCAGACTTCCAGGATCTGAAGGAAATAAGCTCTGTTCTGCCCACTCTAATCCACTGAGTTTGACAAGTGGCAACCCACTTGCCAGCAACACATGTATACATAATTATTATTGACCACAGAGACTTTTTGGGCTAGTGCATATTTTTTAGATCAACACAAAGTCTTTGTCTATTTTTATTTGAAAACTCAATGGCAGAGATTATATTTACTGCAATGTTCCCTTGCAGTGCATATTTGTTAATATCGAGTTGCCAATATTGTTAATGATAATACATTTGAGTGCATTTTCAGCAATCAAATTTAGATACTGCAGATAAATTAGTTAGATACTAACTTATTCTGACATTACAAGGAATTATAAAAGAAGGAAGAAAGCAATTTATGATGAGGGCACATATTTTACTGTAAGATTTAAACCATAAAATGATGACATGGCATATTCATTGTTTACACATTAGGAACCAAGACATATCTTGTACAAAACAGCATTGCTGAGTCAAAATGTACAGGATATTCATTAACTCACAAGAATAGTAAAAAAAAAAAAAAAAAAAAGGTGACATTCAGTCACAGATGACTGTCCTCTCATGATGGAAACATCTAGGATTGAGAAATCGCTCAATCACATTTCTCTAGTTGTTTAGGTGAAGCACTGGAAATCCTTTTTTCAACAGAGTGAAAAGAATACCAGATTATAGGTGGTCTTTTCTATTGAAAATTCTACTATAAAGGCTCTGGGGTGGTCTTGGAATCACCAATGTGATAAGAAAAAAGTTCAATATCTAAAGACACATGACTAAACCAAATGATTCATAACTATCATTATGCTTTTCATCAAATACTCGGTAACAAATTTCCATAAGACATTGCTTTTACGCCCTATGGAAATTTAAAATGAAAACATCTGAGGCTGGATGTTAATTGGTCATTACATGGTATAGGCTGGGGAAATAAGTGATACTAGTAACTTTGCAATTTCTTTCATACATGTGACTTTCTATAGGATGTAATCACCACCATTTTTCCCCATGCAATTTCAATTCCTATCAGTAGGAAGATACGTTTTTTACATTAAATTTTGAAAGAGAATGTAAGAAATATGGGAGTATATATGACTTTCACATGAAATAGGAGTGATATGACTATATGATATATAAGTGAGAGTACAGCTAAGAACAAGAGCATAGGTTCATTTCATATACTTGTTAATTAACTTATTCAGTCAAATTCAATAGATTGTTCTCCCCAACAATTTATTCCATATCAGAACAATACCATTGATTGTTATAAGCTTATAACCTTCAATCATCTCCTCTATCACAGAATCCTATCAATGCAGAAGCAGTGTTTCATAAGACTCATCCCCATTTCCTGACTTCCTAATTCAGCACAGTTGTCCCCTATGCACATATTCTCTTCTCATCCGATAGGTAAAGAGAAAAATACTTAATTTGCACAGTGCACTAGTGTGCTTTCATCCACAGTGTATGTACATGATTTAATTAGCTTCTCACCAACACAGAGACAAGTGGTAATTATGGTTAGTAAGTGCATAACACACCAGGCGGCACAGAATGCAAAAATATCCCTCTCCACAGTGTGGTGCTGATAACACCAAGGCCCCGGGTTCGGATCCCATATACGGATGGCCGGTTTGCTCACTGGCTGAGCGTGGTGCTGACAACACCAAGCCAAGGGTTGAGATCCCCTTACCGGTCATCTTTTAAAAAAAAAAAAAAAAAAAAAATATCCCTCTCCACACATGACGCTCTAATTCTAGCACCTCAATAAGGGGAACTGAAAATAAAATTTTGTGTTTCACTGGCAGCTAAGAAGAACTTCCAAAGAGTGAATTTGCCAAAAGTAACAACAATGCCTCAAACAATGTCATCACCAATCCCTGTAAAACTGACCAAAAAGACTCACCTCTGCAGGCATCCAATAATGCTTATTGCCCTATCTCTTTCAAGTAACACTCCTCTAAGAAATATGAAGTAAGTTATCAGGACCAAAGCTAAGGCTAGAACGGTCTACCTAACCCAGAGAAAGAACCACTCCTGTCACAGAAACCTCTCATCACAGATATTAAACTGGGAATACTACCACGAAGCTAACAAAGCTCCACAGCTTCTCCAGCCCAAAACAATCCAACAACTTCAATCACTGCCAGTGTGACCCACAAGTTACACGTAAGTGAACACTACTTTCAGGCACAATGATTTGCACCTTATTGCGTAACCACCACCACCAGACCACGTCCCAGTGAAGCCAAGCCCCACACCTCTCCTCTGAAGGTCCAGTACGAAAATACATCATCACTGAAGGGCCTTCGAAGTCCTACAAGGTCCTGACTTGTCCTAACAACGCTAGGGATAATCCTAAGTCAAGACAAACGGCTCCCTGCCCAGCCAGCAACCGTCCCTGTCCAGCCAACACCCACTCTTCCCTCAATCACAAGTTCACTCCGCACACTCAGTCGGCCTGGGGTCGCCCGGGGAGGGTCGGCAGAGAGACTGGGCCACGGCTCTAGGCCGTCTTCCCCGAGCTCACGCCAAGGAGAGCTGGGAGTCATCTGTGTTGTGTCCTCACACCTGGAATTCCAGCTCAATCAGGCTCTGGGTCACCTAATACCCAAGCAAGGGGAAAGCCCGGCGCCTAGACTGAGGCCCGACAGCACGTCCCCGCCCCCGGGGATAGCACGGAGCTTCTCTCCACTCAGAGTCCCACGCGACCGCTCGCCCCTCGCCGCCCCAGGGAGGGCGCCGGCGCCCCCTGCCAGGTGGGCAAAGGATACAGTCTCGGCTCCAGAACGCCGCGGCGCTCGGGCGGGAAGGGCCCGCCACGTCCGCCATCTTGAAACAACCGCCACTGGGAGCGCCGCGCCGGGGCCGCCACGCCCCGGCCTTCAGGCTCCGTCCCCATTGGCCGCACGGCGCAGAGGCCCGCCCCCGCTTGCGGGACCGACCCCGGCGGGGCGAGAGGGTCCGGGCGGAGCTGAGGCTGTGTCCGCCAGGTGCGGTGCAGGGTACAGGCCTGGGCGGCGGGAACGAGCGCCCCGCGGAGCTGCTGCTGCCGGACCAGCCCGGGCCGCCCATCTGCCTCCCGCCGCGCTCTCAGGCGCCGAGAACTACAGCTCCCAGCATGCCGTGAACTTGACAGCCAAGGCACTGGGGCGGGGTCCGGCCCTCCTCCGGCCCGCCCCGCTCCCCAAGCCGGCCCCAGCCGCTCTCCCGGCCGCGCGCCGAGCGGGGACGCGAGCCATGGAGGAGGCGTCGCCCTCGCTGCTGGGTTGCAACAAGCCGCACCTGGAGAAGCTGACCCTCGGCATCACCCGCATCCTAGGTGAGTGAGGGGTCGTGAGGGGGACGAACTGGGACGAGGCGGGGAGTAGAAGAAAGGAGGAGCGGGGTGGGCAGCACGACGCTGGACCCTGTGTGGGAGTGGGCATGGCCGCTGTGACTTCCGTTACTGCAGAGGAAAGGGGGGGAGCCGAGTGCGTGACTAGGCCGGGGAATTGTTTGCGGAGAGTGTTCGGAGCCAGAGCTGGGAAACCCGAAGGTTCCCCGCCACCCACCCGAGGTCCCACCCCAGGGCCCGGGAAGGACGGGCAAGAAGTGCAAAGGGAAGACAGCTAGGACCTGGCAGTTAGGAGGTTGGGTTTTCCAAGAGACATTCTTAGCCAAGGCACTATCTTTGTTTTTTTTTTTTTTTTTAATTTTATTTTGTCGATATACATTGTAGCTGATTATTGCTCCCCATCACCAAAACCTCCCTCCCTTCTCCCTCCCCCCCTCCCCCCCAACAATGTCCTTTCTGTTTGCTTGTTGTATCAACTTCAAATAATTGTGGTTGTTATATCTTCTTCCCCCCCCCCCGGTTTGTGTGTGTGTGTGTGTGTATGTGTGTGTGTGAATTTATATATTAATTTTTAGCTCCCTCCAATAAGTGAGAACATGTGGTATTTCTCTTTCTGTGCCTGACTTGTTTCACTTAATATAATTCTCTCAAGGTCCATCCATGTTGTTGCAAATGGCAGTATTTCATTCGTTTTTATAGCTGAGTAGTATTCCATTGTGTAGATGTACCACATTTTCCGTATCCACTCATCTGATGATGGGCATTTGGGCTGGTTCCAACTCTTGGCTATTGTAAAGAGTGCTGCGATGAACATTGGGGAACCAGGTATACCTTCGACTTGATGATTTCCATTCCTCTGGGTATATTCCCAACAGTGGGATGGCTGGGTCGTATGGTAGATCTATTTGCAATTGTTTAAGGAACCTCCATACCATTTTCCATAGAGGCTGCACCATTTTGCAGTCCCACCAACAGTGTATGAGAGTTCCTTTTTCTCCGCAGCCTCGCCAGCATTTATCGTGAAACCAAGCCCTTCCTCTGGTATCAGAGAGCGCTGGGAAATGATGCAGCCAACCTCCCAGGGCAAAGTAGTCTATGCTTACTTGCACCAGTGAATGGGTTAGAGTGTTTCCTTTACGGAATGTTTATCTAGTCCCCACCACTGTGTTACCGCCTGGGGCTATAAAGATGAAAAAGACACGGTTCTATGAAAAATTAAACAGACTAGGTCCCTAGAAGTGTGACAGGAGGTATTGCTCAGAGGTAGCACAGAGGAGAAGGTAACTGATCTTCTCTGGAAAGTTCATGAGCCTGTCCCAGAGGAGATGATGCTAGATTTTGAAAGACAAATGAGAAACCAAGGAGGAGAAAGCCTGTCTAGGCAGGCTGAAAATCATGCTTCAGTGCGTTCCCATCGCGATTATAATAAAATCCACATTTCTGTACCATGGACCCACAAGTCCTTGTATGATGTACTCTTATCTATCTGTCTAATATATTTTCACTCTGTTTTGGCCACGGTGGCTTTCTTGCTGTAAAGGCTGTGACCCTAAACGCACTAAGCATATTCCTGCTTCCGGCCGTTTGCTATTTGCTTTACCCTCCATCTGAAATTACATCCCTGTGAATGTCTCTCTTCCTCATGTCGTTCAGATCTCTGATCAAGTATTACCTCAGTGAAGCTTTCCCTGAATATGGGTCTAATAATACCCTTCCCTATTGCTCTCTCTTCTCTCACCCTACTTTTAAAAATCCTCGTAGCTTTTATCAGTACTTGGAATTATGTATTTATTTGGTTGTTTTTCTTAATTTGTCTTTTTTCTATAATAGAAGCCCAAAACCAAGTGGATTTATCCTAGGAATGTGTGGCTTATTTAATATATGAAAATTGATTAATGTAATACACCTTGTTAATAGAATAAAAGACAAAAACCACAGTCATCTCAATACATGCAGAAAAAGCACTTGACAAAATCCAACACCTTTTCATGATCAACAACAACAACAACAAAACTAGAAATAGGATAGAGCAGAGTTAGAACTTCTTCAACCTGATAAAGGACATCTATGAAAAACCTATAGCTAACATTATACTTAATGGTGAAAGACGGACTGATTTTTCCTTAAGATCAGAAACAAAATGTGTCAGGGATCTCCAGGATTACACCAGCTTCAATGATTTGCTAGGAAGATTACAGGACTAGGGAGATAGTCATACTCATGGCTGTGATTTATTATGGCAAAAAGATAGAAAGCAAAATCAGCAAAGGGAAAGGTGCATGTGGGAAAGTCAAGGAAACCAGGGTCAAGCAAGCTTTCAAGAGTCCTTTCGCAGTGAAATCACGTGGGACATGCTTAATTCCTCCAGCAGCATGTTGTGAGAACATGCCTGAAATGTGGTCTACTAGGGAAGCTCACCTGAGCCTAGTAGTCCAGACTTTTTTTTTTTCTTCTTCTTAAAAGATGACCGGTAAGGGGATCCTAACTCTTGACTTAGTGTTGTTAGCACCACACTCTCCCAAGTGAGCCAAGAGCCGGCCCTTAGTCCAGACTTTTTATTGGATCAGTAGCATCTACCATTTGTCTAGTATCTACCAAAATTCCAGACTCCCTGAAGAAAAGCAGGTGTTCAGCACAAACCATACTCTTTGCACTAACAGTTTAGGCACAATGAGGCATTTTTAACCAAGAATGGTGGGAACCCAACTGTGACCCAAGTTCTCAGATGTAGCCTTACAAGCAGCCTTTCTAGGGAGTGCAGTATCAGGCCTGCTGTATTTAGTCTTTTATGCATAACAAGAACTCCACTCTAACCACTTCTATTCAACATTGTACTAGAGGTTCTAGCCAGGGCAGTTAGGCAAGAAAATGAAATAACAGCATCCAAATTGGAGAGGAAGAAGGAAAACCATCTCTATTTGCAGATGACATTATCTTGTATATAATATTTTCAACAAATGGTTCTTGTGATAACTAGATATCACATGTAAAAGAATGAAATCATACCTCTACCTCAAATCATACACAAAAATTAATACCAAGTGAATCTTAAACCTAAATGTAAGAGCTAAAACTATAAAACTCTTAGAAGAAAACATAGGCTTTAGGTTAGTTTTTATGTCACCTTGGATTAGGCAGCAGATTCGTAGATATGACATGAAAAGCACCAGCAACAAAAGAAAAAGTAAATTGGACTTCATCAAAACTTAAAATGTTTGTGCGTTTAATGATACCATCAAGAAAGTGTCAGGACTATGCACAAAATAGAGAATATTTGCAAATCTTGTATATGAAAAGGGACTTATAGACAGAATCTATAAAGGACTCTTACAACTTAGCCAAAGAAGACAAATAATCCAATTTAAAAGTATCTGAGTAGATATTTCTACAAAGAAGTTGTACAAATGGCCAATAAGCACATTTAAAGGTGATAATCATCATTAGTCGTTAGGGAAATACAGATCACAATCACAATGAGATACCACTTCATACCCACTAGGATGACCATAATCAAAAAGATGGATATAAATGTTGGCAAGAACATGGAAAAATTGGAACCCTCATACACTGCTAGTGCGAATGTAAAATGGCACTGCAGCTTTTGAAAAGTTTTGCACTTCTTCAAAAGGCTAAACATAGAGTTACAGAAATACAGATCACAATCACAATGAGATACCACTTCATACCCACTAGGATGATCATAATCAAAAAGATGGATATAAATGTTGGCAAGAACATGGAAAAATTGGAACCCTCATACACTGCTAGTGCGAATGTAAAATGGCACTGCAGCTTTTGAAAAGTTTTGCACTTCTTCAAAAGGCTAAACATAGAGTTACCATATGACCAAAGCAATTCTACTTCTAGATACCCAAGAGAAATGAAACATATTTACATGCAAACACCCACTTGTACACAAATGTTCTTAGCAGCATTATTCATAATAGTCAAAAGTGGAAACAACCCAAATATCCATCAACTCATGAATGGATATACAAGACTACTTCAAAAAGTTCATGAAAAAATAGAATTAAAAGATAATACGAATCTTCCCATGAACTTTGTGTTTTTTTGGCAGCTGGTTCGTATGTTCAGGGATCATACCCTGAACCTTGCTGTTGTCAGCAGCATGCTCTAACCAACTGAGCTAACTGGCCAGCCCTTTCCATGAACTTTTTGAAGTACCCTTGTACAAAATATATATCTATACAATAGAAAATTATTTAGCCTTTAATGAATGAAGTACTAATATATACTAGAACATGGATGAACCCTGAAAACAAAGTGAAAGAAGCCAGTTGCAAAGGCCACAAGTTGTATATTTATATGAAATGTTCAGAATAGGCAAATCTAAGAGTAGACTGAAAGCAAATTGGTGGTTGCCAGAGGCTGGTGGAGGAGGAGAGTGGGGAGAGATTGCTAATAGGTATGGGGTTTCTTTGGGGGGTAAAGATGCACAACTCTGTGAATATACTAAAAACCACTGAATTGTGCACTTTAAAAAGGTGAACTGGCTGTCCAGTTAGCTCCGTTAGTTAGAATGTAGCCTTATAACACCAAGGTCACAGGTTCGGATCCCTGTACTGGCCAGCCACCAAAAAAAAAAAAAGATTTGGGGCCAGCCTGTGGCTCACTTGGGAGAGTGTGGTGCTGATAGCACCAAGGCCACAGGTTTGGATCCCTATATAGGGATGGCCAGTTAGCTCATTTTGGAGAGCGTGGTGCTGACAACACCAAGTCAGGGGTTGAGATCCCCTTACTGGTCATCCTTTTTTAAAAAAAAAAATAGGTGAACTTTATGTATCTGAATTTTATCTCAATAAAGCTATTTTTTAAAAAGGAATTCTAAAAACACCTCTGCAAGAATTCCTGCTCTAGTCCCCAGGGCTATAAAGCTGATGAGAAATCACATCTTTGATTGTTAGGTTAAATCTGAAAAGGGAGATTATTCAGATGAGCCTAATCTCATCACATGAGCCCTTTAAAACAGGCCAAGAAGAAAGGGAAAGTCAAAGAGATTTGAAGCATGAAAAGGATTTGTTGTGTTGTTGCTGATTTGAAGATGGATGGAACCAAGGGACAAGGAATACAAGAGGCTGCTGGAAGCTGAGAATGGCTCAGCTGACAAGCAAGGAAATGGAGACTACAATCCTACAACCACAAGGAATTTAATTCTATCAATAATAGGAATGACCTTGCAAGGTGACATGAAGCTGCAAATGAACACAACAGCTGACACCTCAGCAGTCAGTGCTACCTGGTGTAAGGAGAGCACAATGATTTCAGCCTGAGCAGAGAACCCAGTCATGCTGTGTCAGACTTCTGAGCTACAGAACTGTGACCTAATAAAAGGGTATTGTTTAAAGCTGCTAATTTGTGGTAATTTATTATTCAGCAATAAAACATTAATACATTTTCCAAGATATTTTAAAGAAAAGAGCAAATGATATCTCAAAAAGAAATACAAGTGTAATATAATACACATAATCATAAAATATTATGATAGAGTTGAGACTAAACATGTCTGTCATAACAATAAAAATGAGTGGACTTACGACACAATAGAAAAAGATTTACATCTGGCTTGCAAAACCCAGCTGTTGGCTGTTTCCAAAAACATATCTAAAGCAAACTAATTCAGAAATGTTAAATGTAAAAAAATGGATGCCCGTTTCTGGGGTCCCACAACCACTCGCACATTCAGTGATTCACTAGAAGGACTTACAGGACACAGAAACAGTAGTCCAGCTATAATTTATTACATTGATTAGCAAGAGTAAAAGACATATGAGGTGGAGTCTAGAGGAATCAATGCACAGGCTTCTGAAATTTTCTCTCCTGTGAGTGGTCACATAGAATATACTCCTATCTTAAGCAGTGAAATGCAGCAGTACATGTGTGGTGTTTCTGCCAAGGGAAGCCTGCTTAAAACTCAAATTCCAGTGGGTTATTGGGGGCTGGTCATGTGGACAAAACAACTAGCCACAGCTGTCAAAATTTCAGACTCCTGGAAGGATAGGAGGGGTTTATAGTGCCACAGGTGGGCAAAACAGCCTTATCAACGTAGAAAATATCCATAGGCCAAATTTCCAACCCCACAAGCTGGCCCTTGTAATGATATTAACTTCAGGTTGGCTATGTTAACTCTTTTCTGTGCAGACAATCCCCCCCACCCGACCTCCCCAGTCCTTTACTGCACCTTCAGGCCCTGGCTTCAGGTATTCCCTTACCTAATTCTTTGGTTTGTGTAATAGACCATTAGCTTTCTCCAATATTCTCTTTGAATATTCTTATCTAACCACGGAGATATGTTACCTTTAATTCTCTGGCTTTAAAGACTTTTAATGCCATGTCTTGCAGCCCAAAACCTGTCATACTTTTGTTGGGCTCTATGGTCATGTAAATGACCACTTCCTCTGACCTGTGCACATTCACCTGTCTTGGAAAGGCACCTTCTCTGAGCCCACAAACACAAACTACCTATATGTCTTAGTTATTAGTTGCAGGCCATGGAATACATTCTAGCTGGTTTTGGGCTAGAAATATGCCTTAGATAATTAAGGGGATCAATTAAGGGGCATTAGCCTACAAAATCGTTGGGAGAGCTGAAGGAAGCAGACTCTAGATTGAGAACATTTAGTGCAAAAAAGGGATGCTAAGTAGGAAGTACCTGCAGCTAATGTAATAAGGAAGCTGCAGAATCAGGAAATTGTCATTACTGTTGCTATTACCACTGCAGCACTCAACCCCATGAGATCAAAACACCTCTGAAACTATGCTTGTGAGAAGATCCAGTCTCCCCATTTAACCTCTGTCTTACCTGTTCATTACTTTCTTCCAGTTTTATGAGTAGGTTTCAATGCAGGAATCTCTCACCTGAGGGAGCCTAGCTACAATGGAATCTGGGAAATGTAGTCTTCAGCTGTCCAGTCTCTAAAATACTGGAAAGCACACTAGGAGGGAGTAGGAGTGTTAATTGACCGAGATCAGCTGTGCATAGTTTCTGACATTTTTTATAACTCATTCAGTATTCATCGACCTCCGTCATGTGGCCCTTAGGGTTAGTATCACCCAGTTTTCTTTTGTTTTTAAATTATAAATAATAGAAATTTATTTCTCAACCAGTTTAACACATAATTATATATTATCTTGATGTGAAAACATCAAGTGAAAACTTTTGTTTCATATTTGTCTTGTTTATCTAACTAGACAATAAGTTTCTTGAGAGTGTCTCCTACTTAAATTGTAATCTCTGGCAGTAATTTCCCCAAGATAAGGTCCTTGCAAGTCCTCATTAAGTACCTCAGAGATTGTTGACTCAGAGACTGTTTTCCACTAGGGAGTATGTTCCAGTACTGTGTAACAAACCACCCCAAACCAAAGTGGCTTGAAACAACAATTTATTCTCCCAGTTTTGTGGATTGAGTGGGCTCAGCAGTGATAGTGCTCATTTTTGGCCTCTCAAGTGGTTACAGTTTGATAGCAGCTGGGACTGTAATTATCTAATGGCTTCCACTCTCACATATTTGGCCCCCTCAGTACTCCTCAGCATGGCCTCTCTCTCCAAAAGAGTAGTTCGGATTTAGTATGTAATGGCTCAGGACTCAGAATGGGAAAGGGAAACTACCAGTCCTCTTAAAGTTTAAGTCCAAAATTAGCACAATATCTCTTCACCATATTTCATTGGTAAAGCTGTCACAGGCCAACTCCAAATTCAAGGAGGTAGAGAAATAGACTTTACTTGTCAATGGAGAAATGGTATGGACATGCAAGGAAGGAAAGAATTGATAGTGCCCAACTTTGGAGTAAGCTGTTGTTGAGCTGGGTCACAGACCCTTCAAACCCATCTGTTCAGACTGGGTCACAGACCCCTCACATGCAGGTCACAAGCTAGGAAAAATACTGGGGCCATTGGCAAGATTGGCATGCTTTATTCAGTCACAAGCTCAACCCCCCAGTGGATCAGAGCCGTTGTCTTTTATACTACAGTCATATAACCAAGGAACACATGGGTGTGAATCAGATAACAACGAACACCTGGGTGCACATGCGCAGTTAAACCACTCATATACTATAATGTATTTACAACAGACATGCTGAGTTATGCTCAGCTGGATATGAGGTGAGGGAGTCTGACCAGTCTCTCTCCATTTTCCTCACAGCTACCACAGAGTTTTAATCTGTGTCCTATCACAGTTACCTAGAGTGGACTGTGCTGAGCTAAAGACCTGAGTTTCATATCTCATGCTGCATACAGGTTATTCCAGGCAGGCTGCTCACAAATGCTTGATGTTAGTTACAAAGTTAGGACAATGGGGATGGCTGTACCTACTCAGATATTACTTCTTATGTGGCATTTTGATAGACCAAGGGCAGCGTGTTATTGCTGTTGCTTTCTAAATATCCTCAAAATGCTTTTGCTTATCCCATCAAAATGATAAGCTACTAGACAACATGGTCAAAAAATCATTAGGTTTGGTATTCATAGTTTTGGGAAGAGATTTAGTTCTATGAAATTATTTAATATCTCTGAATCTCAGATTCCTTATCTTTAAAATGAGGGTAATACTATAGAAGATTGTTGAAAGATTAAATTGGATAGTTTATGCCAGTTCCCTGTTTTAGCGCATTATACAAATATAATTTATTGCATGCCCTTCTCTTCCTTATTCTCAACACCTCCTCCCTAACAATGCTAAAGTATTGGATAGAGGAGTCTCTATAATGGGTTCTTCCTAAATAATTTATTATCTGAAAGTTATTAAAGTCAGCATGTTGATCAGTGGGCCTATCAGGAGAGTATCCCAAGCTTGAGTATATCAGCCCAACTGCGGTAACATCACAGCAGTTCTGTCTGAGCCTACAGCCCTTCCATGCAAACCTGTTATAAACAGTGAATAATTGTGTGTGTCCTCTTGCAACCATAGACACCAGAGAGCCCTGTGGGTATAGTCAGATGACCTCACTATGCAGCCATCCAGGTTGTTGGCAAAGAATTACGTATTCTTCTGTCCTAGTGCAGGTGGAATGGTAGGTTGCTAAGAGTAAAGTTAGACTCTGTATTTGCATATTACTAAAGGGCTATGCCAACAAGCATGCAACAATTTTGCATATAAACTCTTCTCAACTAGATCCATACCTGGAGTCAGAGAACTGGCTTTTTGGCTTACCCTCTCAGCTTCAATGTCCTTGTCTAAAATGTGAACAATAACATTTATTGGCTGTTGTGGAATAGTCCCAAATGAGATTACCCCTGTGGGGATAGACCCACCCCAACTAATCAGGGGCATAGCAAAGATTCACCCCAGGACTAATGGCTTGAAGCTTGCAGTGTTTTCCACTCCCGCACCATGCTTCTGAATATGAAGGCAGGAAAAAAATTGTGTAACTATATGGTACTTTTCATTTTTCCAAAGCACTTTCATTTTTGCTTCCTCTGCTTATTATTCTGTCTTAGTGAAGGTGAGGGGAAGTAATGACCCATCTAAGGTCACCCATCCGATGACTGCATAAAGCAAGACTGGAACAGGTGGAATCCAGAATGCCTAGGCCTCATAGTAAATAACCAAGACACAGTTCAAAATAGATATAATTAAGTACAAACATATGTGGTTCCACCCCTAGTGAGATGGAATGGGATATCAGGAAAAGCAGAGATCACTGTGAGGTAGAGTAATCTGAAATGGTTTCACAGAGGGGGTGGAATTTAAGTCTGGCCTCAAAGTATGGGTAGGAGTTGGATAGATGAAGAGAAACATGGACACATTTGGGGTATGTATATTGGAAAAGGGATACAGCATAATAGAATATGAGTACAGATTTGGTTTTTAGGGGGACTGAGGGATAGAGGCAATGAGGAAACTGACACTACAGGAATAGAGGATTTGGAATACGAGATAAAAGAAAATAGAATCAAACAGGTATAATAAAGCTCTTATCTTCCAGACCAAAGGAAGATCTGAATAAGATTGGATAGTAAACAAGTCTAGGAATGGGCAAGGTCCTCTGGCCATGTGCTCAGGATGGATCAGAGCAGAGAGAGAGGGTTTGTGGCTGTGATTTCATCAAGGCTTACAGTGACCATGGCATAAAACATTGGTGACAGTGGGAATAATCCACGCATTATCAGAAAGAGAAAAAGTGGACAGGCTGTGTATTAGATTGCTAGGGCTGCTATAAAAATTACCACACACTGAGTGGCTTAGAACAACAGAAATTTATTCTCTTACAGTCCTAGAAGCCAAAAGTCTGAAATCAAGGTGTCAACCAGGGCCATGCTCATTCTGAAACCTGTAGGGGTAATATCCTGCCTTACCTGTTCCCTTTGTTTTCCTGTGATCTTTAGGGTTCCCTGTCTTATAGATGCATCACTTCAATCTTCCATATTCACATGGCTGTATTCCCTCTCTATGCATCTCTTCAGATTGTGTCCTTTTTATAAGGACACCAGTTGTATGACTTCATCTAAACTAATCATATCTGCAAGAACCCTGTTTCCAGATAAGGTCTATTCTGATGTACTGGAGGTTAGGACTTCAACATATCTTTTGTGTGTGTGTGCTGGGGGGTGGGGGGGCATGGGGGGGTGGACAGAAGTCAAGCCATAAAAGCTTTTATGACAGATTTTATGTCTTAGATTAAGGACTTCAAAATCTTGAATCTGGGTAACCACAGAAAAGTGGAAAATATGGGAGAATATTGAAATCTATTATATTCCCAGGTGGCTTCTCTTTTACCTCAGAGTTAATGGTAGAACAAGCTCCACAGAGGCAGGGATTCCAGATTATTTGGAGACCCTTTCCTGCCTCTAGGATTTAGAGATATGACTTAATTTGTTCCCAATATATTTCTGGATGGAATCCATTTTTCACAATGTTAGCCTGGTTTCTAAATCCTGGACCTCATAGAGTAGAAGATTATTTTCAGGATGAGTTTTATTTAGAAGAAAAGTTAGCAAGCAAGTTTTATGTCTTATAAAAGTTAATGAAAGTATATAGATTTAGCTTACTGAGAAGTTCAGTGTGAAATCACTGGGAGTCTAGAATCTGCATTCTTCATTCAAGAAAATAAACGACTGAGCAGTGACTGAGTGTAGAGCATGTTCTGTGGGTGTCCTTTCTACCACGCAGAGTATATCATCCTAGGTTATGGGACCAAGTGCCTTTGAGGGACCAACTAGTTCTCCACTTTCATCACAAGGGTAATAAGTGCTCATCAGAGGTATCAAATATTCTTAGAGCAGTTATCAACAGTGAGCCAACCTCTAATGTAGAAATGTGTGAGAGTGGGGGCCATGTGGGGACACAGCAAGAAGGTGGCCAGGAAGAGAGGCCTCACCAGAAATTTACCTTGACAGCAGCTTGATATTGAACTTCCAGCATCCCGAACTGTGAGTAAATAAATTTCTGTTGTGAAAGCCACCTAGGATGGGGAACTATGTGAAGGCAGCCCGAGCTGACTAACACCTGCTGAGCCTGCTTTCCTGGGAGGTGTAATTAATGATAGTACTCGCTCTAGCCCCCATCTCACGGGTGTTCTGAGAGAAGCCATGTAAAAAGCTGAGCCTGAAGATGGCGGAATAGACGGTCTGCAGCGTCACTCTCTCCCACAAATCAACCAAATTTACAACTATAAAAATGTAACATCAGCCAAGTTGGGGCCACTGGAGCTCAGGGGAAAAGGAGGAGAGACTTACGGAGTTCATGAAAGTGGGAGAAACTATAATGAGAGAAATAAAAAGCTGCTCTGAGCATTTCGGGCCGCGGCTGCTTTAAGGCTCAAGCTGATAAGCACGTGGAGCAGGAACCAGCAGAAGCTTCAGCTCTGCCCTTCAGATGGAGGTACTTGGAGGCAGCAAGAGAGAAGAGGGCCTTGGAGGCCCCCAGGACAGCAAGACCGCTAATAGGGTTCAGGTGGACCCACGCAGGAGCGAGGAGCCAGAACAACTGAAAAAAGAGAGCCACTCAGAGGCCAGTGAGTCATCACAAGGGACCAGCGCAGGGCCCATCCCATGGGAAATGTTTGCAGCACGGGTGGTGGGGGAGACGTGCCCACCAGGGGAACACTGGGACACAGCAAGGACAGCTGATCAGCCCCCCAATCAGCACAGGACCACTCAGAGGAGACTGGTCAGGAATGCAGAATTGCATGGGGTGTAGTTTGGTGAAAAAACTCAGGCCCAGATCAGAGATTCTACACAACACAGATCCACCAGGTGTCTGGAGAGCCGGAAGTACCTATAAGGTCAACCATTAAACCCTGAGCTGCACAAAAAGCCTTCCCTAGGGAAACAGCAGCAAAGTAGCAATTTAAACAACCACACCTCTCAAATACTGGTTCCCACAGGAAGTTCCCCCGTGTTAGAAGCAAAGGACAAAAAATTAGTTCCAGCCCAGGCACACCACCAGCACCTTGGGGCCTGCCTGGGAACTGGAGGCTTGGATCTGGGGACCGGTCCCCACTCCCACTTCCAGGCAAACAGCACCAGTGCCTCAGGGCCAGCCTGGGGACCTGAAGCATGGAGAAGGGGACTAGATCCCCCCCCTCCCACAACCAGGCATACCACACCAGCACCTTGGGGCCTGCCCAGGGACCCGAGGCAAGGAGAAGGGGACTGGACCTCTCTCCCACAAATAGGCACACTGAGCCAGTGCCTTGGGGCCCACCCAGGGACCCAGGGTACGGAGTTGGGGACCGGACCACCCTCCCACAAGCAGGCACAACAAGCCAGCACCTCAGAGCCCACCCAGGGACCCGGGGCATGGAGAAGGGGACCAGACCTCCCTCCCACAACCAGGCACAACATGCCAGCACCTCAGAGCCCACCCAGGGACCCAGGGCTGGAGAAGGGGACCGGGCCTCTCTCCCACAACCAGGCACACCAAGCCAGCACCTTGGGTCCCACCCAGTGACCCAAGGCATAGAGCTAGGAACCAGACCCTCCTCCCACAACAGGGCACACCATGCCAGTGCCTCGGGGCCCACTCAGGGACCTGAGGCAAGGAGAAGGGGACTGGACCTCTCTCCCACAACCAGGGACACCATGCCAGCACCTCGGGGCCCACCCAGCCCAGAGGCATGCAGAAGGGGACTGGACCCTCCTCCCACACCAGGCACAAAACGCCAGCACCTAGGGGCCCATCTGGGTACCCGAGGCATGGAGAAGGGGACTGGACCCTCCTCCCACAACCAGGCACACTGTGCCAATACCTCGGGGCCCGCCCAGGGACCTGGGACATGGAGAAGGAGACTGGACCCCTCTCCCACAACCAGGCACATGGCACCAGCACCTTGGGACCTGCCCAGGAACCAGAGGCATGGAGAAGGGGACAAACGCACCCCACAACCAGGCATACCACCAGTGCCAAGGAGCATGCCAAAAACAGCACCTCCACGTGAGTGGACCACCACAGCCACAATAACCATGTTGCTGCAAAAACAGCTAGATGCCACAGCCACCACGCAGATGGTCCGCCAACCACTGGAGTGCATTCACACAAGAAGAGTCACCAGTCTTCTTTCTCTACAGAGAAAAGAAGAGCATGTCTCTTTCCACAAAACCCATTTCAGAGTGACAGAAGTAGCATCTGCTCTATGATAATACTGGGGAACCTGATCACATCTCTCAGCATTGGACAGATCATCTAGGCAACAAATTAACAGAGTAACCATTATTCTTTCAGAAAGAGAGAAGAAATCTAGGGTAGAGGGGGAGGAAATGGGGGAATGGAAGAGATTGGACAAGGGGCATAAAGAATAATTACGATTTATAACAATATGTATGCTAGTTATATTGATTTAATCAACATATCTCAATGTTCAACACCAAAAATATGTATAATCGATTTTGATTCAATAAATAAAATAAATTAAAAAAAAAAAAAAGAAATGTATGAAAGTGGGCCGATAGCAACTCTACGGACTCTCTTTTTCCTCCTCCAGAATCTTCCCCAGGCGTGACAAAGGTGACCATCACAGAAAAAGTACCTGCTGAACGTCATATGGTTTCTTCATGGGAACAAGTAAGTGTTGTCATGCAGAATTCTCACCTCCTAACAAAGGGAGGTCAACTTAAATGCCCCTGAGAAGGAAAAGTTAGGGGAGGAAACCTATTCTGATCTCAGGCCACAGCTGCCTTCAAAGTAGAGTTCACTCTTTCCTCTGTTCCTGTGTAAGCCTCTTAACACTCCCTTCTGTTCCATGCCATTTCCCCAACATGGAGTGTCTCTTTGAGCCCTGCTATCCTATGGAGGAAGTGGATATTGGAAGTTGTATACAACAAAGCTAAGAACCCAGCATGGACAGGAACAGATTTGTATTAATAAGCATTGTGTTGGGCAGAACATGGTTAAGTGTTGCAGGTAACTACTAACCAGATCAGTAGCTGGTGCTTCCCAACCCTCCTCTGAACTTTTAATCAGTAAAAGTTTTTAAGCTCAAAATGGGCAAGGCATTGTGCTTAGTGTTGAGCCTCAGGCGACATCAATAGTAATTCTTTAAAAGGCACTGTTCTTACCTCTTGATCTTACTATCTAAGACATACTGTAGATTGTTACAAATACAATTACAAACTGGACTAAGTACTGTGAAAGAGAAAGGGAATATTGTCAAGAGGCCTGACCTATTCTGAAGGTTTTCCCAAAGAAGCTGTGAGAAGTTGTTAGCCAGGCAAATGAGATCTGGGAATTTGGGGTTTTCAACCTGTGTGAAAGCTTTGAGATGCAAAGGATCATATTGTTCCAAGAGCATAAAGGAGCATAGAAAGCAAGGGAGAGAGGTTATCAAGGACCAGGACATGCAGGGCTTTGTAGATCCTCGGAAGTTTGTTTTTATCTTGGGAGGAAAGAGGAGCCGTTGAAATGTTTTAAGTAGGGAACTGGGAAGGTCAGATTTCTGCTTTGGAAAGATCACTGTGGCTGTGGAGTAGCAAGTGGACTTGGTTGGGGAGGAGGCAGCAAGAAATTACCCACTATTTAATAAGTGCCTACTAAAACATATCACATAAGTTATTTCATATTAAATGAATAATAACTCTGCAAGGTGGGCATTGGTATCTCCATTTTATAGATGAAGAAACTGAGGCTTAAACAAGTTAAAGAATTTGTTCTGGGTCACATAGCTATCAAGTGGCAGAGGCTGAATTTTAACTCAGATTTACCTGCCTCTAAGCACATGCCCTTTCTGCTCTGCTAGGCTGCCCTTCTAATGAAGGACAACACAGTGGGAGTCTTGCCCTTGGCAGGCAAGCAGCCCATGGGTATGTGTTCGGTTCTGCCAGCATGACTTCCCTCCCTGGGCTGAGCCAGCAGCAGCTTTTCTGGCAGCTCAGTAATGGGGAGTTGAGATTTTTCTCCAGAATGGGAAGTAGTCCATGGACTCCTTGAAATGTACGTCACATGTATTAAGTAGGTACATTTTTCTAGGGAAAGATTTCTTTAGTTTCTCCATAACCTCAGAAAGCTTAAGAACAGGTTTTTGTATAATTTTTTCAGTCAAAATGGGGCAATACTCTGCTATTTTGTTACCTATTTTTTAACTTGAGCAGTGGAGGGTAGAACTTTTGAGCTGCTCTGAAACTTCTCCATTCCATTTTCTCACTCAAAGGGTAACTGAAGAGCATGTTTCCACAGGAGCAGACTTGGTAGGGCCATCCTGACTGGTGCCTGTACCAGTGGAGCAGGAGGATCCCAGGGGAGCTGATAAGTCCCACTTCTCTGGAGGACTGACCTGAGAGACCTGTCTTCTTGGAGATACCCCAACCCAGGGAATACTCTCCATGTGGTATGCCTGGTGTCCACAGCTGCATAAATATTTGGGCAAATTCAGCCCTCTGGGAAGCTCACTGAGATACGTATATGTTCTAGTAAGGCCATCGAGGCATGATGTCAGGAAGACAGCCTGGAATAGAAGTCTTATGCCAGTTGTGGACCCTTGGCTAAATAATGTAACTTTTCTGGGTCTTACGTTCATCATCTGTAAAATAAGTGGTTTGAAATCAGTGTTATTGAAGGACTCATCCAGCTGTAATCTAATATTTTGTGATTCTGTGGTGCAAATCCAGAAGATAGATTGAAAACTAAAACCTAAATGACCACATACCTGCTTCAGTCCCCTAATGTTAGAGGAAAAAGTGAAAAACCTCTTCCCATTTTAATACATTTTGCCTTTTTTCTTTAAAAAGCAGTTTCAGTCTGCCTGGTTTTATGCAGTTGTATGATTCATGTTTACTGTGCCTACTACCTGCCTTTTGTAATGATAGTACATAGTAAGACCTAATGTCTGCACTGAGCTTTTCATCTTTCAGGTACCATGAAAGCATCTGGCTCTTAATTCTCACAGCATCCTGGTGCCAGGAGAGTTCTGTTATTAGTAACCATTGCAGTGACATTTCATAGTTGCGGAGTGCTTTACAATTCTTGATTGCTTAGAGTCTCCAATCCCCAAATAAAAATTTCAGTTTACTGATGGTGAAACGATGGTCCACAGAGAAACCAAATGATTTGACAGAATGTCCCCTTTCTTTTCAGCCTCACTTTTTCTAGTCTCCAGAGAGTCAGTTCTGAACTTTCTTGCAGATCTGTTCCTTACACACCCCTGCTATGAATTTATTGTAAGCATTCCCAGTGGCAGAAATCAGCCTGTGGCTCCATGTCACTAGGAACCCCCTCACCTCATGCCCTTACTCTTCCTGGTAGCTTCTCTGTGTTCTCACTGGTTAGTCCCTCTCTCTAGTTCTTCACTTCCTCTCGATGCTGGCAACTTCCCATAGGGTCTTTCCCATCTCTTTAAAAGTTAAAAAAACAAAACCTTGAACCCATGTCTCCCTCAAATTACTGGGCCATTTGTTCCTTTGCATGCTAAACATGTAGAAAAATTGTCTAAATCAAGGATCGGGATATATATTCCTTAAAGAACCAGACAGTAAATAGTTTAGGCTTTGTGGGCTCTATAATCTCTGTCACAACTACTCATTTCTGCCATTGTAGTGCAGAAAGCAGCCATCAACATTACCGAAGTGCATGGGCATTGACTGTGTGTGAATAAAGCTTTTTTACAAAAACAGGTGACAGGGTGGAGATGTCCAGTGGGCCATAGTTTACTAACCCCTGGTCTAAATCACTGGCCCTTCCTTTACTTCCCATTTATTCTTCATCCTCCTACAGCCTGTCCTTCTCTCCCACCTTTCCTTGGATGCCACTCTGTCAAAATCACCAGGGACCTCCTCATTGCTAAAGCCTTACATCATCTCACTTGACATATCTCCTGCATTTCTCACTGTTAACCACACCCTTCTCTACTAGCTCTCTCCTCCCTTGGATTCTAAAATATCACCCTCTTCTGATTCTTCTGCCTCTCTGACTCTTCCTTCCTAGTTCTCTTTGCCCCTTATAGCTCCACAACACTTAACCTGTTACACATTTGTCTCTGCATAAATTAGGAATGTTTGCCTCAAGGAAATATTAAACTAACAAATAGGAGTTAAACAAATAGGAATTGATATTTCTCATGTTACCAGTCCTGAGGTAGATGGTAGCAATTGGTTCATCAGCCTTGACAGTGTTAAGCCATTATCTTTGTAACTCTTTTGTCCTTTTCTTTTATGGTGGTGAAATGACTACTACAGTCCCACCTATCACCTGCAAGTTCAAGGCAGGAAGAAGAGGTAAGGGATGTTGCCAGCCATGTCTCTAACACTTTAACAGGAAAATTAATGTTTTCCTAGTAACTTCCTCTTTGGACTTGTGTTTACATTTTAATGACCGGCACTAGTTGCAGAGGAGGTCCTGAAAACAAGGCTTTAACAGGGCACGTTGCCATCTCAATCAAAATGAAGGTTCTGTCAAGGAGTAAGAAGAGGAAGGTGGATTTGAATAAGCAACACATGTGTCTTGACACAGTCTCCTGCACCTTGTCTCATTCCTGTTTCTGTTTCTAGTGCCCAGCACAGTATTTATTCCATAACAAACACTTAGTAAGTGTTGGATGAGCGAATGACTTAGATAAAACACAAAGGTCAGGAAAAGTATAGAACATTCCCAAGATTGCCTGGCTTCTTTTCCACAAGCAATCCTTAATTTCAGTCCTGAGGGAGACTTTCACACCCACCATCTCTGAAGCAAGGAGACTGTAGGTGCAAAGGCTTCCCCCACTAATCTTCCACTTGTAAAATCTTGAGGATTAGTTAAGCCTGAGGGCATTGCTGTTCTGAAGGTTGTCTTGGCTGACATCTTTCAGATATAGAGCTTTATGAAGACATGTGGTGCCCCCAGACAGGCCAGTATTTATGTATTTTTTTCATCATGTATTTTGAAAGGGAGACTGATGATTGTGTGGAGAAAGGATTTTGAGAACAATATGATACCTTTCCTCTCAGTCTTAAGCAATTCAGCTCTAGCCCCAAACTCTCATACCTACTCAAAAAAAAAAAAAGGTTCTGGTTAACAAGGCCTTCCACCTCGCCTTAGGAGGGGAGTTTGAGAATATAATTGAGAATTCCCCTGGGAATCCCATACCATCCTTTCATAGCTCATGCAGGTTTTCCTTCCATTACATGGAATGTCCTCCCCAGCTCAACAGAGATTCCGTAGATGTGGTTGTGCTCATTGCCTCACGTTTCCAGTAAGGTTTTAGTGCTCCTCCTTGATGGGCTTCCTGGGCAACCCTTCATCTGAGTGTACTTGCCAACATACTGATGGAAAGCCTGCAGAGCATGGACAAGCACCTACAAAACCTCATTTCCATCCTCGGGCCCCTTTGCTAACCAGATCCTTCATCTGCTGCTCAGCTTTTCTCTGGTGAAGTGGCCTCTAAAAGGGGAGGAAACAATGAGATACAGGATTGTCCAGGAGTAGGGAAGGTGAGCAGGAAGCACTGGACAGCCCTTGGACCTTCCCTTGAGGCTCAGGTTGTGCTCATGAAGGTTTTCTGGGAATCTAGTTGATAGTTCCCAATACATAAGAGTGGCTTAGGTCCTTCTACTGATGAAGCAGTAACAAAGCTTGTGGTGGACTCTCTCTAGAATAACTTAAAGATACCTATAATAGATAGACTTCTTGGAGGAGAAAAAAATATTAGAAAATTGGGAGTTATGTGACAGAATTATCATTGGGCTAGATAGAGACTATAATACCATGCTGATGCAATCAACTGTTATTTCAGACACTGGTCAGCAGTGTTATTCTCCCTTGACTTTCTTCCCAAATCCTCTCTCCAATCCTGATAGCCCCCTCTTTCATTCACTTTCTTCCAGTCTTCTTTCCCCCTTTCCATCCTCCCCTAATCCCGCCCCCAAATAAAGACTGATCTTAAATGTGGTACAGGGACAGGCCCTCAGAAGTGGACAGATCGTTCCTGGGGAAGACTAAACTTTTTCCATATTTTCCAGAAGAGATATTAAAATGACAGTAACTCTGTCGCTGGCCAGGACAGAGGAGCCACCTAAAAGTGGTACCCTAAAAGCCCTACTCAAAAGACCTAAACATAGTGGGAAGGGACTGAAGCACTGCAGGCCTGGGGCTACCTAGGGCAGAAAGTTCTGCAGCAAAGAAGCAGTAGAGCTAGGGGCCACCAGTCATTTATATTAGAATGGCAGTGTAGGTTTAATGTTTTTCATGAATTTGGTTTATTTGACAATTTTTATGTTCATATTAGTATTTGATTTCACTGATTTTTTTCTATTTTTATGAATTTTGAATAACTTTTTAGATACTGGTACAAAATAAGAGCAAAACTTTTTTCTTGGGTGAAATAAATATTATAAACAAATGTTATAATCACTACTACTGGAATTTTCCAGCCTAACTTAAAGATGAACCATGCCAGTCTACCACCCATTCTCAGCTGTTAGACAGTAGTTTCCTTGTCTCTACCACTAGATGGCACTACTGATCAAAATCTCTGAGTGGATGCTGGCCTTTTGGGGTGACAGAAGGAGCAATAACCTTGTCAGAACACTGACAGTTGTCAGCTTCCTGTGCAGGGATCCCAGGCGTGGAAGAAAGGCATTCTTCATGCACACTTTTTCTCTCTAAAAGCACAGAAGATGTAGCTATACAGGAGGCACTGGGAGTAAGCCCTTAACTCCAAATAACTTATTAAGTAGGAAAATAAAAAATTAGTCCAAAGTGTCCAAGAGTCCCTTAAATTTCACATCTGTGAGATTGGGAACTAGATGATGAAGAGAGAAAAAACAAAGACTGATCAGAACCTATATTTTTGTTCTTAAAGGAAATTAAAAACTTGTTTTATTAAAATGACAGCCATTGTTCATTTAATAATCTAAAAACACTGCTTAAAATCCCCTGCAAGCTTGAAGCTTTCTTCTTACCTATAGTTCTTGAAGATGCTATGGCCTCAACTTGTAATAATTTCCAAATCTTCTTTTTGTCAAGCTCATAACATCCAGTGTTTTGTAGATTCAGTTTTAGAGTTTTATCTTGAATGTAGATTCACAGAGTTTACAATTCAGACATACTCAAGGTCCCTCAGCTAGTCACAGAGGTGGGAAGTAAACTCAGATTGTTCTGCTACATTACAATTCCCCACACATTGGGTACCTAGAATTGACTGACAGTGTGACATAAAGCAAATTCAACATAAGCAGTGGTCAGTATCAAATCTCAGATGGGTCCAATAAGCCAAAAGTTTGGAGAGAGAGTTACTAATATGTTGCCCCTTTGCCTTTATAACCATATCAAGAAGTTACTCTAGAGGGCCCAGGAAAGGAGTTGGAGTACTCATCCTTCTGTACACACCAGGGATTTGAGTTGGCTAGAGAAGACTGGTCAGGTGTGTGCACACATATGAGTTATCTAGAGTGTAGTGTTTACTCCTAGTACCTCCTGAGAGGATACTAAACTGTTTTTTTCTTCTCTCCACCACCAATTGGGATGATTTGTCATCCACATGAAATATTTGTGTATATGCTGTTGCACTTTTTACTTTCTAAGAACTGTCAGACCTATTAGAATAGGTTCATTGCATTAAATGCTCTGGAAATATGTACTCTTCATTTTTGAGATGTTCTTATTTGCCCAATAATTTGTTTCAAAAAATAATATATGAACATGGATCTGAAATTTATGGCTGTGACTGCTTTGATCTAACATTGTCAGACTTTACCTAGGACAACTTCTCGCACCATTTTCCCGTCTCCTCATCTTGTTCCTGTTGAGCTCCTTCTCCAGCAAGCTCTCCACTGAGGCATTATCATGGCAGAGCAGACACCTAGTCTGCTTTATCTCATGAGGCAAAAAGAAAAGATCAAACTGGTGACTCTGCTTGCAGATTTCAGTGCCTGTCTAATATGAATTTTTTGGTAATTATTAGAGTCTTCCTATTTTGGGGATCTGAAACATGGTAACTAGTGTCCCCATTGTTTTTCAGTATAGCCCTGGACCCTCTTTTCCAGTCCTGACCTAACACTCGGCTGCTTTGTGATTCTAGAAAAATAACTGTGTGATGCCTGAGGATATGAGGAACTTCTACCTGATGACCAATGGCTTCCACATGACTTGGAGTGTGAAGTTGGATGGTGAGTTGGCTCTCCTTTGCTACAGGGGAACACTTACCTGGCTGAGAGGTTGGATGGGACAACCTGAGGGCCTTTACAACTTTGAGTCTTTGAATCTGGATGGTTTTCATGAGTGTTCCTTGAGTGCCATGTCTAGAAGCTGTGATTGTCTCCCAAAGCAAACAGATACCATATTGCTTCCCCCACAACCACCCCATGTCAGAGTCTACCAGTACTGAACTGAAAGCTCCCTTTAGAGGCTTCCTGTTGGAATGGGGTGGAGGAAAACATTAATCACTATGCAAAATCCCAAGCCACCTAAAGCCCCACCTCAGGACTCCACCTCAGAGCAAACCCCTCAGAGTAAGCTGAAATGACAGCCTCCAGTGTTCATGGGAGGGGCTTGTCTTCTCTTTCAGGCTCCTTCCTTTACTCCCACCATTGTGAAGACCTCAGGACTCTAACCCTCAAACCAGAGCCTTGCCTTCTCCCCTTCACATCACCTCAGTCTAAATCATCAACTACTTCAGTTCACAATCTGTACTCACTAGTCTTAAATGCGTCTAAGACAAAACATTTGCATTGCACATGTGGAAACTCACAACTTTGTACATGTCAGAGAGTTGTACATGTCAGAGATTGCAGGTACTATGTAGACATGAAAGGCAGTGCTGCACACTTGGGCGACAACTCGTGTAAGATTTCCAAAGCTGGGAAACCCTGATCTAGCCACTGGAGTCCAGCCCATTTCTGGCAGATTTCTCAGTCCCCCCATAGGCCTTTCTGTCTTTGACTCCAACCACATCTCCAGATCTACTGTGGCCTTGGGAAGCACCCTATACCTCCTCACTGCTATCCTGAGAATGCAGTGACTTCTGTTGCACAGCATATCTACTGACTTCTACCTTTCATCACCTCTGCCTTCCCATCTCCCTCAGCTGATGAGAGGTACTTTTTGTAGCTTACTAATGAACATTTAACATTAGCTTTTAGCTTAGAATCATTTTCTTCAGTGGCCTAAAAACTGTCCTTGTCACCAGCATCAGAACCTCCCTTATAGCACAGCCATGGCCTTCAGAGTCTGGGGCAACAGAGAGGGGGCAGGGACAAGACTGATTGGCAGACTCTCCCTTTCCCATATCATAGGGACAGGCTAGCCCCTTCACAAGCCTGCCTCAGAGAAGAAATGTTTCATGAATATTTTATGAAGGAGTCCCTGTTCATTATCAATACCTTCTCTAACTTAATTTTCCCAATCCCAGTCTTTTTAATCCCCATCACCATACCAGTTCTTTACCAAATAGCGTAAGTCGGTGATAGAAAAGGCAGAAGAAGCAACTTCTGATGTTTGTCTCTTTACGGGTCTTTTATTCTTGGACATCCTGTGGTCTATACACTAGCTATTTTATTGCCTTCAACCATTCCAGTTTTTTCAGTAGTCAGATTTCTAAATCTTTCTGTACATCTCATGTCCAGAATCCTACATCACAAGGATTTTGCATAATAGATAAAGAAAACATGCAGTCTTCCTTTTCCTTATTTATACACTAATCACATAAGACTACAACCAAGCAAGAAGGCTGCCAACTTCTCTCCATTGAGTAATGGAAAATGGCAAATGGGGGGGGGAGATATTTTCTGTCATGAAAGCTATGACAAGAAGATGAAAAGGGGTCCATATATAATCAAAGCTTTTATTCCTTTGGAAAGTATAACTCTTCATGCAGAGTACTGGCTAACCAAGGGAAACAGAAAGAAAGCATTTTTTAAGTCTTTAACACTTCAAACATGGCTCCTAAGCCCTGATTTCCCAGATCTTTTTGAGTACCCCCTTTTAAAATTTCTTCAACTTCACCCTAATACTTGCAGTGGGAACTCTTCATCACTTGTGGCCCCCAGTTCCAATTTTTTGCATGAAAGTTGGTGTTTGAGGGCGAGTAGTGAATGATCATCTTCTTTGTACTTTCCGTCAGAGTCTCAGCCATAGAACCAAACAACTGGGTTTAGTTTTTCTTTTTTTTTAATTTTAAATTACCAATATACAATGTAGTTGATTTTCATGGCTCTTTACCAATTCCTCCTTTTCCCCCTCACCCCATCAACATCATATCTGTTCACTTAACAAGTTCAAGGAATTGTAGTGATCATTGTGTCTTCTTCTCCGTGGCCCCCCACCCTGTTTATTTGTTTGTATATTTATTTATTTATTTTTATTATCTCCCACAAGTAAGTGAGAAAAGGCAGAATTTCTCTTTTTGTGCCTGGCTTATTTCTCTTAATATAGTTTTCTCTAAGTCATCCATGTTGCTGAGAATCGTATCTCATTTTTTTTTAATAGCAGAGTAGTATTCCATTGTGTAGATATACCACATTTTCCTTATCCACTCATCTGATGATGGGCATTTAGGTTGGTTCCAACTCTTGGCTATTGTAAATAGCACTGCAGTAAACATGGCAGCACAGGTATCCCTTCGACATGATGATTTCCATTCCTCTGGGTATATATCCAGCAGTGGAATAGCTGGGTCATATGGTAGATCTATCTGTAATTATTTGAGGAACCTTCATACAATTTTCCATAAAGGCTGCACCATTTTGCAGTCCCACCATCAGTGTAGGAGGGTTCCTTTTTGTCCGCATCCTCGCTAGCATTTATCATTCTCAGTCTTTTGGATATTAGCCATCCTAACTGGAGTGAGATAGTATCTCAAAGTGGTTTTGATTTGCATTTCCTGAATGCTGAGTGATGATGAGCATTTTTCATGTATCTGTTGGCCATTCCTATATCTTCCTTTGAGAAATGCCTATTCAACTCCTTTGCCCATTTTTTAATTGGGTTATTTTGTTTTTTGCCATAAAGATATTTGGATTCCTTGTATATTCTGGATATTAATCCTTTCTCAGATGTATATTTTGCAAATATTTTCTCCCACACTGTTGGTTGTCTTTTCACTCTGTTAATTCTTTCTTTTGCTGTGCAGAAGCTTTTTAGTTTGATATAATCTCATTTGTTTATTTTTCCTTTCATTGCCTGTGCTTTTGGGGTCGTATTCATGAAGTCTGTACCCAATCCTATTTAATGGAGTGTTTCCCCTATGTTTTCTTTAAGGAGTTTTATTGTTTCAGGATGTGTATTTAATTCTTTAATCCATTTTGAGTTGAGTTTGGGATATGGTGAGAGGTACAGTTCTAGTTTCATTCTACTACATATGAATATCCAGTTTTCCCAACACCATTTGCTGAAGAGACAGTCTCTTCCCAAGTGTGTAGACTTGGTGCCTTTGTCAAAGATCAGATGGCGGTAGGTGTATGGGTTGATTTTTGTATTCCCTCTTCTATTCCATTGATCTGTGTGTCTGTTTTTATGCCAGTACCATGCTGTTTTGGTTGTTATAGCTTTGTAGTATAGTTTAAAGTCAGGTAGTGTTATGCCTCTGGCTTTTTTTTTTTCCCTCAGGATTGCTTTGGCTATTCATGGTCTTTTGCTATTCCATATAAATGTCAGGATAGTTTTTTCCATTTCTGAGAAAAATGTCATTGGAATTTTGATGAAGATTGCATTGAATCTGTAGATCACTTTGGTTAGTATGGACATTTTCACAATGTTAATTCTTCCAGTCCAAGAGCATGGGATATCTTTCCATCTTCTGTGTCCTCTTTAATTTCTCTCAACAGTGGTTTGTAGTTCTCATCATAGAGATTTTTCACATCCTTGGTTAACTTTATTCCTAGGTTTGGGTTTTTTTTGTTTTGTTTTGTTTGGTGACTATTGTAAATGGGCTAGCTTTCTTGATTTCTTTTTCTGCTAGTTCATTGTTGGAGTATAGAAATGCTACTGATTTTTGTGTGTTGATTTTGTATCCTACAACTTTGCTGAAATCATTTATCAACTCTATGAGGGTTTTTTGTAGTCTTTAGGCTTTTCTATATATAAGATCATACATCTGCAAATAGGGACAGTTTGACTTCATCTTTTGCAATCTGGATGCCCTTTATTTCCTTCTCTTCCCTGATTGCTCTGGCTAGTACTTTCAACACTATGTTGACTAGGAGTGGTGAGAGTAGGCATCCATGTCTTGTTCCTGTTCTTAGGGGAAAAGCTTTCAACTTACCCCATTCGGGATGGTTTTGGCAATGGGTTTGTCATATATGGCTTTAATTGTATTGAGATACTTTCCTTCTATACCCAATTTATAGAGAGTCTTTATCATGAACAAATGTTGGACTTGTCAAATGCTTTTTCAATGTCTATAGAGATCATCATATGGTTTTTGTCTTTGATTTTATCAATGTGGTGTATCACATTTATTTTTTTGCATATGTTGAACCAACCTTACATCCCTGGGATGTATCCCACTTGATCATGGTGTATAATTTTGTGTATATGTTGCTGTATTCTATTAGCTAGTATTTTATTGAGGATTTTTGCATCTATGTCCATCAAAGATACTGGCCTGTAGTTTTCTTTTTTTGTTGTATCTTTGTCTTGTTTTGGTATCAGGGTGATGTTTGCCTCATAGAATAAGTTTGGGAGAGTGGCCTATGTTTCAATTTTTTGGAATAGTTTGTAGAGAATTGGTATTAATTCTTTAAAGCTTTGGTAGAATTCTGCAGTGAAGCCTTATGGTCCTGGGCTTTTCTTTGTTGGGAGAGTGCTAATAACAGCTTCAATCTCCTTGATTGTTATTAGTCTGTTCAGATTTGCTATGTCTTCTTGGCTCTGTCTTGATAGTTTGTGTGTGTCCAGAAATTTATCCATTTCCTCCACATTTTCAAATTTGTTGGTGTATAGTTGTTTATAATAGTCTTTGATGATTCCCTGTATTTCTGAGGTATCAGTTATAATATCACCTTTTTCATTTCTAATTTTTGTTATTTGTGTCTTCTCTCCTTTTTTAGTTAGCCTTGCTAATGATTTGTCAATTTTATTTATCTTTTCAAAAAGCCAACTTTTTGTTTCATTGATCTTTTGTGTCATTTTTGGGATATCTATTTCATTTAGTTCTGCTCTGATCTTAATTATTTCTTTCTGTCTACTTACTTTGGGTTTGGATTGTTCTTGTTTTCTAGTTCTTTAAGGTGAAGTATTAGGTTGTTTACTTGCCATCTTTCCATTCTTCTGAAGTAAGCATTTAATGTGATAAATCCCGCCCCCCCTTCATTCTGATTTTGCAGTATCCCACAGGTTTTGGCATGATGTATCATTATTTTCATATTTTCAATAAATTTTTTTGATTTCCTGTTTAATTTCTTCTTGGACCCATATGTCATTAAGTAGAATGTTGTTTAATTTCCATGTGTTTGTATAGTTTCCAGAGTTTTGTTTATTATTGATTTCTACTTTTAATCCATTGTTGTCTGAAAAAATATATGGAATAATTCCAGTTTTTTTGAATATGTTAAGACTTGATTTGTGACCTAACATGCGGCCTATCCTGGAGAATGTTCCATGTGCTAATGAGAAGAATGAATATTCTGAGGTTATTGGATGAAATGTTCTGTAGATATCTGCCAAATCCAGTTGGTCTCAAGTAGTGTTTAGATCTTGTGTTTCTCTGTTGATTTTTTGCCTAGATGATCTGTCCAATGTTGAGAGTGGGGTGTTCAGGTCCCCTGCTATTATGGTGTTAGTGTCTATCTCTTTCTTTAGGTCTGATAGTGTTTGGTTTATAAATCTGGCTGCTCCAATGTTGGGTGCATATGTATGTATGATTGTTATGTCTTCCTGTTGGATAGATCCTTTTATCATTATATAGTGGCCTTACCTCTTTTTACGGTTTTTGGTTTAAAGTCTATTTTATTTGATATAAGAATAGCTACTCCAGCTCGTTTTTCATTTCTATTTGCATGGTGTATCTTTTTCCATCCTTTCACTCTTAGTCTATATGTGTCTTTACATGTGAGGTGAGTCTTTTGAAGGCAGAATATAGTTGGGTCCACCTTTTTAATCCAGTCAGTCAGTCTGTGTCTCTTGAGTGGGGAATTCAATCCTTTTGCATTGAGTTATTACTGAAAGGTGTTGATTTACTTCTAGCATTTTATTGATTTTTGTTTGGATGTTTTAAATATCTTTTGTTCCTTTCTTTCTGATTTACTGTTTGTCTTCTGTGTTTGTTGGTTCCTTGAGATGGCAGATAAGTTTCTTTTCTATTTATTGTTTGCATTTTTGTTTTACTGGTGAGTCTTGTTCTTTCTTGATTAATCATGGTAGTGATGGTTGTTTTTCAGGTACCAGACACAGTACTACCTTGAGAATTTTTGTAAGGCTGACCATGTGGTAGTAAACTCCTGCAGTTTTTGTCTCGGAAATATACTATTTGTTCTTCATTTTGGAAAGATAGCCTTGCTGGGTAAAGTATTCTTGGCTGGCAAATTTTGTCTTTTAGTATTTTGAATATATCATCCCATTCTCTTCTGGCATTTAGTGTTTCCAATGAAAAGTCTGATGTTAGTCTTATAGGGGCTCCTTTATTGGTGACTTCACACTTCTCTCTTGCAGCTTTTAAGATTCTTTCTTTGTCTTTGAGTTTTGCCAATTTGACTATAACATATCTTGATGAAGACCATTTGGGGTTATGTTTGGGGATCTTTGAGCCTCCTGAATCTGAAGATCTGTATCTCTCCCTGTACCTGGGAAACTTACTGCTATTATTTCATTGAATATGGCATTCAATGCCATTTCCTTTTTCCTCCCCTTCTGGAATACCCATGATTTGGATATTTGAGCACTTAAGCTTGTCAGTTATCTCTCTTAGATTTTCTTCAACTTTTTAGTTCTTTTTTCTTTTTTTGTCTGCCTGTGTTATTTCAAATAGGCCGTCTTCAAGGTCAGAAAGTCTCTCTTCTGCTTGTTCTAGCCTGCTGGTTAAGCTCTCTGTTGTGTTTTCACAAGCTCTGGTACGTTCTTTTTCAGGGCGTTGATTTCTTTGTACATTTCCTCTTTCAGGTCCAGATCCTATATACTTTTTCTCATTTCGTTCTGTTGTGTAGTTGTGTCTTCTTGTATCTCATTTAGTTTCCTTAGAATTTTTGCTCGAAATTCCTTGTTAGTCTTTTCAAGGATTTCCTGTTCTATAGGCTCTAGAACTTGAGAGATATTATATTCCTTTGGTGGTGTCGTACTTTCTTGGTTTTTCATGTTTCTAGTATCTCTCCACTGATGTTTAGTCATTGTGGCAGAGGGTTTCATGGTCCACTCGTTTCACCCTGGTGTCTGCAGCAGTGACAGGGAGTTTTGCTGATGCTCAGCTGCCTGTTCCTCCCTTGGGGCCTGAGGGTTGGCAGGTCCTGGGCTTAGGTTTTCAAGCAGAAACCATATGGCCCTTGTAACTAGGCTGTACTCTATATAATTCTCCTTTTTAATGTTCCATAGAGCACATCATTCCATTGGGCAGCATGGCAATTAACAGCATCTCAAAACTGACTCAACTCACCCAGTCTTCCATGTATTCACTTCCTAATGCACCAACTCTGGCAGACCTGGATGACGATACCCATGAAGGTACCAGGAGGAACTTCTGCTTTGGGTTAGAAATCAGCCTGCTTGTTTCCCTTTTATTATATTGAGAACCATGGGAAGACACTGTGACATTGTAATAAGTTCCCCCAAACCAAAACCCTTCCCATTCATAGCATCTTAGTACCTTGGGAGGAAGGCAAAAGATAGCCTTCCAAGGAAATTTAAATGAAGAAAATGCCAGGGTTGAGATCTTTGTTTTTTTTTTTTCAGCACCCAGTTTAGTGCCTGGCATATAGTAGGCTCTTAATAAATAGTGAATGAATGAGTGTTACAGATTAAACTTCATTCAACATTGTAGTATCAAGAGGATTCAGGGAGTCTAAGTACAGCTCCTTTCCTCTTCATTCCTACCTCCAATCTCTTTGCAACTTCTGAATGAAATCACTTGTAAGTCAGGTGGCTGCTAAAACTTATGAACAACTGGGTATAAATGAGGACATATTTAGTCAGAATTGTGTTTGGCTGCATATAACAGAGACCTAGTTACAATATGTAAACTAAATAGTGGTTTATTTTTCTCATAACAAGAAATGTGGAACTAGGGTAGTGTAGCTGCTTGAGAAGGTTTATAATAATGTCTCCCTCCAGCTTCCTGCTGCACCAATCCTTGGGTATGGTTTTCATCCTCACAGTTGAGGAATGTGGGCTCTACCTGTAGGCTTCAAGTCTGTGTTTCTGGTAGGAAGGAGAGTAAAAAGCAAAGGGCAGAAACCCGGCTCTTGACACAATCTCTCCCTTTTTATTAGGAAAACAGTAGATTTCTCAGAAGCCCCTCCCAATAGCCATTGGCCAGAACCAAGTCAAAAGGGTGCCTGTAGATGCAGGAGAGTCTTTTTAGGAGAGTCTTGATTTTCACTCTTTTTCTCTTAATAACCTGTATATGCTTTTTCACTATCTTCTAATTTATTTAATTCCAGGTGAGGAGGTGAACATTTTTAGTCGTGCAGTTTTGCCTCCTCAGACAGAATTGGGGTTTAATTAAGAAAGAAAGGGAGAATGAAGAGTGAGTAGGCAATTAGCATCTCTATCACTAAGGCTTTAGGGTTCGCTGAAGTCCTGGTAGAGAGAACCGATGTGAGGCTTTCCTCCTCCACTGAACAAGCAATTACAGAAGAGTACCAGAGGAGTCCAGAAGCAAAGACTTGGAAGTGCTGCATCCTGGGAAGAGCCTGTCACTCAGAGATGTGTGCAATCCCCAGGAGTGGGGAAATGTCATATTGTCATCATATGTTTGTGTTGGGCCTTCTCTAAAAGGGAAAGAAGTAGTTAAATAGGTGGACTGAGTCTTCCTTGACCTTGAGGTAGACTAGATAACAGAGAGTATTCAAGGGGCAGAAGGACTGAGCTAGGGTAAGGACTGCATTGCCCTAAATACCCATGGGGATAAAAACCACTTGGGCTTCTGGTACCTGCTGGGTTCATACTTGTTAGGATAGTCCAATAACTACACCTAAGTCTCATTAAACTTAAATAGAAAAATACTGACTTTTCTCAGGGCACTCAGCAATCAGACAATGATCAGGAAGAAATTTCACAATACACAACCAGAGAAGTACTACTTCTAGAGGAGCAGATGAAAACCTAAGTAAAAACAAAAATAGGAGCAAATAAGGAGATTTAAGACAACACAAAGACTTCCTATAGATAAAAAAAAAGGTAAACATTCTCAAACAATTAACTAAACGAATTGAAGAAGAATATAAATATTATTGAGATGTGAGTTATCCTGAAAAATCAAGTGCAAGAAATATCTTAAAGCAGAGGTAAATTTTAAAAAGGGGAAATAGGAAGAAAAAGGTAGGAGGGTAAGAGAAGTAGAAAGTAGATGCAGGACATCTTCCATTGGGATTATAGGTGCTCAAGAAAGAGAAAAGGAATAGATGGAAAGACAATAAATAAATACTAATAAAAGAAAATTTCCCTGTAGATTGAAAGGGCTCACCTACACCCAGATTGAACAGATGAGAAAACACCTATGCATATCCTGATGTGGAAAAAAATTACAAGTTTCCAGGTAAAAATAACAAATACATATGAAAGAGTAATAACCAGACTGACATCAGACTTGTCATCTGCAACAGCGGAAATTAGAAGATAGTGAAAAAACATATACAGGTTATTGAGAGAAATAGTGTGAAAATCAAGAGTCCTGTATACACAGATCATATATATTTCTCAGGCTATAAGAATGATATTAAAGAATGTGAATACTCTAACCAAAAAACAGATGAAACCAAATGGGATTTCAAGATGTGGATATATGAAGAGAAAAGGAAACAAGAAATTAGTGGACCTCCTATGAGGGAAGGAAAGTAGATGTGTATATGTGGTAAAAATTAAATCTTAATACCTGGGAATGTGTTATATAACTCTTGGAACATAGTGTAAGGAATACTCTAAAAAGAACTATACTGTCTCAGTTAAACCTAAAAATTGAGAAGAAAGCCCAGATATAAGAGTGTTAGGTTAAACAGTACTTCCCCCCAAAAAAGATATGTTGAACTCCTAACCCCCAATACCTCAGAATGTGAACTTATTTGGAAATAGGTCATTGAAGATCTAATTAAGATGAGGTCACACTGGAGTAGAGTAAGCCCTAATCCAATATGACTGGTATCCTTATAAAAAGATTAAACTTGGACAAAGAGACACACAGGGAGAACACCATTTGAAGACGAAGGCAGAAAAGTCAGGGTGATGCTTCCACAAGTTGAGGAACACCAAATATTGCCAAAGAACCACCAGAAGTTAGGAGAGAGGCATGGAACAGATTCTTCCTCACAGCCCTTGGAAGAAACCAACTCTGCAGACACCTTGATTTCAGATTTCCTGCCTCCAGAACTGTGAGATAAATTTCTGTTGTTTAAGCCACTTAGTTTGCAGTACTTTGTTACAGCAGCTCTCTAAGTTAATACAGAGTATTCCAGTGGTCCTCATAGTGGAGAATGGAGAAAAGGGAAAAGAAGCCGAAAGTGAAAGGTCTCATCTTACCGTAGGGAAGAAGTATTACACCTTGATGGGGAAAACAGAGTGTCTTGGTTTATCAGTTTTCTCTTCCTGTATAACAGAGTACCACACACTCAATGGCTTAAAATGCCACAAGTTTATTATCTAACAGTTTCTCTGAGTCAATAACACAACTACAGATTAGGTGGGTCCTGTGCTTTGGGTTATACAAGACTGAAATCAGGGTGTCAGCTGGGGCTGTGATCTCATCTGAGGCAGAGGGGCCTCTTCCAAGCTTACTGTGGGTGGCTGTTTTCAGTTTCTTACAGTTGTGGGACTAAAGTCTCTGTTTTCTTCTTGGCTTTTGGCCAGGGGTCATTTTCAGCACCTTTAGACTGCCTTCAGATTCTAGCCACATGACCCTCTCACAACATGGCAGCTTACTTCCTAGCCACCAGGAAAATCTCTCCAGTGTGCTATAAGAGTCTTATATGAGGGTACTTCAGAAAATTCATGGAAAAATTGAATTAAAAGATAATATGAATCCCTCTATGAACTTTTTGAAGACCCCTTGTATAATGTAACCTAATCAAAGGAATGACTACCCAACATATTCACAGGTCCTGACCACACTCAAGGGGAGGGGATTATGTAAGGTGTGTACACCAGGGGACAAGAATCTTGGGGGCCATCTTAGAATTCTGTATACCGCACTTGGTTATGGAAATAATAGTATACTGTTTTCAAGTAAGGACAGTCATATGGATGCAATCATGCAAGCCAAAAAGGAAAGAAGATAATCACTAATGGAATAAAAAACTACATTAAAATCTCTGGCCTAATAAGGGAAATGATGAATGTCCTGAGTAAAAATAAGGAAAAGGAAAAAGTATAAACAACATTATAAGATAATTAAGAAATCTGACATTAAGATGAGAGGAATAAAACAAAATAGATCAATCATTACATTAAATGTGATATGTTGAATCTCCCTTTTGAAAGACAAGGACTCAGATTGATATAAAAAGCAAAACATAGCTATAGTTTTCCAGGAGCATACTTAAAATAAACTGATGAAGAGACTTCCTCTCTGGCAGTGGCAGATAGGTAATTCAGAGCAGCCTTCCTGCTGAAGACAACTAAAGGACAAAACTTTAAAAGAATCTTCTTCCTAAAAGCATCAAAGCGTTAACACAATGATGAGCTATAATACCAGATCAACATCCAGTAGAAGACAAATCCAGGAAGAAGTCCAACATGTGGAGTTACTTGTCTAGAGTACACCCTTTTCAAAAGAAGCAGTGAGGCTGCTGAAAAGCTGAGAATTTGACCCATTCTTGAGCCAAGGGAATAAAATAGAGTCCAGGGCCTACCGAAGATGGCACCCATAAAAACCATGCTACCCTTTGGGTTGACACTGTGAAAAGCTGTATCCCAGGAGACAGGATAAACCAGAAGTAGTGACTCATTATGTGGACTGAAGCTCAGGGTTGAATCATCTTTCCCAGAAAATGCTAAATCCCAAAATTGAACTAAACTGATCCCAGAAACAAAAATTCACTCTAGAGAAATATTATAAAATTGATTGTGATAATGTCTGCACAACTCTGTAAATATACATGGGTACTTCAAACAGTTTGTGGGGAAATAGAGTAAAAAGATAACATGAATCTTCTCATGAATTTTTTGAAATACTCTTGTACTAAAAACCACTGATTGTATACTTTAAATGAGTGAATGATATGTGAGTTACATCTCAAAAAAACCTTTTACGGGAGAAGGAAAATCTACTTTAGAGTGAGGTAAAATAACCCTAGACCTCAAATTGTTTTTATAAATAATTTTTCAAATAATTTTCTACTAAAAAATAACTAGGCACATGAGGAAACACAACCTCATGAACAAGAACCAGCATTAATAATAGGTTACAGAAAGGGATCCACTGGTACTTCCAAGAGTGACATTATTAGACACAGACTATAAACCAATATGCTAATGAACACATGAAAATAGAACCAAACTAAAATTTTAGGAAGGAACTGAAAACAGTGACATCACAGATTTGAAAAAAAAACAAAAAGTTTAAGTATTGACCTTATGTTTCTGGTAATGGCAGAGTACCTTTTACTAGATGAAGATCTCTGCAGATAATACTCTATACTCTGGAAAATGTTTTAAAATGACCACCTGAAAGGACTGGAGAGTAACCAAAAGCAGGCAGAAACTGGAGTGGCAGAAGAGAACCACACTGAGTAAATTTCCTATTTTTACAACTTCTTACCTGAGGACAGACCACAGTCAGCACCGGGCAAGGCTGCTAAAACTTGATGGCAACCCACAGTCTAGACTTCTGATTTCATCCAATATGGAGTAACAGAGACCAGATTTATCCTCCCACTTGGAACAACAACAACTTCAAAAAACCCAAACAAAATATATAAAACAATGGTTTTCAAGACACTGACCATCAGGCAAAAAAGGACAGTGAGTTCTGAGCAGTGGAATCAGTAAACCCTATGATTTTCCTAGCTTACTACCTTGAGAAAGTTTCTAGTCCTCAGTGTAGAGGGGAACCCAGGCAGGACCCATTTCTTTTCTTTTTTTTTTTTTTTTTTTTTTTTGTCCTTTTCGTGACCAGCACTCAGCCAGTGAGTGCACCCGCCAGTCCTATATAGGATCCGAACCCACGGCGGGAGCGTCGCTGCGCTCCCAGCACTGCACTCTCCTGAGTGCGCCACGGGCTCGGCCCAGTCAGGACCCATTTCACTCCCTGAGTTGAGAAGACAGAGCTGAGAGCCCAGATAGACTGAGGCAGGTAGAGTTCACAGGACTGAGTAACAGAGGAGAATGCTTGTGTAGAGAGAGAACTCCAGAGAACTGTAGATCTCCAGAGATCAAGTATTCAGCAAAGAACTGATAAACACATGCATGTGAAGAGACTTACCAAAGCCAAGGACAAAACCACTCAAGGTGATTAGAGGGAAAAATGTCCAGTACTCACACAGGACCAGGAATAGTGCCTGTTTCCATCAGACAGACTGAAATAACTCATGATTCACACAGCATTAAGAGTTACTGAAAAGGGTCTTGCCTCAGTAATGGGGAGTAGTTTGTCCTAGGTAAATGCTGCCCTCGTTCTGCCTGACAAATCTTAAGAGCAAAGCCCAAAGTGTCTGTTTCCAAGTAACTTAATTGTGTCAAAGAACAAAGCTCAAGAATATTTATAGAAATATGAAATATCCATCACTCAGCAATATAAAATTAACAATTTCTGGCATCTAATCAAAAATTACCAGGCATGCAAAGAATCAGGAAAATACAATCATAATAAGGTGAAAAGTGGATTAATCAAAGCCAATCTAGAATTGACTCACAGTTTAGAATTAGCATTTATGGAAATTAAAAGTCATAACTATACTCCACATATCTAAAAAATAAGTATAGACATAGACGATATATGTATGTGCGTGTGTATGTATCTCCAAATTTAACTTTTAGAGATGAAAACTAGTTTCTGAGATGAAAAATACATTGGATTAATAGTGTTTAGACATTGCACAACAAAAGATTGGAGAACTTAAGAACATAACAAATAGAAAGTATCCAAAATGACATAGAAAGAAATATATATTTTTTTTTTAATTGAAAGAGCATCAGGGAGCTTAGCAACAACAAATGCTATAATATACGTGTATTTGGAGTCCCTGAAAAGAGGTGTCAGGGGCCAAAAAATAATTTTTAAAGAAATAATGGCTCAGAAGTTTACCAATTTGATGGAAACTATAAGCCCACATACCCAATAAACTTGATAAGCCAAGAACAAGAAACACAAAGATACTAAGAAACATCATAATCAGATTGCTCAAAATCAGGGATAAAGAGAAATCCTTAAAAGAGCCAAAGGGAAAAGACAGATACAAAGGAACAAAGATAAGCATAACAGCATTTTCTCCATGGAAACAAAACAAGATAAAATACTCGAAGAAAAATTGTCAACTTACAATTTTATACTCAGTGAATATATCTTTCAAAAACAGAGGCCTTCTTGAAAAGCAATTTGGTAACATCCATTGTACTGCAGGGAGTCCTTTCCATACTATGAAAGCTCCAGAACTTAAGGACATGTACAGAGATGATTATTGTAGCATTCACAGCAGAGTAGTGATAGGTGAATGCCTGTCAATAGGGGGATGACAGAATAAACTGGGGTATGTCCACTCCCACAGACTATCAAGCAGCCATTAAAAAGAGTGAATTAGGGTTATAACACATGACTTAGAGGGCTATCCATATGGTTATTGCATAGAAAGCAAAATTCAGATAATGTGTATGATATCCCATTTCTTTTTTCAAATTATGTTTTTAGCTGGTAAAGGGATCAGAACTTTTGACCTTGGTGTATAACATATAACACCACAGTCTAACCAACTGAGCTATCCAGCCCACCCTGATATCCCATTTTTTTTTCAGTAGACAATCCCAGGAAAAGGAAAAAAGTTATACAGTCAACATCAAGCCATTCAGATTGCTCTGCCTTTATGAGTGGTCCCACTCCAAGAAGTTCAGTTTGCTTTCCTCATGTCACCTTACCCCAGATTCCCTGACACTTTCTATTGGTGATGGGGGAAGCCCAGACAGAAGGCCTAGTTCATGGATGAGATCCAGGGCATTTAGAGTATAAAATTCATTTGAAAATAATATTTAAGAATATGTCAGAGATGAGGCTTTTTCCCCCAGTTTTGTCTTCCTAGCAAAGTCGGATAATGTGTATTTGAGTTGAGTTTTCTTGAACATTACCATTACCTTCTGGATTTGCAGCCAGTGAGGACCAGCCAGAGAAGCCTCACTTTGACTCTCGCAGTGTGATATTTGAGCTGGATTCATGCAATGGGAATGGGAAGGTTTGCCTTGTCTACAAGAGTGGGAAACCAGGTAAGAATTATTTACAAGCATTGTCCTGTAGTTTGGGTGTGGTCTTGCCTGAGCTTATCAGCCATCCATAAAAGGCACATATCTCCCTGTCTTCCTGCAATGCTGCCAAGTCTCTTGTATGTGACAAGACCCAGAAAGCACCTTTGGTCCTCTCTGAGAATCTCCCTCTAGGCTAATTACTAGAGTATTTTTAGCCATCTTCTTTTGTGAGTTACTGCAAAACTGTCTATGAGATTAGGATAATAGGTGAGTAAAAACTAAAAGAAATAGTCATTCTGTTTATAAACTCCTGCAGCAGGCTCATACATTAGATAAGCATCCAGGAAACACATTCTAAGCCAATTAACAGCAATAAAAACCTTAGTTACTAGACTACAAGGCCCCAGATGGGAGATCAGAGAATATCCTTGAGCAGCAGCTGCCACTTGGCGCCACCTAACAGCAGTTCAGGGTCTAGCTTAGGGACTGTGAAAGCACAGAGCTGGACAAAGCCAAGCCCTATTCAGGAGCTCTCTGGCTAGTAGGGGTGAGAAGGTACATCAGGATTTACCTCTGGGGCAAGGAGAGATCATCTGCTGGAGGAATTTTTGCAAAATAGCCTTTGAGCTGCAGCTTGAACTATTGGTAGGAATTATATATGCGGTGGTGGGAGGAGGAATTTGATAGGATAAGAAGGGCACTCAAGCAAAGGACAGATGGATAAAAACCATGCATAGGAAAATACAACTGTTTTGCAGGGAATGAAAAATAATTCTAATTCATTGGCCACATGGTTCATCCAGGGGAAACCAGAAGGCCAATTGCTCCCTCTCATGCTGAGCTTTGAAAGCCAAGCAGAGGAATTTGGACATAAAGTGGAAGACAGTGGGGAGTCAGTCAAGGTTGCTTAGCAGAATGGCAGGATCCAAATGAACATGTTTGTGACCACAAGCAGTTTTGGAAAAAGAAGAGACTGGATGATAGAAGTCACTCAAAGAGATGTTACAGCTGTTTGGACAGCAGATGAACCTAGAATAGGCTGGAAGTAAGAATAAAAGGTCAGAAACAGGTATGAGGCAGAAGCTGGTACAATAGTGCCTGCTTCAGCTCCACCAGCCCATCACACAACTGCACTGGCAGGATTCCCCAGGAGTGAGCTGGTCTGGGCTTCTTCATGGTGGTTTCTCACAGCACTTCTAATTGCTGAGAGAGACGTCTTCAAAAAAGCCCGAGCCATTCAGAATTTCTCTCCATCAGGAAAGCTGAAGCCACAGTATATACCCCCTGGGGGAGGGGATTTTTACGCAGAAAAGGAGCATCTGCTTAGATAGACTGAATGTACTTCCAACTGATCAGAGCCCAGCAGATCAATCGACTGATTAGTCAAGAATTTGTTTAAAAAAAATATATATATATCACAAACTGTTAAAATGGCCACTGTGGGACTGGGAGGTTGGAAGGGAAAAAAAGGGAACATTTATATTTTATATCCTCTCTACTACTGGAATTTTTTTAAACCATGAGTATATATTGACTTTATAGTTAAAAGGAAAAAAGTGTTAAGCTAGCCTTTATTTATTTCGTTTGTTTGCTCTTTCAGGATTAGCGCAGGACACTGAGATCTGGTTCCTGGACAGAGCATTATACTGGCATTTTCTCACAGATACCTTTACTGCCTATTATCGCTTGCTTATCACCCACCTGGGCCTGCCCCAATGGCAGTATGCCTTCACCAGCTATGGCATTAGCCCACAGGCCAAGGTAGGAGAGGAACACCTGTCATCCCAAACTGCGATGTGTATCAAAGTCTTCTAAGGAAATGATTAAATTGCAGATTCCCAACTTCCCTGCCTGATTCAGATCAGGTATGGAGCCCAGGAACCTACATTTTCAAGAAGCAAGGCAGGTGATTCCAATGTAGTGGATACCCTCACTTTATACTGGCCTAGTTAAGTGGTTCCCAAACTTGGCTGAGCTTCAGATTCACCTGGGGAGTTTTTATTTTTAATTAAAATGTACTGGGGGCTTAAGTCCTGTTGATTGTTTTGGATTGGCAATATATGCACACAGAAAGAGTGAAAAGTGTCTCATTCCTGTTCTCCCAGTGTACTTCCCCAGAGGCAGCAGCCACTGTCACCAGTTTCTTGTGTGTCCTTTCCGAAGTACTTACTGCATATAAAGCATGCATGTATGTCTTTTGGTTTCTTTTTTCTAAATCATATCAGTACACGTAGAGCTGCCCTGCCTTTTTTTTTTTTATGACTGTGGAGTATTACATTGTACGGATGTGCCTCATTTATATTACAGGTCTGGGCGCCATTTCAACCAGACAGTGCCAGGTAATACTGGTAAACAACATGGTTGGAGAACCCAAGTTTGGCTGTAAGAACTTATAACTGTAGTGAGCTGATCTGGGCTCCTCCGTGATGGTTTCTCACGGTACCTAATTATCAGTAAGTTAGGGACTTAGCCCCATCACTCCCTTACTCTGTACTCATCTCTTGGACCTCATTTTCCTTAAATATCACATAATGATAACATATATCTGGTCAACATTGTGAGGTGGTCGTGATCAATAAAAAATCAGTAATGTGAGAGCCCTTTGCCCTCAGCTGCCTAGATAGCCAGCAAGGAAGAGACCACCACCTGAGGCTGGCCTCTGTCATGTGCTTCTCCCAGGGGACGAGTGCTGCCAGAATCTACTTGAGGGTACATAGCTGGTTTGAGAGTGGAACAATTACAAGGACAGTGTCCCTTGTGATTTGGGATCTAGCATCCCTGGCTCAGGGCTCACTAGATCAGAAGGAAGAAAGTTCATGCAGATTCTTAGTTCTCGTGCTGCATTTATTTTAAATGTTATGAGACCTTGTAAAACAGTGCGTCTTACCAGGAGCTCATGGGGTCCATCATCACTTTCACTTCAGGAAGAGCTAATAGATCTTCAAGCTAGTTTTTCATAAAAACGTGTATTCTTTTCTGTCTCTGCCTCCTGTCCCCAGCTCTTGACGCCTGCATCCCCACTAAAGAGCATAAAGAATGGCATTTTTACTTTGAATTATGATCCTCTCTCCCAATTCTGCCTTACAGCAATGGTTCAGCATGTATAAACCCATCACCTACAACACAGACCTGCTCACGGAAGAGACCGACTCCTTTGTGAACAAGCTGGATCCCAGCAAAGTGTTTAAGAGCAAGAACAAGACCTTAATTCCAAAAAAGAAAGGGCCTATGCAGCCTTCAGGTGGCCAGAAAGGGCCTTCAGGCCCCTCCACCTCTAAATCTTCCTCTGGCTCTGGAACCCTCATCCGGAAATGAGCACCCCATCTCCAGCCCCCCACCAGCCCTGCTGTGGCGATGTCCATGCACAGATGGCCCCGGGGGTGGCTGCAACCACAGATTCTTTGTATGGAACCATAGGCATCTTCCTATCTGAGTGACCAAAATCCTAGGCCTTTTACTCCCTCTGACAGGAGTTGGAAGGGCACACAGAGGTCTCCCCAAGAGTCCTTCTTTCATAACCATCACAGCAGGTTGTGCTATCCCCTGCTTCCAGAAGCACTGGGTAAGTTGGGTTGTGTAAGTGGCCACATAAATCTGTTGAGAGCTTTCCTGTTTCCACACCCAATCCTCAATCCCTTAGCAGTGATCTGAAATCCCCCCAAAGAAACCGCTGGTTCTGACCCCTGAGAATGGTTCAATCAATAGTCACTTGTGGCTATTTAAACTTAAATTTATATGAAAATTTTTAATTTGCATTAGCCACATTTTGAGTATTCATGTGGCTAGCAGATTCCTTCTGGGGACATTTCCATCATTTCCTCAGAATGTTCTGTTGGACAACACTGCATTAGAATATTTCCATACTCTCCTCAGACCAATTTTGATGTTAGATAATGTTGATGCCTTAATTTGATGAGTCATAATATTCCATGAAGACTCTTGAAGATACAGTTGTATGTTCTTTATATTGATTGCCACTAATATACCTCGCTCTGCTCATTTCTTTACAGTTTCCTATAAAGTTTTCTGCTTCCAGTTTTGTATTGTGATGTTTGCACATTTGCGAAAATTATCTTATTTTTTTAAAGAAGAGGTGTACTTCTGTTGTACTTTATTCTGACCACTTAAGAACAAAAAAACTCCCAAACATTGCAGGACTCATAAAGAGTTTTGATGAAACCAGCCACTGTTAATAAAAGCTTTCCACCTTCTCTGCCTATTCACACCTCTGAGTTGTCCACCTCCACCCTGTGTGGTCCCTGACCATCTTTAAGACAAGCAGTCCCTGCTTAGACCAGGGTGGAATTCCAAGAGCTCCTTTGTAAGTAAGTTGCCTGTAATTCAGAAGTCATTTTTCCATAGACACATAGGGGTACTAGACCTCTAGCTAGTCCACATATGCCTCATATTTGATAAAAGATAAATCTGAAATTACCTACTACCTCTAAAGGAATTTCTATAGAGAAGGTTGCTCAGGTTTTAAATTAGGAATGCAACCCTGGCAGTGGGCAGAAGCAAGGCTTTCACTGTACTTCCCAGCAGGGAAACTATGGAGTCACCCACCCAGGCCCAAGGACCTTGGGTGGCTGCAGTTTTTGTACTGAAGTCCCAGAGGGTGGAGAACGAAGAGTTCTGAGGAGTGAGAGGCCTGGACCACCTGCACACTTCAATCCTAACTGGCTTGTGCTGTTTCCTGACCTTTCTCTGCCACCATGAGAAGGAGGCTTCCTTCCTTTGCACTGCCTGTATCTGCTTATCAACCCAGGGTTTCTCTCTTCCATGACCCACTAGGGAAGCTAAAAGCAGTCCCCAGGATTCTCCACCTGCATTTTTGCTCTGAAACCATTTTGATTACTTAGGAAGTTTTTTAATTTGTTTTGGTTGTTGACTATAGGGATAGATATTTATGAAAAAGAGGCTTTAAATCTTCCCTCCACTTACTCCAGCCCCTAAGAAAAACCAAGGTGAATAGTTGGCCTTTGAGGATCAGGGCAACCTAGCTGGCTGCTTCTCCATTTTTGTAATGCTTGAAAGTCTTGAAATATTAGTGCTCAAAAGTTTTGGGGAGCATAAACTGAGCTCCATGTTAATAGCTTATTCAGTTGCTTTAAAATGTGTGTACATCAACCATTCTGATTCGCTACTAATGGAAAATGTTTAAAAGAGCAACACACCTTATCTTTGCAATCCCAAAATGAACCACTTACAATTCAGCCTGGTCATTTAAACATTTTTGTGTGTGTGTTTTAACCATGACATGACTATGTCAAATCTTCCCTAATTTAGGAGATATCTTGGCCCTTTTATTAGCACCACATCCTAACCAACTGAGCTAACTGGCCAGCTGTTATTTTGGCCTTTTTAATTGCTTAGGTTATTATAATTTTAACATTTATAATCATGTAACAATTCATGGAGTGACAGAAAAGGATAGAGAGTTAAGGACAGCATCTGGAGTTTAGTCTTCCAAAAGTATTTTTCTGGCCAGAGCTGATCAAAAGGAGAACCAACAGCACCAGATAAATTTCAGCATTTGGCTGCTTCTCTGAGACAAGTCAAGGTTAGAAGGGGATTGAGAAATCACGTCATCTTCCATTACAGCAGATATTCTTTCTTTAGTATTGTGGAGCTCCTGAATTACTTCTAAATCAGTCGTGGTCCAGTTCTAGATTCATGCGAAGCAGCAGAGGAACCAGGAGAGCAATGGTGCCCTTCAAATCAGTGGGAGTCCTCTAAAAAGTTGTTGAAGAAAGGGAGTTATAAGGAAAAGCTTAAGACCTGCCTCAGAAGGAGCAGAGCAGTGAAAAGCAGGGCCAGCCAGCTACATAATCTGCAAGACCCAGTGCAAAAGGAAGATGTGTGGCCATTTATTCAAAATCAGGAAGACAATACCATTAAAGGTAGTAAAATATTATGTTCTTTTCTTCCATGTTCTCACAACTGTTGTGATGAGTTTTTTTTATTTGCTAGTTATTCTAAGTAAAGAAAAATTAAAATGTTTAATTATTAGCATGTATTTTCCCCCATTCATCTTTATATTGTGCAATTCATTTCAAATGTGAACATAAGCATTTAACTCATGCAGAATCACCATAATTACACAATTTGTATTTCTTAGCTTATGTATACATACTATATGCATATGTATTTCATTTTTGCTGGAACAGTGGAACTGCACAAAACTAGCTCAGCACTATTATTTCACTTCTGGATATGTGCACATTCTATAACACACACTACCTTTAACTTACTGAGTAAGGAAGGGCTGAAAGAAGAAGTATGGGTTGCCCTGTGTTTTTCTTTACTCCAGTGTCATCATTTCAGTATAAGTGGTTGGCTAATCCAGGAAAGTAACATGAGTAAGAAAGGATATGATAGAGCTCCTTAATCATTCATGTTTCTTAGAATGCCATTGCCTCCTTTCTGCATTCAAAGCAAGTTTGGTTCAAATGGTATGTGTGGCATCTTGGGGATCTCAGCACCCCCACTTACTCAGTTGTAGATATGGCGTGCTTGTACTCTGAATCTCTGAACTCTGGTGCATCGTGGATCCACTGAAATACTGTGCTCATGGGACATCATGAAGGCTACATGCGAACGGGGCAGTAAGGAACAGTGGACACACACATTGCACATGTCTCTAATCATGCATATGCTGTATTGTCCCATCAGACTTGACTTACAGAACACAAGTTCAAAGATAAAAGGAAGAATTTCAAGACAGTGACAAGAAAATTAAACTAAGTGTGAGGCCCTTCTGAGTATGGGGCCCTATGTGACTGCACAGGTCACCCACCCATGAAGCTAGCCCTGGTGAAGGAGAAAGAAGCACTTCCAGCAAAAGACTTAACAACATGGAGGTTGAGTGGATTAAGTGGGGAAGAAACACCTGTGAGATTTACATTCGAAATTAAAGCAATTAAAATGGCAACAGGCGGTACTGTAAATCAACTGCTCAGGAAAAAGATACTGTGCTGGAGTCACAAAATGAGAATGTACTAATTCCTCATGATGCATTGACATTAAGATTGTACATAAAGTGCAACATCATCGTGCTGCTTTCAGGGAAGTAACCAAGCCAAGGACAGGAATGAAAAGGGACACCTTGCACATGGTAATCCACAGAATCTATCCCATAAAGCTGTGCTCTCCAGCCTTGAACAGGCATCAATGTCACTGGAGTCACTGGAGTGTGTAGAAAGTAAGATACCCAGATCCCACTCAGACCTACTAAATTGAAATTGCCAGGAAGGTTCCAGGCATCAGGATTTTTAAGCAACTGAAACAATGACAGTGATGCTCACCAAGTGTGAAACTTGCTGCTTAATGGGCCTGGGTTGTTTTGTTTTTTATTGCATGGAGAAGAATTCAAAATCTATTTTTAATCCAGTAAATCATTTATAATGACTGGAATAGGACCAAGGGAGCTTTTTAGTTTCTGCATAATACATGTATTTCTTTCCTAAACTTTATAAGAATAGTATAACGAATCCCCATGTATCCATCACTTACTTTCAACAGTTACCAACTCATGACCAATCATATTTTATCTATAACCCTATTTACTCCTCCATTTTAATTTACTATTGGTTTTTAAGCTATACTTCTTCGCATTATGTTTTAGCAGTTGCTCTAAAGATTACAATATATGTTAACTTCTCTTTGTCCAATGCAGTAGCCACTCACACACAGGGTCCCTGGTAGCCATATTTGCGCACTGTAACTCTGGCCCCTTTGTTACAGTTGATAGGACGCTGGGTGGGTCAAGTCAGCTGTGCTCTTACCCTTGGGATCTTGTGATGAATCTCATTCTTTGGCTTCAGCCAATCCAGACTAGATTGTTTTTCCAGCCAAGTATTCTCAACATACACAGCCTCCATTATAGATTTAATTGTGACCATTAAGTAAGCTAATACATAGGTGAGAACTCAGAATAGTCAGTGCCTCTTTTTCCTTTGTAATGTGATCCCAACATATGCTTCCAGCCATTAACTTTCTGCATAATCCATCTGGCTCTGCTCTTCTGAACCACTTGCTATCCTTCCAGAACACTGGCTTGGTTCTCCTCCTGTGCCCCATGAAGTAGTCTAAGACCCCAGGCAGATCCGACTTTCTAGGCCTCTGAATGGTCTCCAGCGTGGAAAGCTGTTGAGAACGAAGGAGCAGCTTTTATGTCTTCATGGTTTTCTGCATCTTAAAGCAGCTCATCTCCTCCGCCCTCCCAGGGAGCAGGTGAGCCTGACTTTGGGATTGCCCTCATGGCCTCAGAAATAATCACCCAAGAAATGGCATTTCTTGACTACCTAATACTCCAGGGAGAGCAGTTAAGTTATTCCCACCCCCACCCCCACCCCCCACCTAAAGACTGGCAAAGAATACCTTGGAAACCAACGAGGGCAGGGACACAAACAGCCCTGAGAATAGTTAAGTCCAATGTAAGGGAGAAACCTCATCCCTCAAGCAAAAACTGCAAGTGAGGAACAAACTATTAAGGACAAGATTAAACCCCTGGAAAAACAGCTTAACTTTACCAAGGTTCCAGCTCACAGCTTTACACTTTTCAACTGTATTTTGAAAACAAGGTCATTCCATGGGATAGAGACGGAGGTATAGATTGCACTTGAGGATCTGTGTGTAAATACTTGGTGGTTCCAGGGGCACATATGCTCCCACAGGTAGCTCTAGACCATGGCCACACAGGTTCTGGGACATGGTGTTGGGATTCTAGAATGTACGTTTAATGAACTAAATTTTTCTTTGAAATGTGATTCTAAAATAGACAGCTGTGGCCTTTTTTACTGTCTTCACAAATCATGTTTTTAGGCCACTAAAATAATGGGACTCTACCTTCAATATTATGTCAGTTAAAAACAGAATTCAAGCATGAGGCAAATTCAAAAATCTGTTTTACAACATTTTTTCATAAACACAAGCCCATAAAGTTTAATTTTACCCAACAGTTAATGAATTTCTATATTATGTTAATTCAGGAAGTTGTCTAAATTTCCAGTTGGAAATTTAATTAGGAAGTTGTCTAAATGTTTACAGTTTCAGGGAAGTTTTTCTTCCAAAAAGAGAAAGTTGTTTTTTCATACCACCTGCTGACAGAGGGCCACTGGATTAGAACACATTTCCTCCCATTGACAGTGCATTTTGAGGATGGGTGAGCTGTGAATGGACTCCTTTATCCCCTTGACATTTCTAATCTTATGCCTAATCTTCTAAGCCAAGAAATGCTCTGAAGTTGATTAAATTGCTCTGTTCTGTAGCCAGGTCTACCACCAGCTGCTGTATGCTGAGTTCCAGTAAAAGGACCTTTTCTAAATCAGTGTATCATCAAGGATGCCTCTTTTCAGGGACTGTATAAACCAGCTACAAGAACTTCCTTAGGCAGCCAGCTCTTGTATAGCTACCACATTTTTATTTGAAAATGGGGATTTAAAAATAAATATATAATTCCATTGGGTACATGATTCAAGTGTTTTTTGGAAAGGGAACTGCTATTTTCTAGCCCACTTCCCTGCTCGGAAGTATCTGGCTCTCCCCCAGTGAAACCACTCTCAGAGTGGGTTTAAAAGCATTTTTAGGCAGATATTATTAGAGGACAGGGTCTCTCTGAAAGGAAATGAGATTTCTGGTTAATTTTCTGAAATGGCAAAAGCTAAGCCCTTCACTTTGCTGGGCCAACTGTATAGTCCAAGTACTGCAGTGACCTATCAGTCCAGGAAAACTTGCTGCTGACACAGAGGAACACAAGACGCCCCTACTTACCTTGTGGTTGATTTAATGCGGTATCTGCAACGTGCTATGCATGTCCTCTGTGGAATATCTTTTTAAATTTGACCAAGACCCATTTCCTCCTATTTCCACCTAAACCAGATAACGTATAGATATTAAAATGTATAGAGAAAAATGTGCTCAATAGAAACTGGCTGTCAAGCCCCTCTGATGAGAGCTGAGGAGCTGAATGTATGAGTCTGCAGACATGGGGACTAGCCACAAGCAAGCACCCTGCAGCATTAAGCCCCAGAGGTGGAGTGTGGCCATCACACACTGACCCCATAGCACTTGAACTGCAGTGTCGCAATCATTCCTCAGTTACGGTCAGAATGTTCAATTTGTCACTGTCAGGTGTTGTTTCTAATTATCCAGCCTATTTAATTTTCCTGCACATGTAATGCTCTACTTTTTTTAATTGGTTATTAGTATTCATGAGATACAAAGCTGATTGTCATCCCTCGTGCCCAAGATGTGAAGGCCAGATTCATACTGGCAGCATGACCATTACCACAAATTGCATTTGTACCCCGTGTCCCCTACCCAATTATCCCCAGCTTCCCTCTACCTCCCCCACTCTCCACAACTCCACTTTGTATCCCAAGGTATGTTCTCTCCCTCTGCAAGTCCAATGCACCACTGTGGTCTTTCTGCAGTGCTCTACTTCTAAACTACAAATCATTGTTGCTAATCCAGCAGTTAGGAACAATTTCCACTGTCAACAGCTGAACTATGTTTGAACTACAAAATCCCCCAAAATATCAATTTTTACTTCTTCAGGTGGCTCCTCTTAAAACAATTCTTTTTCAAGACAGTAGTTAAACAGTGCTCATTAAAAGAATGTAATAGACTTCACCCACTCTCATTGTGGTTAAGTATCAGCAATCCAAATGACCTCTTACCTGTGAACCTCATATCTGTTCACCAAAGTGGGAATCATCAGGTCACAAAAGATGTTTTTGCATTTCTGAATTTTCTCTACTTGTGCTGAATAAAGATGGATGGATGAGTAGATGTGTAGGTGGGTGGATGTGGGTTTGGATTACCAGTTATTAATAGTCAATGTGAAATGTGTGCATGACTGTTAATACTGAACAAGAGGAGTTTATACAGTGCCGCCACTTCATGCACAACTAGGCCTCCAGGAGCTCTCAACTTGGTCAAGGTGGGACTGAGACTCCCCACCTGCCAGGCCCTCCCCTGGTTCAGTGTATGCTGTGTGTTTTTGCCCAAAAGCACAGCTGACCATTGATATCCAACTGGCAGCTGTCTTAAGGGTTCTAAGAGAACAAAAAGTAACCAGGAAGTAGTGAGATAAGCCCGGCTATATTCTATCTTCTTTCCTCGGGGAAAGTTATTCAACATCTCTCATTCAGTTTCTTAATATGAAAAATGAGAATGCAGAGTGTCTATAAAGATTCTATTAAGTAATACATATCAAGTGCTCACAGAGATGCCTTCAATAAATATTTTAACTATTTTTAAAAATCACTCTGGAAGTCCCTTTTCCTTCCATGAATTACCTAGCAAACAGAACTGATTTTTGAAAAATGGATGGCACATTTTAATATCATATACCTTTATTACAGTTGTAAAGACATTTCATTCCTTATCTTAGGTAATTTGGTGTTTTTATTTTTACCTATCTCTGATAAAATGATTTCTGATTTAAAAAATAGAATAGCTGCAGAATGGTGATAAGTTAAAATATTAATTTTAGTTGATGACTGCCACCCATGGCCCCAGATAAATGCTCTATGGGGAGAGAGATCATGACTCTCCTTTTCACAGCTGAATCCCCAGCCCCTCACACAGGGTTACCTCCATCATAAGTCCTCAGAGCATATGAGGGTACTTCAGAAAGTTCACAGGAAAAATTGAAAGATAATACAAATATTTCAGCGAATGTTTAGAAGTACCGTTGTATTCGTGGTGGTTGTACAGTTTCTTAGGGCTGCCATAGCAAATTACTACAAACTTGATGGCTTAAAATAACAGAAATTTATTCTTGCATAGTTCTGGAGGCCCAAAGTTTAATATCTGCTTCATTGGGCCAAAATCAAGGTGTCAACAGGGCCATGCTCTCTCTGGAGGCTCTAGGGGAGAATGTGTTCCTTGCCTCTTCCAGCTTCTGGTGGCCACCAGCATTCCTTGTTTCGTGGCCACATCACTCCCATCTCTGCTTGTCTTTATATCACCTCTTTTATGGTATATCTCCTCCCCCTGCCCCTCTCTTTTATAAGGACACTTACATCGGATTTGGGGCATAACCAGATAATCCAGGATAACCTCTCCACATCAAGATCCTTAATTTAATCATATCTGCAATGTCTCTTCCTTGTAATATTTACAGATTCCAGGAATTAAGACCTAATATCTTTGGGTGGCCATTATTCAGCCTATTAGTCCATTTTCTGTTGCTTATAACAGAATGCCTGAATATGGGTAATTTACAAAGAAATAGAATGTATTTCTTATATTTTGGAGGCTGAGAACTCAAAGGTCCAGGGAGGGCCTTCATCCTGGTGGAGACTCTCTATAGAGTATCACATGGCAAGGGCAGAGAAGGGCATTTTTGTGTGTGTTCACTTGCTCTCCCGATAAAGCCACCACTCCACACCCATGGTAACCCATTAATCCATTAATACATTAATGGATTAATCCATTCATGAGGGCAGGACCCTCACAATCCAATCGCCTCCTAAGGGCCCCACCTTTCAACACTACCACATTGGGGATTAATCTTCCTCATGTGCTCTGGAGGGAATAAACGTTTAACCCACATCAGCCTACTGCAGTGGTATTTGGTGGTACACAAAGCCAGGGCCATGAACACAGAAACAGTAGATTTGGACACCATGGACGATGTGGAGGCCACCCACAGATCAGGAGCCTGGAAATCAAGTTTCTTTTTTTTTTTTTTTAAATTTATTTTATTTTATTTATTTTATTTTATTTTATTTTTTTTTAATTTTATTTTGTCGATATACATTGTAGCTGATTATTGCTCCCCATCACCAAAACCTCCCTCCCTTCTCCCTCCCCCCCTCCCCCCCAACAATGTCCTTTCTGTTTGCTTGTTGTATCAACTTCAAATAATTGTGGTTGTTATATCTTCTTCCCCCCCACCCGGTTTCTGTGTGTGTGTGTGTATGTGTGTGTGTGAATTTATATATTAATTTTTAGCTCCCACCAATAAGTGAGAACATGTGGTATTTCTCTTTCTGTGCCTGACTTGTTTCACTTAATATAATTCTCTCAAGGTCCATCCATGTTGTTGCAAATGGCAGTATTTCATTCGTTTTTATAGCTGAGTAGTATTCCATTGTGTAGATGTACCACATTTTCCGTATCCACTCATCTGATGATGGGCATTTGGGCTGGTTCCAACTCTTGGCTATTGTAAAGAGTGCTGCGATGAACATTGGGGAACAGGTATACCTTCGACTTGATGATTTCCATTCCTCTGGGTATATTCCCAACAGTGGGATGGCTGGGTCGTATGGTAGATCTATTTGCAATTGTTTAAGGAACCTCCATACCATTTTCCATAGAGGCTGCACCATTTTGCAGTCCCACCAACAATGTATGAGAGTTCCTTTTTCTCCGCAGCCTCGCCAGCATTTATCGTTCATAGTCTTTTGGATTTTAGCCATCCTAACTGGGGTTAGATGGTATCTCAATGTGGTTTTGATTTGCATTTCCCGGATGATGAGTGATGTTGAGCATTTTTTCATATGTCTGTTGGCCATTTGGATATCTTCCTTAGAGAAATGCCTACTTAGCTCTTTTGCCCATTTTTTAATTGGGTTGCTTGTTTTCTTCTTGTACAGTTGTTTGAGTTCCTTATATATTCTGGATATTAATCCTTTGTCAGATGTATATATTGCAAATATTTTCTCCCACTCTGTTGGTTGTCTTTTAACTCTTTTAATTGTTTCTTTTGCTGTGCAGAAGCTTTTTAGTTTGATATAATCCCATTTGTTTATTTTTCCTTTGGTTGCCCGTGCTTTTGGGGTCGTATTCATGAAGTCTGTGCCCAGTCCTATTTCCTGAAGTGTTTCTCCTATGTTTTCTTTAAGAAGTTTTATTGTCTCAGGGTGTATATTTAAATCCTTAATCCATTTTGAGTTGATTTTAGTATACGCTGAGAGGTATGGATCTAGTTTCATTCTCCTGCATATCGATATCCAGTTATCCCAGCACCACTTGCTGAAGAGGCAGTCCCTTCCCCAGTGAATAGGCTTGGTGCCTTTATCAAAGATCAGTTGGCAGTAAGTGTGTGGGTTGATTTCTGGATTCTCTATTCTATTCCATTGGTCAGTGTGTCTGTTTTTATGCCAGTACCATACTGTTTTGGTTATTATAGCTTTGTAGTATAGCTTAAAGTCAGGTAGTGTTATGCCTCCAGCTTTATTTTTTTGGCTGAGCATTGCTTTGGCTATTCGTGGTCTTTTATTGTTCCATATAAATGTCTGAATAGTTTTTTCCATTTCTGTGAAAAATGTCTTTGGAATTTTGATGGGGATTGCATTGAATTTGTATATCACTTTGGGTAGTATGGACATTTTCACTATGTTGATTCTTCCAATCCAAGAGCATGGGATATCTTTCCATCTTCTTGTATCCTCTCTAATTTCTCTCAGCAGTGGTTTGTAGTTCTCATTATAGAGATTTTTCACCTCCTTGGTTAACTCAATTCCTAAGTATTTTATTTTTTTGGTGGCTATTGTAAATGGGCAGGCTTTCTTGATTTCTCCTTCTGCATGTTCACTATTGGAGAAAAGAAATGCTACTGATTTTTGTGTGTTGATTTTGTATCCTGCTACTGAGCTGAAATCATTTATCAATTCCAACAGTTTTTTTGTAGAGGTTTTAGGCTGTTCGATATATAGGATCATGTCATCTGCAAACAGGGACAGTTTGACTTCATCTTTTCCAATCTGGATGCCCTTTATTTCCTTCTCTTCTCTGATTGCTCTGGCTAGTACTTCCAACACTATGTTGAATAGGAGTGGTGAGAGTGGGCATCCTTGTCTAGTGCCTGTTCTTAAAGGAAAAGCTTTCAGCTTTTCCCCATTCAGGATGATATTGGCAGTGGGTTTGTCATATATGGCTTTAATTATGTTGAGATACTTTCCCTCTATACCTAACTTATAGAGGGTCTTTGTCATGAATGAGTGCTGAACTTTATCAAATGCTTTTTCAGCATCTATAGAGATGATCATATGGTCCTTGTGTTTGAGTTTATTAATATGGTGTATCACATTTATTGATTTGCGTATGTTGAACCAACCTTGCATCCCTGGGATGAATCCCACTTGATCGTGATGAATAATTTTTCGTATGTGTTGCTGTATTCTGTTTGCTAGTATTTTAGTGAGGATTTTTGCATCTATATTCACCAAGGATATCGGCCTGTAGTTTTCTTTTTTGGTTATATCTTTACCTGGTTTTGGTATCAGGATGATGTTTGCTTCATAGAATGAGTTTGGGAGATTTGCGTCCGTTTCAATCTTTTGGAATAGTTTGTAAAGAATCGGTGTCAATTCCTCTTTGAATGTTTGGTAAAATTCTGCTGTGAATCCATCTGGTCCTGGGCTTTTCTTTGTTGGGAGCCTTCTGATAACAGCTTCAATCTCCTTTATTGTTATTGGTCTGTTCAGATTTTCTACGTCTTCACGGTTCAGTTTTGGGAGCTTGTGTGTGTCCAGAAATTTATCCATTTCCTCCAGATTTTCAAATTTGTTGGCGTATAGTTGTTTGTAGTAGTCTCGAATGATTCCTTGTATTTCAGATGAATCAGTTGTAATATCGCCTTTTTCATTTCTAATTTTTGTTATTTGAGTCTTCTCTCTTCTTTTTTTTGTTAGCCATGCTAATGGTTTGTCAATTTTATTTATCTTTTCAAAAAACCAACTTTTTGATTCGTTGATCTTTTGAATTGTTTTTTGGTTTTCAATTTCATTCAGTTCTGCTCTGATCTTAATGATTTCTTTCCGTCTGCTAACTTTAGGATTGGATTGTTCTTGTTTTTCTAGTTCTTTAAGGTGAAGTGTTAGGTTGTTCACTTGCCATCTTTCCATTCTTCTGAAGTGAGCATTTAATGCAATAAATTTTCCCCTCAATACTGCTTTTGCAGTATCCCACAGGTTTTGGTATGATGTATCATTGTTTTCATTAGTTTCAATAAACTTTTTGATTTCCTGCTTGATTTCTTCTTGGACCCATATGTCATTAAGTAGAATGCTGTTTAATTTCCATGTGTTTGTATAGTTTCCAGAGTTTTGTTTGTTATTAATTTCTAGTTTTAATCCATTGTGGTCTGAGAAGATACATGGGATAATTCCAATTTTTTTGAATTTATTGAGACTTGATTTGTGACCTAATATGTGATCTATCCTGGAGAATGATCCATGTGCTGATGAGAAGAATGAATATTCTGAGGTTGTTGGGTGGAATGTTCTGTAGATATCTGCCAATTCCAATTGGTCTAGAGTCTTGTTTAGATCTTGTGTTTCTCTACTGATTCTTTGCCTAGATGATCTGTCTAATATTGACAGTGGAGTGTTCAGGTCCCCTGCTATTATGGTATTAGTGTCTATTTCCTTCTTTAGGTCTAATAGAGTTTGTTTTATAAATCTGGCTGCTCCAACATTGGGTGCGTACATATTTATGATTGTTATGTCTTCTTGATGGATCAGTCCTTTTATCATTAAGTAGTGTCCCTCATTGTCTCTTTTTATGGTTTTTAGTTTAAAGTCTATTTTGTCAGATATAAGAATAGCCACTCCAGCTCGTTTTTCTTTTCTGTTTGCATGGTAAATCTTTTTCCATCCTTTCACTCTTAGTCTGTGTGAATCTTTATGGGTGAGGTGGGTCTCTTGTAGGCAGCATATAGTTGGGTCCTGCTTTTTGATCCAGTCAGCCAGTCTGTGTCTTTTAATTGGGGAATTTAAGCCTTTAACATTAAGAGTTGTTATTGAAAGGTGTTGATTTATTCCTAGCATTTTATTGGTTGTTTGGTTGTCTTAGGTGTCTTTTGTTCCTTGCTTTCTGATTTACTGTTTGGTTTCTTTGTTTGTTGGTTCCTTAGGTTGTAGATAGTGTTTTTGTTAGCTTGTTTTCTCTTCATGAATGCCATTTTTATTGTACTAGCGGGTTTAGATTTTTCTTAGGTTTTTATGGCAGTGGTAGTTATTTTTCAGGAACCAAACCCAGTACTCCCTTGAGGATTTCTTGTAAGGGTGGTCTTGTGGTAGTGAATTCCCGCAGTTTTTGTTTGTCTGAAAAATATACTATTTGCCCCTCATTTCGGAAGGATAGCCTTGCAGGGTAGAGTATTCTTGGCTGGCAATCTTTGTCTTTTAGTATTTTGAAAATATCATCCCATTCCTTTCTAGCTTTTAGGGCTTGTGATGAAAAGTCTGATGTTAACCTGATTGGGGCTCCCTTATAGGTGATTTGACGCTTCTCTCTTGCAGCTTTTAAGATTCTCTCTTTGTCTCTGAGTTTTGCCAATTTGACTATGACATGTCTTGGAGAAGGCCTTTTTTGGGTTGAATACGTTTGGAGATCGTTGAGCTTCCTGGATCTGAAGATCTGTGATTTTTCCTATACCTGGGAAGTTTTCTGCCACTATTTTGTTGACTATGTTTTCAATGGAATCTCCATTTTCCTCCCCTTCTGGAATACCCATGACTCGGATATTTGAGCGCTTGAGGTTGTCTGATATCTCTCTCAGATTTTCTTCCATGTCCTTGATTCTTTTTTCTTTCTTTTTGTCTGCTTGTGTTATTTCAAACAGCCCATCTTCAAGTTCAGAGGTTCTCTCTTCAACTTCGACAAGCCTGCTGGTTAAACTCTCCGTTGTGTTTTTTATTTCGCTGAATAACTTCTTCAGTTCAGCAAGTTCTGCTACATTTTTTTTCAGGACATTGATTTCCTTGTATATTTCCTCTTTCAGATCCTGTATACTTTTCCTCATTTCATCATGATGTCTAGCTGAGTTTTCTTGTATCTCATTCAGTTTCCTTAGAATTATCACTCGAAATTCCTTGTCAGTTATTTCAAGGGCTTCTTGTTCTATAGGATCTAGAGTATGAGATTTATTAACTTTTGGTGGTGTACTTTCTTGATTTTTTGTATTTCTGGTGTCTTTTTTTTGGTGTTTATTCATTGTGGCAGGGGGTTTCACAGTCCACCGGTTTGAGACTAATGACTAACTAGGATGTTGCTGTGGTTGCCAAATTGGTATGGCTCCCGCCGTGACTGCTCAGTTGGCCTCTAGTGTCTTGTGTGTGTGGTTGCCTCGGGTCTTGGGCTTCTCCGGGGATCCACCTTTCTGGTCAGCTTGGACTCTGCTGGGCTGGTGGATCACGTACCACAGGGTGTGTGATCTCTGTTGAGCTTTCACTTTCTGTACAGGACTTCTCCCCGTTCCGTGTGCTCTGGCCCAGGCTGTTAGATCTTGCAGTGGCGACCCCACCGGGTGTGTGGTTTCTGTCGAGTCTCCGCCTCCCTGGCCGCACGTCTCCCCCCTCTGTCCACACTGTGCTGGGCTGGGGCGTGTCTTCTGCACCCCTCGTCTATCAGCTGGGCCTTCAAGACCCTGCTCAGCACCGCCTCGCCCAGGAAGTCTTCCAGGTTTCTGCTAGGCACAGACGACCGGTCTCTCTGGGTGCCTTTGTAGCACTGTGTAGATCTTTCTCCGGTCTTGTTCACCTTTGTATCCCCCCGGTATAAACCGAGTCTAGTGCCCGCCTGCAGCCTGCTCTCCGGCAGGTTCAAGCGGACCTGGGAACTCTCCTACCACACTATTCCCAACCAGAAATTCGTTAGGCTTTTTTCCAAACTGGTGGTCGCAGAGATGGTATCTGCCTCCCAGTAACAGGAAGTTTACCGGGGGCCGGAGTCCAGGGTGTGGTGGAGTGACAGTCGGCCCGCCCGTACTTCCTAGCCCTCCCAACACTGGTCGGGGACGCCCCACACCCCCAGCCCCGCCAGAGAACCGTGGAGGGAGTGGGAGAGGAGGCCGGCCCGCAGGGTCCGGAAAGCCCCACGCCAGGCCAAGCAAATGGGCTCAGTGATGGCCGAGCAGGGCGGAGCTGCCCGCACCTGGGAAAATGGAGGCAGCACCGGGGCAGTGAGTGGCCTGGTGGTGCAGGCGGGAACCGCGTGGGCATCCACCCCCCGAACAGAGCTGTGCCAGGGATCACTCACAGTGCTGTGCCAGGTCGGGCGCTCGCTCTGTCTCTGGTTTGTTGCCTTCCGTGTTCTCGGCGCTGCCGCCTCGGGCTGTTCAGTCGCAGCGCCGCTCGGGCGCTCCCAGGAATCTTCTTTAATGCCGGCCTGAAACCTCGAATCCTGAATAGGGCAGCTGGCCGCCTTCAGTGCGGCCCCAGCCTCCGGGATCCTGGCTGCATCCACAGCAGCCCTGGCGCCGTGTTCCCTGTTTCAAGACTCGCTTTTGCAGCTAAGAATCAGTTCTTTTCCTGCTCCACACCTCATAGCTGTTGCCTGTAAATGAGGCAGCCTCTCCTGCCGGGGGCAAAGTGGCGTTGAGCCCCCACGACCGGCCAGCAGCAGCAGTCCTCCCTTAAGAGATGGCCAGAGGAAGGTCCACAAGCTTCCCTGCTGCCTGAGGCCCAGTGGCCACCTTTTCCACCTCAGCTACTCCGCGCCAGCCGCCGCAGCCGCCGCCATCTTCAAACTCCGAAATCAAGTTTCTTACTCCTGGCTTCTGTTCTTCCTCCCTGTACTGCACTGAATGACAGACTTGGAAGAAAATAAAATTCAATCTTCAGGCCCTGTGTACCCTCCCCTCAATCCCCAAATCCCTTAAATTATTTTTTAAACAGAAAGAAGAAATATTAAGATTCCAAAGAAACTGAAACCCAGGCATCTTGAACAGAAAAGTGTTTGCCTTTCCTCACCAGCAGTTTTATCATTTCAATCCATATTAAGACACAGGAGCTAAGACAGGAGCAAGAATATCAGCACCACACTCTAACAGACTGAGCTAACCAGCCAGGAGCAAGAATATCTAGGGTAATGACCAGAAAGATTAGCAACAGCATCTCACAAGTGTAAGGCACCACTCATTTAGACAAATTTCATATCCTGAATTAAAAATTGCTAATAGAGGTTACCAGAATGAGTGGGCAACAGGAAAAGTGCTTCCGTTTCACAAAAAACTACTAAGCTACTAAGTTTAAAGATGCAGATTGAGTGCTGGCCAGGAGTTCAGATGCCTGTACTGGGCAGCCACCGAAAAAATGAAAAATAAAAGATGCAGATTGAGTATTCTTCTAGGCTCTTCTAGGCCTTTTTGAAGGATCTATTCCCCTAGAGGAACTGAACAATCCAAAAGGAAGAGAGATGATCCAGAACAGAAGGTTCTAGAACCACCCTGGCAGCAGGGCTTACAGGGACCCTCACTGGTACCTCTTGAGTACCCCTCGACATGCGTGGATGGGACCTCTAGGTTCACCTCTGTCCCGCCATGACATTTCTGTAGGCATTTCTCTTGGTAAAGAAAAGAGAGATGGCAAGAGCTGGTCTCTTACGCCACTTCCCAAGTTCTTCCCATGTCACAGGGCATGAAAAAGTGAAGGACTTAGTTGTCTCAGCCTCCTGGCTCTCAGCGCAGGCAAGCATCAGGCACAAGATGCTGGGCACACAGGTAAGGAAGGCTTTGTTCAAATGTATCCTAGTTAATCAGCTGTGTGATAGTGATTAAAAACCAGTTCTATCTTGGGGAATTATTTTTGGTTCTGCCAAGTTCTCAAAAACACCATCTTCATTCTCCAACTCTCACACCATCCTAGAAAGAAAAACTGTACCCTGTGGTATTCTACTGTGGTTTCTAACCTTGCCTTCACATTAGAATCGGGAAGGAAGAAGATCTTTTCAACATTCCGAAGTACAGGAAACACTCTAGACCAATTAAATCCACAATCTTTGATGGAGGGACAGAGATACAGTAATTCTTGAAGTACCCAGGAGAGTCTAATGTGCAGACAAGGTTGGGAACCACCATCCTATCTTATTCCACTACAGGGGGACTATTTGAGATGCTGTTCTCATTAGAAGAGACCCTTTTATCCTGGCTGTAAGCAAGAAATTAATCTTGCTTCTGAGAATTTTTTGATCCCTAAAATGAAATTAACATTAGATTTTTTTGGTCACTTCCTTCCAAATGTAACTTTTTATTATGAAGCAACAACTCTCAGTGGAATACCAAGGGCCCCCGGAAGGGCACCAAAGTGTTTCTTCACTAAACGGTGCGACAAAAAGGCAGCTTCTTTGGTTTGTACATTACTATCTCACATACCACAGACATCCCATGTTGTATTCGGTGCCAAGGAAACAGGAAAATGTTCATACCACTAAACTATATGTAGAATATTTCACATGTTATTTAGAACCATGAGGAAAATGAATATTAATACCCTATGTACCCTTTTCAATAAGGCGATTAAATAAACTCAATTGTCTTAATATACAAACCTAACTCCTGCAGTTCCATGCTCTCCTGGGTGCTCACACCCATCATGTGTCATTTGACAAGGGCCTACTTGAAAGGGCTCCCTGTCTCAATCAGCGGGGATAGAGCAGAGAGGGGAACACAGTCACAGAAGCCTGTGGAGCGAATACATTATTTTAGGCTTTTTAGGCAATACTACTACATATTGTCTATAAATCATACATTCTCTGATTCAGGAATATAGTCTCAGAGGTTTTCAAAGTAAGGCAAAGGTGGAATTAGTGACCTGATGATCTTTCAACCCCCCAAAATACTGCAGTGGTTTGCCTGTCCCTGTTTCCAGAGGCACAAGTTCTTCATGGGGAACCACGTGACCTTGGGTCAAAGGGCTTCTGTGGAGGGCTTGGCCACTACCTGGGCCCCACCAGCCCCCTCGTGTTGCTCTGCAGTTGCTGACAGCTCCTTCCAGCGCCTTCTGCTCTGACCTCAGCTCCCGATGCCCTGTACTTGAGAACCAATTACTAAATGTGCAAGTCTGAGGGTCTCTGTAGATAAAGCTTTAAATTTCCATTTTGTTTTAGTGATTTCGTCAATTTTTTGAGAAAACAAATTTTTACATAGGAGGCAAGTTAAGTGAGTTGCAGAATAGTTCAGATTTGTAAAATGCATCTCTGATTTTTGCTTCAGTATCACAATGGAGTAAAACAAACCACTGGGAAGGTGATATAAGGTTAACAATAGATAACGTGTCCTGCAACAGGAACGTATGCCTAACTAAATCAGGAGTTTCAAAGAGCACGTGGTTGATGCTCCTCGCTGTGTTCACAGAATACAACCCAAAGGACATGAAGGCAAGGGTCCTTCTGATGACACTGAGGAGAGCTTTTGCTGAATTAGGAGGAGAGCCTGTGTAGCTGTTTACGGTCCTACACTCAGGAGAATAAAAGTTTCTCATTATGACATTAAACTCTGTTTATTTAGTATTTGAATCATGGTGTACATTTATGAATTTGTATAAACATTTAGTACATCTAAAATCCACAACTGGTAAACAATCTGTGCTTTCTTTGTGTACAAGTTTGGAGTTTACATCTGGATATTTTGGTGTTGTGGAGACCCAGTCTGTGAATCTAATCAAATTACCTCATATTACCATAATAACTGTGACAGAAGTGATTTGCTCCTTAAAAGGGCTGTTCCTAGCCCAGAAAAGGTGTCACACTTTGGAACTAATAAACCAGGTGTCAAGGAATTGAGAGAAACACAGCTGACACAATGAAGAAGGTATGTGCAGGAGACTCCTGGAGATCCACGTCAATGCGTCATGGGAAACACAAGCCTCGTGGTGACCCCTTGAAACGAGTGCTCCCTTCCCGAACCATCAGATGATGATGTCAAGTCTCCCCGCTCCCCCGCTGGAGAAGTTCCATCCAGCAAGAGCTCCCCTTTGCTCAGCATACTTCTTAGGGTAACCCACGAGTGAGCATCATCACAGCTGCAACTCTGAGGTGCCCACCAAGCCCAGGGCTCTGGCTTCTTCTGGAGATAGGCCGCTCTTCAGGGTCCTTCGTACTGCAATGGCACCCGCAGGTCACAGCCAAGGGGATGAGAAGAGAAGGCGGTATTAGCAGCAAGGCATACAGCAGTCAGTACACCAGCACCCCCTGCCCCACCTCCCACCCATACATAGACTCTCAGGGAAGCCACGGTGCTCACATTCTGCACCACCCTGCCCTTGCTGAAGTGCCCTGGTGGGTTGTCTGCCAGGGCAGGGAAAATATTGGGGCTACAACAGGCTGACCTGAAGAGGCCATGGGTACAGACCTGGAGAGCTGAAAGGAGTTGGGGGGTGAGGAGGGGAACAGAAGGAAGGGAGGAGAAGCTCGTCCTCACAAGGTTTCTGAGAAATGGGCACAAACTGCAGGAGAGCAAATGGCATGCTGAGACCTCAGCATCTGCCTAGAATAAGGAGTGTATCAGAGTGGAAAGTTAATTACAGAGCATAGGAAAATGCGAGTTCCAATGACATACCTAGGGAAGATAACTAGTGCATGGTGGGGGCTCAAAAGATCCAACAACCATAGCTGGGGACATACCCAAGAACCCATGGCCCCACAGAGCAAGGTGTTACCAGAACCCAGGGCAAGGGGCAGCAGTCAGGATGAATACTGCGGGGTTTAGTCTCAACTCATCTCAGGGTGTCTAGAGACAATGATTAAAATAACCAGTGACTCCTCATGGAAAGGAGCCAAGGAGCAAACCGCCAACTTCTGGGTAGATTTGGTGGCTGGTCTCTACAACACACACAGGGCTCAAGAACGGCCAATGACCACTTTCATTGGATGTTTACAACTGGCAACTGGAGGGACTCTCATTCAACTGACTTAGAATTGGCCTGTGTTTAGCCTGCATTATGGTTTTTCCCGTTGTTTAGTACTGATCAATTTTGAGGTCAAAATAAAGACTAGATAAGGTTAGATGAGAGGGCAGCTGCTTCTCCCAAGACAAGTCTTTTCATTTTTGACTAATTACATTTCCCTTAATTTACAAATTGCATTTGGCCTACTCTGTATTTCTTTAAAGACCATACAGAGTTTGGGGTATTTATTCTATTTTCAGAGGAAGTGTGTTATGGATCTATCGTCTACCCTAAGCCCCAAATCAGCCAGAGTCACAGATGATCAGGGCAGGATACTGCAGAGAAAGCAAAGCTCACCCATAGTGTCTTCCCATTTCCCTTGCCAGACCCAGCTCCCCTCATCTCCTCCCCAGAAGCCAGGGCCTCCCCTCATGGGTCTGCAGGCAACACCCCATATTCTATGTCTCCACATCATTCCCTGGACAAAAGCTCACCTAGCCTGTGAACAAAGGATCTGAAAGACCCATGCCCATGGTAAAATGAACAGGGACTAAAATCTATTAATTAATGGCTTCTTCTCTCCTAGGAATCAGCACTATGAACAAAAGCCAATATCTAATCCATCAACTGATCACTCAACAAATAATTTGTGGAGAACCTATTGTGTGCTCAGCATTTAACTCAAAGAATCAAAACTCCTATGGAAGACTCACAGACATCAAGTATGGATTTTTAGAGAGACACAGGATCTGCAGTGAGGAGTATCTGCAAGTCATGCCACCCACACAATTGGATTTCCAAGCCTCACTTTGGGCCCCAGAGCCAGCCATCTGCAGCTGCTCTTGTGCTAGCTCCCCCCTCCCCCATTGGCCCCCTGGACTCCAGACTGAGTGTCAAACTTGACCAGACAGAATGTTTGGCTCCAGAGTCTCGGCTGGAGGCAGACTGCATTTAACTGAGTTACGGAATTTGTTCTAGGGGGCAGCAATAAAAATACTAGTTCTTTATGTTCTTTAAACACTCCTTAAAGTGTTTGTTAAAGAAAGATAGCCATTCTAAGAGCATAAAATAAGATAAAGTATCTCTCATTCTTGACAAGAAAGAACTGCTAAGACCGCTTAACCAAGATAGAAAACACTGCCTGAAGAAGCCCATGCTGTGCTAGCAGGCATCTTAAATTTCATGAGCCGCAGAAGATGGCATGGACATGTGTATACGAACCATAATTTTTGTGCATTTAGGTATGTATTCTCAGCTGCATGACTAGAAAAGACCCCACAGGCTGATGGGCATTTTGCCCACGAAGGTATGTGAAGATGCTTCTTTCACACTTCATTCACACATCTGCTTTAGTCCTGTAACTGTCGTGTTCAGGTCATATAAATACTTGAATAAGGACCCTGGCACCTCACATGTGTAATAACCTCCTAATAGACTTAGATATTGGGCTGGCCTTTCTAGAACAGGCTCAGAAAAGAGAACAAAGCTCAGTGGTGCCCGCATCAGCCTTACTGCCTGACCACACAGTTGTGCCCTCACGCTCGGGGACCCACTCATGCTTTCGATGCTACAGACTACATGGGTCCCTGCCTCACCCATCCAGCCTAGGCTCACGTGTCCTCTGCTGTGGGGTAAAAGCTAGTACAGGCTAAGTTCCCCTTGCTTGCCATATGAGTCTCTGAAAAGTGAGTATTCACAGAAAAATCGTCCCCGTGTATGGAATCCTACTTTCTGTGGGCCTTCACAACAATTCAGATAAATTCTCTTAGAAATATATTAACGCCTTAGTGTTGTGAAAAAGACCTTAAGAATCTGAACCCTTCCTTTTTAAAGAGTCAAAATCAATTCACTTTGCCATTAAAAGAACATGTGACAGGACAGTCAGCAGCTGAAGTTAGTGTGGCACCCCAATTCAAGCCATGCACAAGAAGGGCCTCTGTTCATCTGTCCATCTGCTCCTCAGTTCACTCATCATTCAGAAAATGCTACTTGAGTGTCTACCTTGAGCCAAGTGTTGAGAACATAGCCTCCTGCCCAGGGAGGCAGGGGCCTGATGGGGACACAGTGTGAGGAGAAACGCTCAGGGATGCAGACCGTGTCTAAACAGGGAGTTGGCTCTCACTCAAAAAGTTTCCAGAAAGCAAAAAAGGACTGGGGACATAAGAACAAGGGGACTAGAAAACAGGGACTGGCAGGATATGGAATTGTACAAACTACACTTCTATAGTAGAAGCAACTCTTCTGAGAATAGGGGATTTCTCAAGTACTGGGGTAAGGTGGGGGCTGGGCTAAGATCTGATGAGATACTATCTAGCCCCACCCCTCTCCCCACTTCTTGGCCCACTTGAGTGCTCTGGCTGAACTGAAGCCGCTCTCCAGCCCTGCACACGTGACTGCCTCCCCTCCCCAAAGCAGCTTAACAGCAAACAGAATGGAAATGTTTATTCCGGGCTGCTTTGCAGCCCTTCCACAGACAGCATAGGTCACTCTACTGGCACCAGCAGCTGCTCTGTGCCCCAGGCACTTGTGATAGCTTTCATGATGCCCAAGTGTGACGCAGAATTATCATATCCAGCACAAGACTCTGCTGTCAACATGCAGCACAAGACTGTCTGGGGACTCAGAGAAAAACCTTAAGTTCTTTTTCTTTTTCTCCCTAAAAATGAAAACATTTTTAAATCCTACAAAGTTCTCTCAGGTGACTCTCTGCTAAGGTGAGTCGAATCTGGGAACAATGATGACGGTGGTTGCCACTTACTGTGTGTGCACACGGATTGTTTCACTGAATCTTTATGGAAACCATATGATATGGGGACTGTTGTTATCTCCCCACTATGTGAACAAATGGCAGCACAGAGAGATCCAGTCACTGGCCCAAGGGTACACAGTAAGTGGTAGAGAAGGATTTGGGCCAGGACGTTTGGATCATGGCCCATGCTGGAAACAGCTGTGCCCTGCTGAAGCCTGGCAAGACATTTTCTGACAGTCTTTCATGCCAATGAGAAATCGACCAAGCTTTACTTCCACATGACAGAAACCCATTTGTGCTCTTTCACTTGGTTCATTGACAGATGTTTTGTTCCTCATAATGTCAAATGTAATTTGAAAATAAGATTTTTGGTTGTTTTTTTTAATCCCTAAGAGTCTAAAATTTTTCTACTGGGTATACTGGGAAGAGTATGTCTAATATTATAGAAACTAATATCAGAATGCCAAGATGCTTTAAATATACGTGTCTTGTGGGTAGGAGGTAATTGGCTCTGCTGCAATTCACACTGGTCCCTTCAGGTCTCCTTGGTCTACCTGCCACATCAAGTCACAATGGCAGGTCCAATCATGCCCCTTTGGACTTCAGAATAGGGAATTTTAATTAAGGTGAAGAGTTCTTAGCAATTCTATGTCAGACTTACTGTGGGGTTCTTTTGGTCAAAGTCAATTATTTAACCATCTGAATTCTTTTTCTTCTTTTTACCCTCCATCCTTTTTTTTATATATATTTACATAAAATCCTGTCCCTTAAAAGCAGAGGTTTCCCAAATTGGCAGACATTCTACAAAATAACTGACCACTACTTTTCAAAAGTGTCAATGTCATGAAATGTCCTCCACAAATCAGAGGAGACTAAGGAGACATGATGACTAATGCAACATGGGACGCTGGGTAGGATCATGGAACAAAAAGAAGATATTAGTTGAAAGATGGGTGAAATCTCAATAAAGCCTATAGCTTGATTAAAAACACTGTACTAATGATAACTTCTTAGTTAAATAAGTTGTCCTGTGGTTATGTAAAGTGTTAACATTAGGAGAAGCTGGAGGATACAAAGCAACTCTGCACTATTTTTGCAACTTTTCTTTAAGTCTGAAATTCTTTCAAAATAAGACGTTATCAACATCCGCAACAACAACAATAAAAAAAAAGCAGAGGTTCCCAAACGTGATTGCCTTGAACTCAACTTCTTGGACTTATTTCAGACACACTGAACAGTAGTCTGGGAGAGGCCCACAACGCTGCACCTGAACCTGCCCAGGGCATCAGATGGCGAGCCAGGTTTGGGGCCCCTGACTTAAATCACTGCATCTGACTGAGAAGCAGGGAAAGGGAGGGCCCTCAGGAAGAGTCAAGTTCACCCCTCTGAGACGGCTCTCAGAAGCACTCACGTATCGGGCACTAGAGTCACTGGTCTGGCTAGGGTTTCCTTGGCTTCTACCCCACTTTCCTCCAGGAACTGTGGCTGCATTAGCATCCAGTGCTCCTTAATCATCTCTTTGGTTCCTAGGTAGGAACTGAACAGAAAGCAATCAGTTAAATGCAAAAGCAGACTGCCTCCTACGAGAGAGCCACATTATGGGTGAGCAAAAGGAGAAGGTGGAGTTTGGCCTGGGAGGAAGGAGAAGTTCTTTTCCATTGTTTTCTGGGAGAACCTACAAACTTGGAAAGTCTACAGATAAGAAGGAAGAGTGGCTCAGGAACCCACAGACTCAATGTTTTCAGAATACTTCAAGTCCTGGGCAGGACGAAACTGTCTTTCCCCTTTCCAGCTCAGCAGTTCTCTGTCTGGGATGTGACAATACGCGCCAAGTGCTACGCTGACAATGTAGCCTTTGTGTGCACAGGTGCAAGCCCCAGCATACTGGGGGTAGGAAAAAGAGGTGAAGATCGGTCTGCTCTACCTATCTGAGCAGGCCAGCATGAGGTGGAGAGTGGTGGGGAGTGAGAGGACTGACGAGAGCACAGTGACAGCTGGGTACGTATGTGCATGAAAACCCCTAAGCACCAAGTCCAGGGGCAAATTCCCACCAGCACCAGGTCCTGCAGGCAGCAGAGGGACAGAACCTGGCAGGGTGAGAGGGTGGTGGAAACATGTCACAGGTGCATCACTTAACCCTCACAACCGCCCTGGGAGGCTGCTACTACTTCTCTCATTGTGGTCAGTGAGGCCATGGACTTTATGTGGGAGCCAGTCTTTGTTTCTGAGGTATGCACATGCGAATTCCTGAGCAAGGCAATGGATTCCATTTGGAACTAGCAGCAAAGGCAATGAAATACTGTAAGAGCCCGACAGGAGAGTGCTTGGCACCTCTCAAGCACCATTACAGGACAGCCCTCAGAGGCAGGAAGGACAGAATCTCATTCCTCTTTTTACTGATTCTCCTTCCTTTCACACCTCCAATCTGGGCCAAAGAGGTGCCTGGCACTTAGGCAGACATGAAGACCTTAAAAGCCAGCTACCTCTTTCAACGTGCCATGTCCCCGCATTTGGGAGGGCGATTTGTCTGAAAACGAAACACCCAGTAAAACACTTCAAAACACTTCCTGCATCCAGGCTAACCCCGAGGCTTCTACCTGAGCCCCAACTTCCTTTTTACCACATCAGAGTCCTGGCCTTTGGCCCAGCCCAGCCCTGCCCTGCTCTGGAGCACAGGGCTGCCCTCCAAAACTCAGTAACTCTCAACCTGGTTTCTCTCTTGGACACGTTCTATTTATCCTCCAATCCTGTGTCCTATGCATTAGGCGCTCTGAGCTATCTTTGGAGGAGGGCATCAGTCTATCTTTAAGGAGCTCCAAAAATCACTAGGTGCTGAGTAAATACTAATGACACTATTGTCGAGAAGACAAAAGTTTGATCGAGAAACTCTGCTCCTTTCCTTTAACATCTTACTTGATTGTATTTCAAGAGCATTAGTTTTAAAGTCCCTAGCCTATTGCCATTGCTAACTTGCCCTATAAAAGAACGTATAATTGGCTCAGGGTAATGAAGAACTATTTAAGTAAAATCCAGGGACATTTTTTCTTAATAGGACTAGTGGGAAAATCCCTGGATATTTTCAAATACCACTTTGGAAAAGTAGAGTCAACCAAACTATGTTGTGTATTGATCAGGTCCAGGGCTGAATCTAATATTTTGTGAGACCTATCTCCTGTTTTATCTAAAACAGATTCGATCATTTTCCAAATTCAATAATCCTCTGACTCCAGGAAATTCTACTCATCAGATAGCATGACTACATACTTCAGTATTCTGCCAAAGTAGTAAGATCATAGTTACATCAAATAAATGTGAAATATGTCACATGCCCTTCAGGAGGAATGCGGAAGCTCCCGGGAGACATTGACTTGATGAGGAGGCAGGCCTGGTGCAAGGGCACAGGAGCCAGGCACACAATCAGAGCTCTGCGTTCCCTCCCCAGCAGTTCCTAGAATTGGACTCCTGGCCCTTCCCACTGAGAAACTGTTGTTATAAGGGTGATCAACCTTAAGTTCTCAAATAGCTAAGTAACTGGTCAATTATTTGTAGGTCACATCAGAGTGATAGCATCTTTATAGAAATGTGGCCCTGAGCTGAAAACTTCACAGTCATGTCACAGGTGGGGCCCAGACCACCCCCCTCCCCCGCACTTGTAGGGAAACTCAGCAGGAAAGGGGGCACCAGCCTCTCTCAACCGTGACAAGGCCAGGCCTCTCTTGGGAAGAGAAAAGGCAGACTGTGAATCCTAACCCCTGCTCTGTTTTTTGACAGACTGGACTGGTGGCTACATGTTGGCAGCTAGCTGGGCAGACCCTCTTCCAAAGACAGGTCCAAGCAAGGGAAGAATGAGGCAGGCGTTTCTGGGCTTCCTCTCCTCTCCAGCTACCAGGGCCTGCCTGTTGGAATCAAACTGGGAAGGACCCCCCCTGCAACACCACTGGGCTTCAGGATTTTCTAGGGAAGGCCAACATCTAAGATGTCAACATCTAAGAGGACAACCAGCCCTAGACAAAATACGTGCCCCAATATGATGAAAAGAGAAACCAAAATAAGAGTGCTGAGAATGCTCTCCCTAGGTCAGAGCCATGAGCCGACTGGAGAGCCCTGGGTAGGATCTGGGGGAGCACATGAAGTGAGCTGGATCAATGATTTAACAGGCTGAAAATCACCTGGACAATTTGAAACATTTTACTTCATGAGATCCTGATCAGCTCCAGTTGGAAAAGCAACAGAACTGAGCCATGGAAACCTGTAAATAGATTAAGATGCCCTCGTGTATCCCAACGGACTGCAAGTCTCAGGCGTTAGCAGGACGTTTGGCGTGTGCCGGCCCCGCCACGAGCATCAAACATGAGAGCAGACATTTAATCATCTCTGAGGACCTGCAAGCGACTTATGGGCCAAAAATGTCATGGCTGTGGGATAGATTCTATTCAGTTTCCTGTAATAGCCGGACTTTTACTGTCTTTAGCCAAATGAGTTGTAGCCCAAATATGCTGGTTATTCATTATACACTTGCCTCATTGTCACCATTAAACAATCAAATCAAATATGGCATTATGTCAGGGTGAGGTCCAAACCACTAACTCCACATCAATTTTGCAAATCGTTTTTTCCTATTCTTTTAACCTCTTGTGAAAAGCTGGAGTTTAGCATCTCTTTATAACAGAAATCAAACTCTAACTTCCCCCATCTTAAATTTCTGTTGATAATGGCATTACTAATGAATTAAACCCGTTACAGATAAACACTTACATACACGCTGTACTGTGTTTGTTATAGTAACTGTGTCACAGGAAAAAATGTGTTTGGCTAAATAAAAAGAATATATGGCTGTTTTGCATAAGATTGGAATGAAAACGATACCATAGGAAATTATTTTACGTCAACCACAAAAATGGGCAAAATATCTTTCTGGCCAGATTGAAGAGGAAAATAAATTACAACTGGATCGTTGTTCCCAGTGACAGTATGTGTCTCTTTAAGAATCTGGTTCTCTCTAGACCAAAGGGCAGGGCCAGCACAGACTTGTAACCTGTAGGAGGGGCACATAGCCACAGCCTCCAGGGACTGGCCAGGCCAACGTCTCATGCAGTGTCCTCAACTAAGGTCCCTGGCCCAATCCTGCCCACCTTTCTCCACCCCTCTCTCTTGATCCACCTCCCCTTAGGCTCTTGCCCTGAGGCTGCCCACTGCAGTAAGACCAGGAGTTAACTGGTGGGAGGTTTCTGCCATTTGGTTACCAGTTTATGGAAGTAACTAACAGGAGGGCAATAAAAGGGCCACTACTGAAGATAATTTACTTAAAGCCTCAAAAAGCAGACTTCTGCAAGTTTCATTAAAAAGCTATTGAAGCAGATTTCTTATTGTGAAAAATGAACAAATGCTTTGGAAAAATCATACACAAAAGTCATGCCAACAGCAAGACGCTCAACTTTCCTAGCATGCAGGGAAATATAAATTAAAGCCACAAGGAAATACTAGTACACACTCTTTGGGTAGGCAAAAATTGAAGTGTTGCCTTGGCCTGGAGCAACTGAGATTCAGCAGACAGCACAAGTATAGATTAGCCTCGCCCCCTTGCAGGAGTTTGCAACCCAAAGACCCAGCAATTCCACTCCAGCTCTTATCCCCGAGAGCTTTTCCACCATATTATGCATGTGGGTAACCTGGGGATCTTGTTAAATGCAGATTCTGAACTGGTTGCCCTGAGACTAGGCCCAAGAATCCGTATTCCTAACAAGCCACAGGAGATACCCATGTTCTCTGGGGCCCAACTTTGAGTAGCAAGTCCTTAGCCAAGTTCTTCCATGGGTGCACTAGGAGACGAGCTAAGAATTCACAGCAACACTAGGGAAATAGCAAAATATCAGAAAAATAAATGAAAAGGCCTTAGATGTTGACATTGGAACCTATAAACAATTCTTAAAGATGTAAAAAGCCAGTCTCCCTGAATGATAGTTTTCCATTTAAAAAATGGAGGGAAAGCAGGGGTTGGGCACGTACAAGAGGAAGGAGAGCCCACCTTATCATGCCACTAATCCCCCAAGGGCCAGGGACCCAGACCTCAAGGCCTTGCTCCTGAGGTTCTGAAGTAGTCAGACTGGGTGCATTCCAGATATCCAGAATTTAAAATTTTCTGCAGAACATTCTAATGTGCACCTAGGGCTGAGAATCATAGCTCGAGAGCCTTGTTACTTCAAGTGTGTACAAGGACCAGCAGCATGAACCTCATCTAGGAGCTGATCAGGAGCAGACTCTCAGTCTACCCATCTTACTGAAGGAGAACTGCATTCTCCCTTGACCCCACCCCCCACCCAACTTGTGTTATTTTCCTTCTGGGGAAAAATTCCCATGGGAAATTAAAGCAGATCATATAAAAGAGGCAGGGGCTGAGAGACTGCAGGCTTTGCTGTAGTGTTCTTCACCCTGGGAAGCAGCACGTCAATGTGGCAAGCAGAACCACTGAGTCCAGCCTGCACAGCCCATACCCCACACACCTCCCATGTGAACCTCAAGGGTGGCACTAGTTGGCTCGTTGAGTTTGAGTTCTTACTGAACGCCCTGCCTTCCTGGAGTCACTCTCCTTTCACTTTTGGGAGACAGAACAGGGGGAGGCAACCAGGCTCCCTTCTAGTAAAACATCACAAACCCCTTTCCCTGTCACCACACCTTATTCTGGGAGGCAAAGCCAGTGGAGACTCAAGCTGTCTCTTGAGTGACCCAGCAGTAGGCTGAAGCTTAGGGGCTGAGCTCTCGCCTGAAACACTGAAGGCCACAGCCAATGCAGGCAGATGTCAAACAATCCACAGGGGTCCCATTTCTCCCTGGAGAGCATTCTTGTGGGAGTTAGCACAGCACCGACAGGGGCAACTCCACACCCATGAGCTCAGTGGGCAGGAGCAGGCAGTGGGCTCAGACTAAAGGGAAAAATCAGTCCCCTTGATGAAGAGGAATCCTCTATTTGGTGGGAAGAGAACAAAGCTGGTCAACCTCAGCTAACACTAAATATTTTAAGCATCCTAATGACCATCACATCACTTGCTACCCCTGGTGTTCACCTTCAGCATGCTCGTGCACATCAGTGATTCCCACGGGGAGCCAGTCTCCAGCTCAGCAAGTGGCCCCTGATGTTGGCTGAAGGGCAGAAATACAGCCCCCAGCAAAGCATCCAGGGCAGTACATGGTAGTGAGCCCCACTGCACCCACCCCTACATACCAGAGATATTTCAGGGCCTTTCGGACCTTGCTGGGGACAAAGAGTGAATTGAGCAGAGCCTGAACAGATGTCGTGGCAGTTCCCCTCCTCCACAATGGCCAATGTTGATAGTCAAGCTGGAAACCTTTTGTTAACAAGGGCAGATGGGTGCTCCAGGCAGCTGCTGACAATTCACCGGAGCTGGCCTCTGAGTCTCTGCCCTTCCTGGGTCACATAGCATGGAAGGGCAGATCCCTGCAGGGGTGAGTCCCTCACCCCTTCTCAGATGCACTCACGGGATTTCCGGTTGGCCCGGGATCGCTTCCTCTCCCGCGGCACCACTCGCTGACTGGGCACTTGGGTGGCCGACTTGACGATGCGGTCCATGATCTCATCGGCTGCATCATCTGTGACGTTAGGTGAGTCATCAGTTCCCATAGTCCATGAACTAGTGGTTCCTGAAAAATTAAACCACCAGAGAGTGCAACGTTCTCAGAGAGGAGGAAAACACAAAAGAAAATACACAGCACTGCTCCTCCGAGCAGCCAGGTTCTGTCAGCAATGGATCACAGCAAAGGCCAGAGTTACAGCTTCAGAGTTAGTGGCAGATCCAGAACACTAACCTGTCCCCACTGCAGGGGGCACCACTGTAACCCATGACCGCTACTCCCCAGACTCTGAACAAACCCATACTCGGGGCACTTATTTCTCATTACCCTCTACCACAGTTGTATTCTTATCTCTCATTACTTACTTTCTTCCCCTGGGTGTGTTGTCTACACCTGCCAGAACTCATGATCACCTGCCCTCAGCTGATCACAGGACTTGCAACATCACCAGTATCCAGCGGTATACATCCAGTAATGTACAAAGACTCACCAAGAGATGTGTTAGGTCAACTCTCTGTCAGTGGTTATATGCGCCTAGTGGATGTCAACTAATCTTAACTCCCGTTAAGCTAAATAGAAACCAATGGAGTTTGTAATACATAGTTTATCTTTGGATTACCCAGACTTTGAAAGTCATAATGGGATTACCCTCTTCAACCAGCAAAGGTTCTGTTGACATAAATTTTTCTTTGGCACATTCATCTGCTCCCTGACCAGAGAAAATGTATTTATAACTACACGTTAAGACACTCCGAGTCTGGTATAAAGGCATCTGTCTATCAACAAGCAAGAACCCAAAACATGGATTCTCAAGTAAGGTTCGCTACCTATACTTCATTTTGTAATAACTGTACAACAACTTCAAAAGCCTGTATATAAGGGTTCTCAAACTCACTGTCTATGGGACACAGCTACCCCAGCCTGACTAAGGTCCAACGGAAGCTGAAGAACAGCCAGCTTTTCCCAATTCAAAGGGGGAAAAAATGTTAAGAAACAAGTATTTAAAGCTTTTGAGTTCTTCCCCCATACTAATTTTTTTAAAGTTTTGGTGCTTGCAACCACCTGGTTGGTGATGAATGAACAAATCAAAAATGGATATCAATGGATACAGGTGGGAACAGTGGATCACAGTTTAGTGGACTGTGATTTTCATGAACACGTGTGTCTGTGGTTGAAATTTTACTACAATATATGTAATGCGCTATAACGTCATAATTTCTGCTAGTAAAACCCACATGACTGAATGAAATATGTAAATAGTTCACACTTTGCAAGAGGACTGCCAGGACTCCAGGTGCTCCATCACCTGCACTTATATGAGACCTGTGGCTATAACACAATGATGATTTCAAATGACAAGGATTTTTGGTGGTGTTGATACAGTTTTTAAAATTTGTTTTGACTGCTTTTTTCTAAATAGGAGAGTATCTACAGCATCAGCATATGCAAAAACAGTAAATTGTACTTTTTCTGCTTATACCCAGGGAATTTGACCTACTTGCTCCTATGAGAAGACCAGTTTGTTTCAGCATCATAAAACCCTTTGAAAAATAGGCTATTCTCAAAAATGAATTTTTGGAATTGATGAATTTTTCTGCATCCTCAGAATGGTCTACGTGTTGTAATTGGAGGCAAGAGGGCTCACATGGCACAGCTTTCAGATTGGGACTCTGTAGAGCCTCTGAACAATGCCTTCCTCAAAGTAGAGCAATAGATAGCACGACTGTGTTTTACCCTTTCCTGTTTTCCCTTTCACCTATTGATTTATAATTCTGTGTCTTATCTTGAAATACCAAACTACCCTTCCCCAAACATACAAAGCTCAATCAATTGTATTTGCTCATACCGCATTTTCAGAGCACAGGGTGAGAAATGAAGGCATCATCTAATCCTCCCTCTAAGAATTACCCAGTTTACCCATCCCTAGGGATCTGCTTTCAATGTAATGTGTCAGGAGATGCTCAAAAGGAACATTCTGCCATAGGTCCAGGATTCTCCTCTTGCTGACTGTCCTCACTGCCTGATGATCATTTATTCCCATTTTTTCCTGATCATGTATATGTTCCTCTTCCTGAAACCTTTGTACCCACACATAGCCATCAGGTGAACACTGCCCACACCTTTTACATACCCACAAGGCCATTCGGCTCATCACAGTCTCCCAAGCGTTAGCAAGACATTTATATATACTGAGATGTGGAGGGGATAACCACCACATTCTAGACTGTAATAGCACAATATCATCTTATTTTTATTTCAGTTTTAAAAATATGGAAATTGCAGTTTGAAAGAAAACATAGTAATTTATTATTCCCCTTCTAGAAATCTAACCTAAAAAAATAGTCCACAAGGAAAATAATTACATCAAAATAAATATACTGTTTTAATGGGTGGAAAAAGTTTTCCTTTATTTCTGAGAGATAATTTCCCTGGGGATAGACTTCTAGGCTAAAATCTTTTCTTTTGGTAGTTTAAAGATGTCATTCCATTTTTTTCTGTCTTTCATCATTTCTGTTGAAATGTGAGCTATCATTCTTATTGTTGCTCTTAGAAGGTAATATATCTTCTCTCTGGCTGTTTAAAAGATTTAATCTTTGGTTTTTAATAGTGTGCCTATGGTATGTAGTTCTCTTTGTATTTATTCTACTTGAATTTGCTATGTTTTCTTTTTTTTTAATATGTGGGTTGATATCTATCATCAGCTTTGGGAAATTCTCAGCCATTATCTCTTCAAATATTGCTTCTTACCTATCTTCTCCTTCTGGTACTCCAATTACATGTATGTTAGACCATCTGACTAAGTCTCACATATCTCTTACATTTTGTTCTATTCTTTCCACTTTTTCTCACCGTATTTCAGTTTGTACATTTTCTATTGATCTGTCTTTGAATTCACTAATCTTCTCTTTTACTGGTACCAATCTGCAGTTAAGGTCATCCAATGAGCTCCTTATTTCAGATATTTGATTTAGTAGTTCTAGAATATCCACTTGCTTCTTTCTTACAGGTTCAAATTCTCTGTTGAAATTATCCACCTTTTTATCCATTTGTCTATACTTTCCTTTTTTTTTTTTTTTAATCACTTGTAATGATCAAGTCCTTGACTACACATTTCAACATAATATGGGTCTGCTGCCATTGTCAACTTTCCCTCTTGACTGTCAGCTATACTTTTATGTTCATCCCTTGGCTCATAATTTTAACCATGTACTGGACTTTATGTACAAAAGAATGTAGAGACTGAAGTCAGTGTTGTTTTCTTCCAGAGAGTCTTTTCCCTTACCCTCTGTTAATAGACACAGTTGTGGTGGTGAAGTACCAAGCTGAGTTGCAGCCAGATAGCAATTTCAGTTAAAAATCAGTCCACCTCTCTCTTTAAATGTCTTGAGCCTTACTCTAGCTCATCTTTGTTTTCTCAGTATTTCAGGGTTGCAGGAGATTTTCTTCAGGCTTTCTGGCTCAGCACCATCAACACCACCAACACCATCCCATCCCCAATGCTGCAACAAATGTGTCATGGAGAAAATCATCTGCATTTGGGGTGCCTCTCAAATCCAATCTCTTTTGCCAGCTCACATGCCTACTACAAGTCCTGCTGGTTTCTCTTTAATGCTAGAGTCACTCCATCCGTGATAAGCCCAATTCTCACAGCCTGTGCCCAGATTTGGCAAATGCTCCTACAGGAGCCATCTCAGCTCATCTAGACAATGTTTGTCTAGTCCTCTTTCATTTCACTGTTCTTTAATGTCTTTTAAAAGAAGGCTTCCTAATTTATTTATTTTTTATTTCCATTTGTTGTAGCAGGAATGATAGGTTGCCACTCCCTACTACATGCCACCTGGAAGGAAAAGTCTCCCTTCAGATGGGTGTGAATATGCGGAGAAACTGAACAGCCTCCCTTTCTAATCCCTTTCATCAGACAGTAAAAACGGACCCATATTGTCCACACCCAGCAACATTTTTTTCTCTTTGTCCTTTCTGGTCAGAAACAGATGTCTAGTTTCTCTCAAAGTAGTACAACCTGTTTATGGTCCATTACTGGACTCCATCTCCCAGGACAGCTTCCATCATACCACCCTTGCATCCACTAAGGTGCAGGGGCTCACAACTTGGCCTGAAGGTTGGGGCACTATGGTACAGGTATTAATGGTCTCCTCGACCTTCCTGCTGTCCATGTTTAACCTAGCACACAAAGCCTGAAAAAGCTGCTGGGCACAGGGAGACTCATGCATGGGTTGTCCTGGGCCTTTTTGGGTACCACAAGGTACAAGTGATTCCCCTGCCCACACCCCTCAGCACTGCAAAGCTGTTTTTATTTTATTTTATTCTTATCCTTGTTTTACACTTCTATTAGACTGACAGTCTCTAGTGCTCAGCATTTAATAATACTATTTTCTTCACTTTTTGATCTTCCCCACTTTCTTCTTTCCTCTTATCTTTCTTGGTTACATACCCTCTCCCGTCACTTAGAACACAGGCCTTTAATAGACAGTGCTGGCCAAGAAAATGGCACTTATCCTTCCATGTAGCAAACCAGACAACAAGAATGAACCATCTAAAATGCTCAGGGCTGTGGTTCTTCTCAGCTATGTCTGTGTTTTTCACAAAAGGCTGCCTTTTCATTGCCAAAGCATAATATTCATTTATGTTCTCCTAATTCCACATCCCAATCTACCTAGAAGTTTGGAAATGGTTTGCAAAGACTGAATTCCAGAGAGCCTAATCTTTTTTTCTTTGATATAATAATAATATATATGCCAATATTTGGGGTATAGTTTGGGAATCAAGATTGTGGTGAGAGATATGAGATATGTGTCTCAGTTAGTGTAAACTGGGGCAGGGAGGGAGGGAGGCAGCCTTTCTTTTGGCATATTCTTAGTTGCATATCAAAGTAAAAGCTCTATTGAAGGGTAAAGGCCAAAGTTGAACATTAACACAGGAGAAGGGAACTAGAGTCAGTAACACTGTATTCACATGAAATTAAAAAAAAAAGTCAGTAATTTTATAAAAATGCCTGAAGTGCAACTCCAATTGGGAATCCCATGAAAACTCTAGGGTTCTATAACACAGCTGTGCAGGCCCTTTCGAGATCCTCCTTGAGTGCCAATTTGTAACTCTTTGTTTCACAAGAAACTCCAAGAAGCCCTATGCCATTGTGTGATAATGAGCCACCTTCTTCTGAAGAAAACTTGGAGTTGCCATCTGTTTTTTCCTTTATATTAAAGTCATTATTACTATTATTATTTTTGTTGTATATTTTTAAGAGAGTTGACAACAGCAAGATTCCAAAAAGCACTGGTCAGTGAGCAAAGCCAGTTAGAAGTCACTGATGGGCCTTCCCAGGGATTTCTCCAGACTGCATCCCCTTAGATTGTAGCTACCTTTCTGTCATCTTGGAAATCTGAGTATCCACTAGACATAGAGCCCAAGAAGGTGCCTGGTGGGCACTGCATTCATTACTGAGTTTCTGCAGTGTGCAAGGTAACCCAAGCCCAGCTTAACTGGCATGTTGTTTTACTTATTTTCCCAACATAACTACTACGAGCACCCCCTTTCACACTCCAAAGCATCTCAGTTTGGACAAAATGATATGGTTTCTTCTAGCTACATGCATAGTATGTGCTAAGCAAACACCAAGAGGAGAAAGCCTATCTCCAGCAGTTGGTCCTCATTAGTTATGACGTTTTTCATCATTAATAAGCCTAAGTCAGGGTCTCAGGAGTGCATCTAAGGAAAAGAGTGGCCCGTTGAGCCGGACAGCGTTTGGAGGAGGTGGTTCCTGGAAGTGAATGGGAACTGGACAAGCAGAGGAGAAGGGCATTCTAAGCTGAAGGGGCAGTGTGAGCAACAAGGGGACTCAGGGGTACACATGGTGCAAATATAAGGGTGGTGCCAACAATGTGGGGATAAGTGAAAGCCAAGTTTGGGAGACAGGATGGGACCAGACTACAGGGGCCTCAAACAGTATGAGTAGCATGGGCTTTATGCTGCAGGCAAATTAGGAGAGTTAATGTGGGATCAGACTAGACCAGGGAAACATGAGTCAACATTCTCAGAGGTAAAATGCATCTTATTTCTTAATTAAAATAAAAAAATCCCTTCCAATTACAAGATAAATTTAAAATTCTAATCTCTCTTTACCATCTTGAAGTTTGTTATGTCTTTGCCTCTAAGGATGTAAAAAAGATACAAAATGGTAGTGCTTTAATTCAGGGATTGGCAAACTTTTTCTGTATAGTAAATGTTTGAGGCTCTGAGGGCCCTACAGCATCTGTCACAATGGCCCAACTTCACCACTCTAGTGCAAAACAGCCACAGATGGTACACAGTGAGTACGTGTGGCTGGGTTCCAATGAAACTTACGAAAATAAGGCAGACTGAAATTGGCTGCTGGCTGCAGTCCGTCAGCCCCTGCTTTAACTCCTGAGGATTCATCCATAATAAGAATTCCTCTATGTAAAGTAAGTTACACTTTGGGGAGTGTTGTTTTTGAGATGCAGCTATTGAAGGTGGGTCATGAAGGTGCCAGTAAAGGAAGGACTATGATTAGGTCAGCACTGAAAGTCCTGGGGAGTTGATGGCCCTTGGCAGCCACTGACCGGACACAGTCACCTGTACCCTGAGACACAGACTGGACTCCCACGGGGTGGCCAACCCCAGAAGATGTGCCCTGCTCGGCCAGGAGTTACCTCGGGCCACTCGGCTGCGCGTGCGGACCCCTAGCACGGGGGTGGCGTCCTCTACCACGGCGGAAGAGGTTTTCAGCACAGCTTTCATGTTCTCGTGCTCAGCTGCATCCTCAGCATAGCTCAGACCCTGAGGCTGGCTTGGTGGCCCCGGAGAAGTGCTAGAGAACTTGCCAGACTGCAAAACGAAAGGCGAGTTAGTATATGAAGGAGTGCCCCAAAAGCCAACTCAAGCTCATAAAACTTTTAGTTGAGGAAATCCTTCTCTTCTCTTTTTAACAGGATCAGAATCATTGACCGTGATGTTAAAACACCGTGCTCTAACCAACTGAGCTACCCGGCCAGCCCTCTTCTCTTTTTTGTGTGCATTCTGCAGATGCATTGGTTATGGCAGTCACTGAGGTTGTCAACTAATGACAAAACATCCGTGTCTACAGGAAGATCTATTACCATAAAGAAAAGCCAGTGGCCCTGGAAGGACTGATACCCATCCATCCGTTGTAGTGGGTCTCTCTTGGCTCACTCAAATTCCCTCAGTGCCTGCTAAAGGTGACTGATGTCGACTCTGGGAAGAGCTAAAAATCAAATTTATTTCTAACACCAAGGCCCTGTTATGAGAGTTGAAATACGCCTTGTTAATTAAATGTATCGAGCTTTATTTTTTTATTTAGTGCCAGAAGGCAGTAGAATTGCAAAAGTGGGATTCAAAGAATCATATCATGTTAAGTATTGGGAAGAATTCTCTTACATCTAGTCCCACCTCACTTTAAAGAAAGAGAAACTGAGGCCCTCCAAGAATACGTGGCTTGACAAAGGCCCCAAGGGGGTTAGTGTCAGGGCCTAGAAAAGAATATGACACAAAAATTCATGCTGAAATTAAGTTCAGCAACACTACTTTTGGTTAGGTCAAAAAGTTAGTTGTTTTAATAAGCATTACAAACACATGATTTATCTCTAATTCTAACTGAACAAAAAGTCAGGGCATATATGTTTTAAAAGAGGTACGCTAGAACATATATGTTTTAAAAGAGGTACGCCAACCATCCAGATGAAGGACACAAAGTCAGATTAACATTTGCAAAGAACAGTTCTAAGGAGTCCTGGCTTCCTCTCCCGCCTATGTGTCAAGGCAACAGAGCCCAGACACATCTGCGGCTAGTACCATCTATACTGCTCCCCCTCATTTTCCAGGGCCATCAGTCCCAACGTGGTGTCTGGTTCTTGCACCTGCAGCCAGGTTCAGGGGGATGGGCCCCTGCCATCCCACCACTGCCCACACACTGATCCAGGGATGCCACAGAGTCCATTGAGGAGGTGGGCACACATCAGTGGATGCCCATGGGCTGGTGACAGAGGCCCTGGTCTGGCCCTCGACCACTGCCCCACTACTTCTTTGGATTTAAGACTCTTTATGTGGTTATTCTAGAATCTGGTGCTCATACTTGAGTTGCCAAAAGGCTTGGACAGGGAGCTAGAAGGCAAATTTCCTGTCTACTTTTCCAGCAGTAGGGAGAGATGTGCTAAAACTGCCACTCATGACAGGGCTACTGATTAGTCCAGACTCAAGGACAGCTGGGAAAATGCAGTAATCCTTCAGTCCCTGGCACGCACAGCATGACAAGAACCCCTGTCGGTGGTTAGTGATCACACAGAAACCAATCGGAAAACGTCCATGCATGGTTTAAAGCACTGAATGGTGCGGACACTTCATGCTGATCATGTTAGGTTTGATGCTGCAGCACACATGGGAAGATCAACCGTGGCATTCTTCATGTTTGTAAATATTCATACCTCAACTTCATCCTCGTCATCAGTCTACCCGACAGGACAGGACAGGACAAGACGGAAAAGACAGAGGATTCTTAGAAGGCACAGAAGTCAGCAAATATGAGATAATCTCAATGTCACATCAAATTCCAAATAAAGAAATGGGCCACCACAACCAGGGAACATTCTCTTGAACTGGGAACTGCCAGGCCTCGCCCTCCTGTCCTGGTCTGGATACTCCCTCCATGAGCTCCAAGACCAGCCCTGACCAGACTCAGGAGGAACTTGCAGGGCCCCAGGCCAACCTCCTGTGGCTGCCCGTGAGGTCAGTACCCAGCTTACCTGGTTCCCAGCCCTGTGCCTCCACTCAGCTGGCTACATCCAGCTGACTCCCCACCACCTGCTGGTCATCAGGGCCTCAGTAAGTGGGCCGGCCTCCATTTACCTGACTCTGCTGTCAGCTGCTATCCCCCCTCATCCTGAGTGCGGGACCTCCCCTCCCCACCCAGGTTGCTGGGCCTGAGCTACAGTTAATCTTTCCACACACAGGCCAGACAGGACCAGTGCAACCACTGCCCAAGCAGAACGTTTCATGTTACTCTCTCCTCAGAAACATGAAATCAAGTTCTTTCAAAAATATCACCTGCCCTTCATGGTGGCCATCTGAACTGAGTCTTTGTACTTTTAATTACTTTATCACTAGATAAACTTCTTTAAGTGACTTTAAATAAAATATCCCATTTCTAAAAATAAACTGCGGATGAAAAATCATGTCAATCTCTTGATTTTAAATTAAACACATCTTCAGTTTAAGTATTTCCACTGAGGTTACAAGTAATCAGACACATGTTTTTTGAGAATTTAATACATTTTGGGAAGTTAAAATGATAAAATGCTTCCAGTTCACGTTCCACAGTGCCCCATTCAAATGGCACTGTGATAAGAGAGGACAATTCTGTCCCACTATTTTTATCTGATGGCTTATTTATTTAACCAGGATGGGTTGCATTTTTTTCCAGCAATTAGCACATGTGCAAAGAGCTGCATGAAAAAAATCTCCAGCCTTCTCAGCATCCTGAAAAGTAACCAGCATTCCCTTTTTATGGAAGAGGAAGCAGGGGTTGGGAGAGGTTACAGATCTCACCCAGGATTATTGGTGCCTTCTGGTGTGGGAGGCCTGTGATATAGCAGCCTGGGTTCTCACAGCCCATCTGGAGAATGACACCAGCAGAAAAGGCCACAGTTGCCTTGTGTTGCCTTGACTGTCACCATTTGGTCTAAAACCAGTTTTGGACACAGGATGAGAAATTCATTTTTCACTGACCCTTACACCTGGGAGGATCCCTGGATTATACTCAGAAACAGGGAGAGAAGAGGAGGGAGAGGTACTCAACAGCTGATATGGGCTGACTCTATAAAAGCAGGGTCTTCAGACTTTACCCCCCCCAACTTCTCATCACTGTTTAATTGCTACTACCTCTGTCCTCGTTTTATTCAGCATCTATACTAAAAGCCATTTATTACATTTTCTTTAAAATCTCTTCTAGTTCCAATGTTCGGGGGATCCATGATTCTAAATCAATTGCCTGGTTTTGTTTTCAGTGGTTTAAGTTGTGCATGTCATTTTCTAAGCGGATTGTGAAATCCTTGGGGTATAAGCTTGTCTTTTACCACACTCACACCTTCCTTGGAGCCCTGCAGCGCTGGGCACACAATGAGCGCCTAATAGTGGAGAGCTGGGGAGATGTGAGGCTGTACACTTTGCTGCAGTGACAATATCCAAATCTTCCAGTAGATGGCAATCATTCTACAAGAATGATACCATTTCGGCCTCTTAAAAACATGGATTAGGTTGATGAACTTTAAGAAGCCTGAACTGTCCAGATTTTAATGTAAATTTAAATATTTTTGAATCAAACTCAAGAAACATTTACCTCTGTTTATAACCGGGAAAACCTCATGTTTTCAGAGAAAGACAGAATTTACAAATTAGTGGGATCTGTAAAAAATCTCAAGAATTTGGCAAGAAATTATGATGTGTTTTCATAACTATAAGCATACTGGGCTTGAATTTTTCACCCTCCAATGTGTCTCATTTCCACAAAAATAAGCAATCCCTTTTTAAAACTTTAAAAAAGAATACTTTGGAATGAAATGTGGGACATAGCTTGCTCAAGAGGATCCAGTTTGCTTCCTGAGTTGCTGTTATACAGGAGGCTAAAGATCCTGCTGAGCCCAGAATCTTAGACGACGAGACAGAAGGCTCTCAGCTGATGACACTGGCATCCAGAACTACCTGGAGGCTGTAGAAAGGGTTCCTTCTGGAGAAAAATGACCTGAGCACTCCCTCGGGGTCCAGAAAATCCCAAGGAAACAAAGGGTTTAGGTGAAAGTGGATGGTAAGGGGGTTGATAAGTCCATGGTTCTCAGAACTGCCTTGAAGTTGCAACCAAATTTCTAAGTTGTGCTCCCAGGTTTCTCTGTGCAGATCAGACCCATCAGGAATGTGGACACTTGAGAGCAGTGACCACATGCCCTCTGTTTTGCCTACTATATGGACACATCTTGGCACAGAGGCAGTCTCAGTGAGGTCTTCTTAACTGGCTTTCTTCCTCCCCAAAGAAATCTGCCTGACTTGAGTTCAGCTGAGGCTTGTGACCCCCTGGACAATGTCACACCCTATGCCTTAATCCTCTCCTCATCTCGTGCCCTGTGCTGCTGGGAGCCATGTTCCACGCACACATGTGAGAAGTTCATGGGCACCAATCCAAACGATACAAAAATCACTCCAAAGAGTCCCTCAACAGGTTTTAAAAATGACCTGTCAGTATCAAAAAAGATGACTCTATTCTCAAGTCTGTTCAAGTAAGGATAAATGGTGAATAAAGGAGAATTTCCAGAAAATTTCTTCCTTTTGCCTGGAACTGACCTTATAGCTTTACTAGTAATGGATGAGATGTGCGAGATACCACCCTGGTTTTTGTATTTTGTAAAGGCACATCAGGAAGGGAACCTGCACTGTGTGTCTCTGGTGTCTGTAGCATCTTCATGCCTCCCTCTACCCTCCACTTACTGAACATCTCCCATCTGAATGCCCACTACCCTCAAGGCCTGGGTGGGCTCATGGCTGAGGTGGGAGAGAGGGGGGAAGAGCCCAGGAACGGGGAAAACATGTAAGTGTGCAGGGGCACCTCAAGGTGCTGTAGGAAACTCCTGCTGGATTCACTCTCCTCTGGGATCTCTTCCCACACTGATACTTGTGACTCAAGGGACTGCCGATAGCCTATCAGACTAACTCCTTGAGCAATCAAATCATCTTCTCTATTCAGGTGCCTCAAGTGTCTGGTCCGTGTGTCAACTGATTGGTTATATAGCATCACTATGAAGATTAAATGCTAGATCAATTCCCAAATCAGTACATTTGTCTTCCTATGATAAGTGGCATTAACTTTTACATTTTTCTTGTCTTCTTTCCATTTTACCCACATCACAGAGATTAAAAACGGAATCAAGCATTTAGTGTCATCAGCATCATATGACACACCAACGTGGGTTACATGTTCCTCTTCAGCCACACATTCTTAGTTTTATGTATTCTTGGTCCTTGTTTGTTATATAGCAGATTTTCACTGAAACTGTAGAGGAGTAGTTTAAAAGCACTTTTTAAAAGAGGGATTGTTTTTCAAAGCCAAAAAAAAATATGGTTGATCTTACTTTCAAAATAAATGACACAAAGAGACTGATTCCATGAAACTTACATCAGTGATCATCTTCCCTCTGGTCTTATTTCTCTCTCTGTGGTTGGCCCGTTTCTGTTTCTGCTGCAAAACCCTTTCTCTGGTGGTGCGATACTCCAGCGCAAATTCACTAATGATCCTGCAGAACTTGTTTATGTTCACCTCCCGGATGGCGTAAGGCGGATGGCCCATAAAGAGCAGAAAGGAGTGGAATCTGCAAGGAAAAAATAGTAATGGCAATGACTTCGGTGTTAAGAAACAAAAATGAACTGTCTGCAATCTTCCAGTAGGAAACCAATGAGTCGAGCTCTTGGTGCAAGGACATTGTTCATTTTTCACTCCTGGAGCTTTTAGTTTTAAAAGTCTTCTCAAATGAAAACGCAAACAGAAATCAAGTTCAACTCACTTCCTCAGTGATGGAGGTTTTATGTCTAGGTGGTAAAATTTCAGGAGATTCATTTTTCATTATCTATGTATTAATGTTTTTCTAAAATGGATCTGTATAACTTCTGAAAGAAAAATGATAAAGTACTATTTTAAAGAAAATACTGCACAGTTTCTAGATTATACAAGAATTAAATAGGAATGAAATGTTGCTTGGAAATTCCTTTAATGAATACTTAGAGTAGAGATGAGCATATTATAAGTAACATGTTCACTGACAGTTTACAAAGAGATGCTTATAAAGTTTTCTGAGAGGGCCGGCCCATGCTCACTTGGGAGAGTGCGGTGCTTATAACACCAAGGCCACGGGTTCGGATCCTATATAGGGATGGCCAGTTAGCTCACTGGCTGAGCATGGTGCTGACAACACCAAGTCAAAGGTTAAGATCCCCTTACCGGTCATCTTTTTGAAATAATAATAAGAAAGTTTCTGAGTAAATATTTTAAAACGTTTTCTTGCAATATTACATAAATCTTAATTTAATTAAGAAACACCAAATGAGCAGAACAAACTAAATTGATTTCAGCTACTTAATTTATCATCAAAACTATTTGATTCTACTTGTTCAACAAGAAGATACTGGAGGACAGGGAAATCTTTATGGAACCAACAGTATTATGTAAGTGATACTATTTGTAGAGAAAAACTTTTGGTTTTGTTCATTCTAATCTGTACAGTTTTAATATGGGTGTTTTGGTTTTTTTAAAATGAGGGACATTGACTTATTCTTTTTGTGAAGAATGATTAAGTAGAACATACAACTTATATTCGACTGGCCCCAACTACCTCTCTGACTTCATCTGTCCTGACTCCAGCTACACGGGACTCCTGTTTATTCCTTCGAATAAGCCCACCTCATGGCCACAGGCCCATGTGGTGTGTATGTTGGAAACCCTGGAGGGACACAGAGACTGAGGAGCTGAGAGCCTGCAAGGCCTGGGGTGGGGGAGGGAGGGACAAGGAGTCCATCTAATACCAGCTGTTCCCTGTGCCTAGACCAGTCCCCCCACAGACAGCTGCAGGGATGGCTCTCATCCCACAGGTCTCTGCTCAAGTACCACCTCCTTGGAAAAGCCTTCCCTGACCACTCTACATAAAACAGCACCTTCTCATCACTACCTATCCTCTTAATTCTTAATTCTTATAGGCTTAATTCTTAATTTAATTTATACTCTTAATTCTTCTTCCTCCTGGTTCTTACTACCACCTGACATTATATATTGGATATATGCTATGATATGCTGTTGGGATAGGACAGTGTAATGCATAATATGTATTATTTTATCACTATTCGAGATGTATATGCAGGAAGAATTGAGGGAAGAATCCATCAGCCCACAGCTGGATAACTATTCACCTCATTCTTCATATGTTAGTCCTCTGGGTCACCTTTTATAGATAAGTACAACCCAATATCCCTTTACCCTCCGCATTCTAGAACATTGTTTTGGAACCAGAGGGGATCCAAAGTTAACATACAAATCTGAAATATGATTTAAGCATATATTTTGCAAACAAGTAACAACAAGCAAGTAAAATGCACATCTGAAAGAAGAATCAGACATTTGAAAAGAGAGAGACCATGTCATCATGACTTCAGAAGAACAAAGCAGGTATGAACTTAGGGCAGTAAAACATTTTTGTTAGTTGAGTTTGTAACTTTTAGTATATGTGACATGAAGATTTATGGTTACAGACAGGCTGGCTCCCCTCATCAGTACCCCAAGGTACAAATCAAACATCTTCAATTTGTTCCATTATCCGCCCTTTTACTGAAGTGTGCTACTGAGAGGGTATCTGGCCCAGGCTGGGGAGGGGTGGGTTTGGGGGCAATGGGATGCCTGTCTAGGTGTTTGTTTTCTGCCTGCCTCTCCCCATGGAATGCCAGCCCATTGCTGTGATTCGCTAAGCCTCCCAGGAAGGCTTCCTTCCCCACTTCCCACCTGGGCCCTCTCTCCCCAGTGCCTTTCACAGTGTAACTGCAGCCAAATGAATCCACAGGAATAAGGCAATGAATCCACATCCATAGAGTGGGGTTAGGCAGTTAGGACAGCAGTATAAAAGGAAAGGTTACTATCCAAAACAACATTTTTGAAAGCCAGGTTCTGCCTACAGAGACAGTTATATAGCTACTTGAAACTTTCAGATCTGAAGTCTTATATTTAGGCTGATCTGCATGACCAATAATTTTCATAAAATTGTTCCAAATGGAAACTGTTTGTTTTGTTTTACTTTGTTTTTGTATTTTTTTTTTTTAATTGGGAATTGCTTGAGTCATACAAAGCATAGAGGGCCAAAGCAGCTCACATTCCATGCCTCTCCTTTTTAACCATGTTAGAAGCAGTGTATTTGGATTTCAGTAAGAATTTCATAGACAACATTTCTTATACGAGTTATGTCCTCCTATCCTGAGGGCAGCTGGGAGGTCTAGATGGAGCATAGTTAGGAGGATATAGTTAAACAACTAAATTCCAAAAGTACTGATTAATGGATGGTGGTCAGCCTGGAGGGAAGATTATGTTTTTATTTCAATATTTAAAAACTAACCCCTTTTTCTCAACCGTCTGGATCAAGACCCAGGAAGCATGATTATCAAAGAAGCAAATGACACAGGCTGGGAGAGGGCTCACACACAGGTAAGAGAAGCAGGTTTTTAAAAGTTCTCTATGGGTTTAAGGAAGGTAAAAGAAGCAAGCAAGGGGAAGGAGAGAAGAGAGGAAGGGTGGGCAAGGGTCCTACAACCACATTCTGTGACAAAGCAAAGGAGAAGAAAGAGGTGGCACATGATAGGACATGCCCTGGCCTGGAAAGTTAGAAGACCTGGTTCTAGTCCTAGAGAGGCCACCACTTACTAGTAGAATAGCCCTGGATAGCACCAGAGTTGCTCTGGACCCCAGCCAGCCTCCCTGTGGGCAAAGCAAGGTCTGAGACATCACTGCTGTGTCTCCAGAGTCCTGGATCCTATGACTGAAAAAGACTGAGGCAGAGGAGAGCACCTGTGCTGGGGCCAGACCCTATTCAGGCTGGCTGCAGCATAGAGCAGCCGGCAAAGAATCCACAACTGGGAGGTACACAAACTGCAGATCAGATAAAGGAGGAACTTTTCTAACAAGTAGATCTGACTTGCAAGAACGTGTGCTCTCTGTAGATGAAATTATTTGAGCAGATGCAGAAATGCAGGGTTCAAGTTGTCAGAGGTCTTACAGCTGCAACTCCTAATCAAATGGGATTTGGGGATCAAATTATCTCAGATTTTTTCCAACTTCAAGATTCAATGGCATCATATTATTGTGTAAAAAAAATTAAGTATCCATGAAACTGTTAAATATCTGTATCGTAGGTGTACTTGCTATGCACCAAGAGCATACCGTAAAATTTCTTTAAATTTAACCTTCAGATCTTGGTTTGCAGAATACTTTAATATGCCATTGTACTGATGTTTCCATAAGTTCCTCAGCCTACTTACCTGTTAATTATCCTTCTATGGACAATCTTCAAAATTATAATTCGCTCTACACAGTCTTTTAGGAACTCTGACATTCGTTGTTTTAAAACTGGTTTCATTTCATGTTTTGCAATTGCCTTGAGGTGATCCCATGAAGCTTTGCATCTTCTCTCCATCTGACATAAATTATCCTGAAGTTGATCAAAATCAACCTGAAAATCAGAGAGAGGACATTGCAAATGTGCTGAAACAACTGGACACCAACCTGAACTGGGAGAACAAACTGCCTCTGGGAAGAAATAGACATCAAAACCAAATTTGCATCTTTAAATACAAACATATTTATGGTCTAAATATTATTCACATGTGTATTTATCATTGTCTCGACATCAATTTATTTAGTGATAAAAGTGTTCTCCAAATAAACCCAATACATGTGTCACTTTTTTTTTTTTTTTTTTTGCCTTACTTGGAAAGAAAGCTTAGGGAAGTCTTTGGGAATTGTAAACTAAAACACGATATGAAGGAACCCTAGTACAAGATGAATTGAGTAGATGTCTCATAAAATTCTCAGAGCACTCTAGTTCTTCAGAGATGATATTTCACTAAAGGTTGAGGAATGCATTCTAGTCACACATGGCTGGCTCTGCTATGTGGGGCCAGCTAAGGGCAGCCAGCATCTCTTCACGGTGATCTCCTTCATAATTTGTGGAACAAAATTATTTTATTCCTCTGCTCACTCCCTTGTTCAACCAACACTCATAGAGAAACTCATATACATGTTCTTGTACCAGGCACTAAGAACACAAAGACAAATGCTGAATGAGACTAAATTCTTGTCTGCAAAAAGGCTCACTGTATACACGGGTGATCACTAAGCCCTGAAGGTGTACAGCACCCCCGGGCAGCGGTACACAGGCAGCATGTGTCCTTGTGTGTGTGTGTGTTTGCATGCATGAGGTCTTGCCAGAACACACAAATCACACATTCAAAGAACAGATGTGACAGAGCACTGTGTATCCAGGGAAGTGCAAACAGTTTGGATTGACTGAAGTGGCCTGAGGTGAGGCTTTCTGTGGTAATGCTTTCATAGAATTTCTAGAATAAAAATTACATGAATCAGAGCTACTTAGTCATGAAAAAAAAAATACACTCAAGGGCCATATTTAATAGAAGGAGATGTAAGATGGGAAAAGAAATTGAGAAGGATGGGAGGAGAGGAAGAAATAATTAAACAAATGGGTGAAACTGAAGGGAGGGGACTGAGGTGGATGGAGAGGGAGCCGTGGTGGGAAGGAATAAGAGTGGGGCAAGCAGAAGTCAGAGAAAGCAGAAGAAGATTCATGGAGGTGAGCTGCCATTGCTTAGATGCAATGACTGTGGTCATGAGAGCAGGGCCTGGACGAGAACACCGGCAGCAGACTTGCCGGAGTGACCTCAGACCCCTGCCCCCACTCAAAAGGACAGTGGAGGGATCAAGTTAACAAAGGTGGCTTCTGTGAGAGGACGTGTGGCACCCAACAGGATGAAGACACACTGACCACAGGGGATGCCACATGTCCTGGATTTCTTGATGCTGTAGAGCCAAAAAGGGAAGGCAAGTTCAGGCAGAGCCCTGGGCTTCAGGGAAGCAGAAGATTCATGGCACTTTGAGGAAAATGATTTGTCTGAAACCAAAGGAATCCTGGGTCCAGACAGAAAAGGCTTCCTTATGATATAAATGTAGCTGGGGGGGGGGGGGGTGGCGGGCAGCGGAAATCTAGCATTCAGCTGAGAATAAAAAAAATGCAGACTGAGTAGAGAAGGACTGAAGAGTTCAAAGCATAAGTCTAGAAAAGGATCCAGATGACTTGAGATTGACAAGTAGCATCTATGAGGTTTTAAGCAAACTCAAGCCGAGCAGAGTTAGTATAGCAGGTCTATGACTCTCCGGATCTGTCCTCATTTGCATCTGGCAACTGCCTTGACCCAAAGTAAAATAACTTCAGTTCAGCTCAAACATGTCCCGAGCAGCTCTGTGCAATCTAACCAGATGATGCTTGCCCAGCAGGGCAGTAGGCACACATCGGGTAGGCAGACATGATGCAAGATCGGTTTTGATGGAAAGAGCCCACTGTGAACCCCTAAGGGGGTGGCAGAAGAAAGTAACCACATTGCCAATGGAAACTAGGTGGGGAACATTGTGTCCAAAAGCAGTTTGAGATTGAGCTTAATGTAGTGTCTTTTGCAGAGGCCTGGAAAGTTCCCTCACTGGCTGCCACCTGAGGACCCTGCAAAGATCTAAGAGGCACACATGATCTGAGTCTTTACAGTGACCTATGACCTCAGATTCTGTTATGAGCCTTTTTCATAAAGGATTAACAAGGGAAGAGAGGGAGAAAAAGGGGAAGAGAGGGAGAAAAAGGGGTAGAGAGGTTGCATAACTTGTGAGAGACCACACAGCTGGTAGTGGTGGGCCTAGGATTCAAGCCTGGGTCTCTCTGGCTTCAGAGTCTGAGGCCTCAACCATCACACCTTAAGCCAAGGTTTGTCTGTAAAAAACTTCCACTCCAGGGAGAGAGCTGGCCTGCCTTCTGTTGTGAGAAGGAAGTCCTCTCCCGAGGACTGCTCCATATGTGCCACTTTGCCTGTAGGAAGACATGTGGGCTGGGCCAGCAAGCAAAACCAAGTCTTACCAAGTCTGCCTGGGATGCTGAGGGACAGTGCAGGGATGAAGGCAGGGGCAGAAGCTGCAGAGGGATGTGGTGGAGAATGCACACAGTATGAGAACGGTGGTACTCGAAACATATGCTGCAAATTCCCTGACACTCGCCCCTTCAAAATGTAGACTTATTCCCTTTCCTTTGATGTGAGCCATCTTTAGTGACTTTCTTCTAGTGATTGGAATGTGGAGGCTGGGTCAGAAAAAGGACAGAGCTTCCACCTGTCTCTCTCTCTCTCAGATCACTCCTTCCGGGGAGACCATCTGCCATGTCATGAGGACACTCCAGGAGCCCTGGGAGAGGCCCACGTGGGAAGGAATTGAGACGGCCCTCTAACAACCCTGCCCCAGGCGAGCCTTCAGACAATTGCAGCATAGCTAACATCTAGTCTGAAAGCTCACAAGAGACCTTGAGACAGAACCACCCATGAAATAATGTATCTTGTCATCTGTTATAGATTGAATTGTGTCACTCCCAAATTCATACCTTGAAGTCCTAATGACTAGTATCTCAGAATGCGTCCTTATTTGGAAATAGGGTCACTGCAGATGTAATTAGTTAAGTTGGGATGAGGTCACACTGGAGTAGGGTGGGCCCCTAATCCAATATGACTGGTGTCATTATAAGAAAGGGAAATCTGGACGCAGACACACAGGGAGAGCACCATGTGAAGAAGGCAGAGATGGGGTGATTGCCAGTAAACCACCAGAAGCTAAGAGAAAAACATGGAACAGATTCTCCCTCACAGTCCTCAGAGGGAAGCAACCCTGCCAACACCTTGATTTCAGACTTCTGTCCTCCAGAACTGCAAGACACTACATTTCTGTTATTGTAAGCTGCCCAGTTTGTAGTATACTTTGTTACAGCAGCCCTAGGAAACTAATATATTGTGTTAAGCCACTAGTTTTTAGGATGATTTGTTACACAGCTGTAGATAACTAATACAAGTAGGTGAATGGCGAGGGAGGGGACACTGCATTGTCACTAGGAGCCGTGGGAGTCAGGGTCAGCGATCACTTGTCACTGTTGCTCTTTGAAATCTGAATTAAGTGGTTAATATGCTGCACGAGTCTGTGAAGTCCTACTCTGCTAGGAGTGAACAGAACTGTCCCCACCTTGGCCCATTTCTGCCAGCCTCTGGTGGAAGACAGTTTTCTGCAGATGCCAGAGCAAACCTGCCCCTTGGCAGTTGCAGTGGTGAGGCCCAAAGTGTGGTACCCCGGAGGATGGGTGAACGTAGCTGGGGCTGGGGCTTCCTGAAGCTTATTTTGTACCTGTCTGCACAGAAGGGCCTCTAACACCCACGGAGGCTTTGGGAGCAAAATCTGAGAAGAGGAGGTAGATGCCCTCCTGCTGCAGGTCACAGGGGTCTGGGTCAATGGTCATCTTCAGGAATTGCCAAAGTTAATGGGTAGGTAGTCTGCAGTTTTGGCTTGCGCAGCCAATCTTTAGGCAAAGATAAGTTATTTAGTTATTGTAGCTACCTGATAACTAAAACGCCAGCAAGCTTTTGGGAAAGATCTGATATTGAAGGGGCCCAAAGCAGTCACTGAGGTCCAGAATGGTGTCGGGACTCCTGGGCCAGGGTTGCTCTCATTACAAGCAGACTCCCCCTGGGGAAGGCCCTGGGTAAAACCAAAGGCTACATGTGAAAAGGGGACTGATATGTTCTGGGTGGTTCTGGAAACAGGACCAAGGTGAAGGGGATCCAGACAGCCAGGCAGACCTTGTTTCAAACAGTTATTCCTAACAAAACTGTCTTTGGGGGAGATGCTTACAGGGGATGTTGGAGCAACAACTAGAGGGGTACTCAGAGGGGTTTTTGCCTTGGTTAGGATATTAAAGTAGTATTGTAAAGACCTCAGAACAGTGCCTGTCACAGAATAACATGACACAAGTTCCTGTTAAATAGAGGACTCTGTGTGCTAAGAGGCTCTCGGTTAGTGCTCTGAGCTGGAGTAACACTGGCTAAGCCTCTTTTTGTCTCAGGACAGGTCTACTGTCAGGCCAGCTCAGGGTCCCCCTGCTCAGTGTAGCTGGCAGCTGCCAGCCCGTGGTTCCTGAGGCAGGTGAAGGAGGCTCCCAGCCACCAGGTCCTCACAAGCCAGTTCTGTGGGAGAAGGCAGAGAGAGGGAGCTCTCCTTGAAGGAGACCTTAGCAGCCCCCTTCCCATCCCAGGCCCCATCTACCTAAACACCCGCTCTGCTCCTCTGGTGGATTCCAACATGTCCACACTTTCAGCTCCTGCTTCCCAGCCTGGGTTGTTTCCAGGAGGTTCCTCCATGCTGGCCTGATTCCTGCACCCTACCCTATTCAAGGTCCCCATCCCCCATCCCGCAGTGAGTTTCCTGTGCTCCCAAGGCCTCCACATCTCCCAGTCTTGGTGTATTTGGGATTCCTCCAGCGGTTGTTCAGCCCAGTGATGCTCCTCACTACTGAGACAATCACTTTTCCAATAAACCACAGTTCATGAAGATACTACCCCTGCACTCACTTTAAGGGTGTGCAGCTAAGGGGCCAATGCTATATACTGTTTACAGTCCTATAAAAATGTCCCCTCTGCATAAGATCACAGGGATGTTTGGGAGCAGAGGCCAGACGTGCTCTCTGTTTCCTGGCTCCACACCTCACTGCAAGGTCCTATGGACGTCTTAGGAGGAGCCAAATCACATGTTTTGGACACGTTTGCCCACCTAAAACAAGCTGTGCAGTCGTAGTGTTCTGGACAATCCAGCCTGGTGAGTCACACTGCTCACCAGCGGCTGTGGAGTGAGCACTGGGATGGCAGGCTCGCTCACATACCTCAGTAGGAAAGAATCTGACCGAGAACCAGAGATAGGAAAAAAATCTTAAAAGTTCATTAGAAATGGCACAAAGCGAATCACAGTCACAGACACTAGAGCAGGGAATGCAGGCAGCACTTGAACGTCTTACTTAATAGAGCTTGTGTGCCTCAGAGATGACTGATAAAGATCCAACAGTTGAGGCCGAGGCAGGTCTGCTCCTCGGTGTCCTCGGACGTACCTTGGCTGACCTGGTGATGGCCCCGATCTCCGAGTACAGATCGGAGCTGTCTGGGAAGTTTTCCACCACCATGGTGCACACATGGTGGAGAAGCGACTGCTTGTGCACTGTGTCTTTGACTTCTGGAACTTTCTCGAGGTAGCTTAACTCAAATGCTTTGGCCTGTTAGGTGAACATTAAAGATGGAAGAACAAATTTTATGTAGGCTCTTAGAATAGCACAGAAGGTTAGAATCAATGCCTGGCTGCAGTCGCTCAATATTGAGTTTCTCAGGCCACATGTTCCATCATCCCTAGCTGATCACATGTGGGCCAGCCACACTGAGAATGAAGTGCCACCTGCCACATGCCAGGGCTCACCCCTAATTCCACGTGCCTTAGGACAGTCCCCAGCATCTGTGTCTCTACAGCCTCTTCCTCCCCTTCTCCTGCTGTTTATCTATTCTCAGCCACAGTGAGGCCAATGAGAAAAAAAGACGTTTTTTTAAAGGACCAGAATGTGTAAGAGCACAAATATTTGAGCAATAAGCTCAGGAAAAGAAAAGAAACCAGGGCAGAAGAAAATTCCCCAATGTCAATTTTGACAGTAGCCACACTTCATAAGGAATAGTGTGCTTATTTTTCTAGTTTTTCTTATTAATAGCAAGACACAAACTCAAATAAATAGGCCCTGATATTTTAAGGACATAATTCCTTCACATTTTCAGCAAGAAGATACAAAAGTTGTTTGTTCTATTGTGCTTTGTGGGATCAGAGATACAAACTCCATCAGCAAATGACAGGCAGGGATTCTGTGACGGGGGGCGAGAGGATAAGGATGGGGAAGACTTACATTTGTTCCATTTAGAAAGTTCCCGATGGCTAAGAGGGTAGACAGGATAAAGCCCAAGGTTTTATTGTTCTCCAATTGGTCTATGCCTTCCTTCAGGTCCAAAAGTGGTTCCGCCACTTCCTTTCAGTTAAAAAAAACATATACACATATAGATAGAAGATGGCAAAAAGAGTGTACATTTCGCTTTACTTTGTTTTTTAAAAAATTTTTCCTATAAGAAAATAGCAAGTGGATTTCCCCCCGGCACAAGGAGATCCCATGAGACGGGCGTGCACTCACAGGTATGGGAAAGTGACAAAGGGCAGCAGGGAGGGAGTCTAATCCTGAGTCTCTGCAGTGGAGACCAGACAAAGCTCGTGCTGGGGTGACAAACACTCTGCCTTAGCCCTCTTCTTCCCCATTGTCCAAGCCCACATAGGACTCTTAGGTCACACCCTCCTCTCATGCTCTCTCCTGATGATGGCTGACTTCTGTGACACTTTTCCCATGTTCCTTCAGCATCTGGCCAGGCAGATGACACTGAAAACTGTGGCCTCACTGTCCCTGGACCACTCACATCTCCTCCCCTCTAGGCTCCCCTCTTAGCCTGGGCTACTCACTCACTAGAAGGCCACCGTCCTTGTTGCTCCCACCACCTTCATAACTCCCAGACCTCAAGCCTTCCCTGTGGCCTCCTGGCCTCAATCTCCCCTTCCTGCCCCACTGTCATTCTGTGCCCCCACTTCCACATGCTTCCTGAGGCTCTCCCCTAGCTGCATCCCAAAGCCAGAGGTTTAGCTTCAGTCTCTCCGGCCCAGCTTCTGCCAGGCTGGCCCTGCCAATCCCCAACCAATGCTGACCCAAATATTTGTTTCCTCCATGATGGTACTTTGCTAGAGAAAGTCACCTAAGAGTGCTGACTGACTTTGTGACCAAGTTATACCCGTCACCTAAGTAGTTCTAGGTGTCTTCATCTCTGCTTGATTCCCTAATGAATTCAAATATAGTACTTTCCTCCTGAAGCCCCCCAAATTTACTGCAATCTACCTGGCCCTCAGTATAGGACCTTGCTACCCTCTTTGCTGGAAGATGGAGACCACGCAGCCTCTCAAGCTGGGCTTTTGAATATCTCCTCGGGGCACTTCCTCTCAACTAAGCTCCCCTGAAGTTCAACTTCCATCTCTCCCTTTTCTGCTCCACCGGTTCCTTCTGTCCAGCCTGGCCCAGGCCAGAGAGGACGCCTGTGTGTTCCGCTTCCAGCTCCAGGGGAGTCTCCCCACGCCTTCCTCGTCAAGGCCCCCTTCCTTCTACTCTCCTCTCAACCTCCTGCAATCTGCCCCATCTTCAACTTTCTGCTGAGGATATCCCTCCAAGGGATCCAAGGTCCTGCTAACTGCCACAGTCAATGGCAGTTTAAGTGATTATCGTCAGGTGAAGGATTACAGAACTTGTTCCACACTGTGCTTTTCCATATTTTCCAAGTTCTCTACAATAAAATAAAGAGTATGAAAAAAACTTAACTTTTTAAAATCAGTCATTGGTGATTTGTGGCCATCAAGTGTGTGAGGCTGGTGCCAGGCAGATGCTTTAGAATGACCCTCCTTGGCAGGCTGCTGATCACTTAGTGTAGACACAACCTCATCATCATCAACTCACCCTCCAAACTCTGAGTCAAGAATGACACCTCACTACCAATGAAGACCTGGCTTTCTCAACACTGGATGTGGGATCAGCTGCCTCTCACACTGTGTACTTACCCTTTCTGTAGTTTCATAATCCACTTTGAATGCCCAGAGGTGCAGCCGAGCCGAGAGCTCACTGATGGAGGACAACGTGAGGAGGAACTGCTCTGCGCTGCCCAAGGGCACTTCGGGGTTGGCCAGCTGAGCTTCCTGGATTTTCTGCTTCTCCTCTTCGGTGGGAATCATGGTTAGAATTTTCTAGAAAGATGGGATGCTATATTATATTCTCTCTTAGGGATGGACCCTATGCCACCCCTTCAATGTTCTCAAATTCATATTACAATATTCTAGCCAGGTAGTATTTGTGTTTTAAAAATTATGTACAGGTGTTATATTGTCATAAACCAAATACACTTAAGCAACTTGCCCCAAATTTTCTGGGTTTTGCACATGAAGGATAGTCTAGTCAAGAAATGGAGATGGGAGGTGAGAGAAAGGTAAAAGGTAAGACATAAGATTAGAGACCAACTCCTTGTTCCCTAGGAAATAGAGTAAAATGTGTCAAGAATATATGCTTTGCAGCATTTCTCATGAATTAATTTAAGAGTTTACAAAATGAATCATTTTCAAAGAACTCAGATTGACTTTTGTTCATGTGACATATTACAATGTTAACTATTTTAACTATATTTCAAAACAAACAGAAATGATAGAACTTTAAATAATATCAAACTCAAGTCTGAATGAAAAAAATAATGATGGTATTTATAAAGAGCAATGCCTACCTACTAATGAAAAAGGTATATCTTTTTGCTTTTGTTACTGGTAAAAATCTATTGCAGAAGGCAGAGAAGGCAAAAAGGCAACAGAATGATTCTTATAGGTTCAAATTCCTTCGTGATTACAGTTTTCAAAAGGTAAAAATTCCCATGTCCCCTCTTAACATTCCTATATTAATATTGCATGGAAATCCTAGCCAGGCACATAAAAGAAACAAAAGACATACATACTGGAAAGGAAAAAAATAAAACTGCTCATATTCATGGATGACATGACTGTCTGCACAGAACATTGTAAGGAATCTACACAAAACCTTTAAAACAATAAAGTGAGCTTAACAATCATGTATGATATAAGGTTCATACACAATAATCCATTTTACTCCTATATGTTGATAATAAACCAAATAAAAATTAAATGCTATTTACAATGAAATACATAGGTATAAATCTAACAAATCATGTATAGTATCTGTATGCTGGATACTAGAGAATGCTGATGAAAGCAATCAAAGAAGATTTAATAAATGAGTGGAGAGACATACTGCGTTCATGGATTGAAAGACTCAATACAGTCAAGATGTTAATTTTCCCCAAATTAATCTATAGATTTAACTCAATTTCCACCAAAATACCAACATGATTTTTTTTTTGTAGCTATAGACAAGCTGATTATAAAAGTTATATGGTAAGGCAGAAGAACTAAAACAACCAAAACGAATTTGAAAAAGAATAACCTTGAAGGAATAACACTACTTAACTTTAAGAACTATAAAGTTATAGTAATGAGGACAGTGCGGCATTGGCAAAAGGACAGACACACAGATCAATAGGACAGAACAGACAGTCCAGAAATATAACATATGGATATGGCCCATTGACTTTTGACGAAGGTGCAAAGTCATTTCAATGGAGAAAGGTTAGTATTTTCAACAAATGGTCTTGAAATAGCTAGACTCCATATGCAAAATAATGAACCTCAACTTAAGCCTTATACTTTATACATGAACAAATTCAAAACGGATAATAGATCTAAAAGCAAAATGTAACACTATAGAACTTTTAGAAGGAAACATAGGAAAAAATCTTTGTGATCCATCTTAAGCAAACAATTTTTAGACATAATACCAAGAAGAATAGGTTGATAAACTGAACTTCATCTAAACTAAAAACTTTGCTCTGTGAAAGACACTGTTAAGAGAATAAAAAGACCAAGGTCATGGGTTTGTATCCTCGCACCTGCTAGCTGCCAAAAACAAAACAAAAGAGAGAATAAAAAGGCAAGCTATAGTTCCTCAAAAGATTAAACAGAGTTACCATATGACCTAGCAATTGCATTTCTGGGTATCACCCTAGAAACATGAAAACTTATGTTCGTACAAAAACTCATATGTGAATATTCGTCTTTGTAGTAGCTTTATTCATAACTGCCCCAAACTGGACCAAGCTAAATATTCTTCAGAGGCAGAGTAGATAAACTGAGGTACATCCCTACAATGGAATACTGCTCAGCAACAAAAAGGAACAAACTATAGATACTTGCAATGGCTTGGACGAATCTCAAAGGTATCCTGCTGAGTGACAGAAGTCAGTCTTAAAAGGTCACACACCATATGACCCCTTCTATGGGGCATTCTTGAAAAAACTACAGATGGAGATATATTAGTGGATGCCAGGGGCTAGAGGTGGGTTGAAGTTGCAACCACTAAAGTGCAGCACAGGAGTTTTTTGGGGAAATGGAAGTTTTAAATCCTGATTGCAGCAATCATTGCATGAGTTCCTGCACATTTTATTTTATTTTATTTTATTTATTTCGAATATTCATAAGATACAAAGCCAAAGCTGATTGTCCCCCCTCCTGCCCATGATGTGGGGGCCAGATTCATATTGGGGACATACCCATTATCAGAAATTGCTTTTGTGCCCTTTGTCCCTTCCAAATATCCCCCAATCTCCCTCCCCCTCCCCCTCCCCCCTCAACTTCAACTTGTAGCCCTAGGAATGTTCCCTCCCTCTGTTGGATCATGGGACTACTGTGGTCTTTCTTTCCTGCCTTCCTTTCTCTCTTAGCTCCCACATATTTGTGAGCACATGAGGTATTTATCCCTCTGTGCTTTGCTTGTTTCCCTCGACATAAGTTTCTCCAGGTTCATCCACATTGTTGCAAATGGTAGTATTTCATTATTTTCTATGGCAATAGAGTAGTATTCCATAGTGTATATATACACACCACAGTTTCCTTATGGACATTTAGGTTGTTCCATATCTTGGCTACTGTAAACAGAGCTGCAGTAAACATGGGAGTGCAGGTATCTCTTCGACATGATGATTTCCATTCCTCTGGATATATATCCAGAAGAGGGATTGCTGGATCATATGGAAGATCTATCTGTAGTTGTTTGAGAAACCTCCAAATTGTTTTCTAAAGTGGTTGTACTAATTTACATTCCCACCAACAGTGCAGTAGTGTTCCCTTCTCTCCACATCCTCACCAGCATGTTATTCACAGTCTTTTTGATCATAGCCAGTCTAACTGGAGTGAGGTGGTATCTCAATGTGGTTTTAATTTGCATTTCCCTGATGACTAGTGATGTTGTGCATTTTTTCATGTATCCGTTGGCCATTTGTATGTCTTCCTCTGAAAAATGTCTATTCAGCTCCTTTGCCCATTTTTTAATTGGGTCATTTATTTTTTTAACTGTATAATTGCCTGAGTTCTACGATATTAGTCCCTTGTTGAATGCATAGTTGGCAAAAATTTTCTCCCACTCTGTAGGTTGTCTTTTCACTCTGTTGACTGTTCCTTTTGCTGTGCAGAAACTTTTTAGTTTGATATAGTACCATTTGTTTATTTTTTCTTTTGCTGCTTGTGCTTTTGGGCTCATGTTCATAAAGCCTGTGCCCTGACCTAACTGCTGAAGTGTTTCACCTATATTTTCCCTTAGTAACTTTACAGTTTCAGGTCTTATACCTATGTCTTTAATCCATTTTGAGTTGGTTTTAGTGTCTGGTGAGAAATGCATATCTAGTTTCATTCTTCTGCATATGGATATCCAGTTTTCCCAGCACCACTTGTTGAAAAGGCAATCTTTTTGCACATTTTAAAACTTAGAGCTGTACACCAAAAAAAAAAAAAAAAAAAAGCCAACTCTAGTCTATATTTGCTTAAAAACAAATAACAAAATAAGAAACTAGACATTTGACACCATAGTCACCAAACATGCAGATGTTTACACGATTGTGCATCAGGATGTGTCTGGGTGGGTACGAGTAGCCCTGGGATTGATGACAGTGTTAACAGGCAGGGCTGTCTCAGTATTCTATCAGAAGCTAGTGATGCAAAACTGCATTGAAGACATGTGAATTCTGTGCTGCAGTCAGCATGGTGAGACCCTCAGATACCTCCCCTTACACAACTTTCTCTTCATCATGGTTCTACTGAGGCTATGTGGGTGGAATCTGGGCATCAGGGAAGATATTTAGTGACCGTGCTTCTTCCTGCCCACCACCTGGCTCATGCCCCCACACCCCCGTCTACACAGCTGGGACTAAAAAATAACCAAAGCAATTCAGGCAGATGCCACTTCTTTAAAAACATCCGTGATTTGAACTCAACTAGTTTTCAAAACAAAAACCTAACTAAAATTTATATTTTAATTTCCTTAATGCTGAAACTGTTTTAGGCATGACAAGAATTCCAAAACAAAAAACTGTCAATGCTTTTTATAACCTTCAGAAGGCACTTTCCCGTGATGATTTTTGTTGCTTTGTTCCTTCGAGAAAGTAATCACTCTTACTTTTGTTTTTCACCTCCGAGTAACTTAAACCATTTGTTCACTGTTGAAGATTTATGAGGTTGCCATCTGCCAGTTTACTTTTTTTTTTTGCACATAACTGACAATAAAAATAGCCATAGGCCAGGGAACAGCAGGTCAAAGCCACCTCCTATGAGCTGATGGCCCTTTCTTTCCGTGAGCAGATGATAGTGGGATGAGTACAAGGTGGATCTTTAACTTGCTCTTCTACCGTGTCCACAGATTTACTGATGATTTTATCATTACCACTTAGTTTCACAGGAAAGCAGACATCAAACAAAACCGACACATGACAACCTCAGGGGTTTTTAGCTTTCTCTAAGACAATGTCCCCCTGGTACTGCTCTAAGTGCACTCACTTCTGCATCTGAAAGCCACATTTCTGAGAAAAATGCAGAAATCTCCTTTTTTATGGACCCAAATGCTATCGGGTTTGGCTGTTTCATTCACCTGCAGATAACACCATAATGAGTAATTATTTTGCTTTGTAAGATTTGAACAGAGCCCTGGCTACAGCTTTGGATAAGAATCTTCCACAAGGATTTTGGTGACAACAGCAGAAAGCTGCAGCACACTTAGGGCTGTGCCTAGTTTGAATACAATTTGCATATTCTCATGAGAAAATGGCTTTCTGTCCATGTACTTATTTTCATGCAGCAATTTTTATTTTTTTAACTTCTTAAAGCATCTTGATAGTATCTTTCATTCTCACTGAGGCACAGGGGTGTAAAAATTATTGTATTAAACTTACAGATGAAATGACTTGCCTGAACCTAGGTTGGGCCAACCAAGGCAGAGCTAGAGAGCAACCTAGGGGCTCCTCCTGGTTTTCTAGCACCAGCTTCATAGTTCACTGGGACTCAACCAAAAATGCAAAACGAATGGCACAGCTGAGGCACCCAGTCTGAGCCAACCATGATCTCTGTGATCTCCACATTCAGGATCATCTGTGTGTCCAGTGCCACTGGACACCTACAGACAGGCCTTGTGAAACATATACTACTTTAAAAGATGCTGTTGTTTTTGTATGTGTGGCCAATGAAATTTGTTTCTAGGATGCTGACAGGCCTGGCAGCCAAACTGCACCAAGTTAAACGTCATTGGGGACCATTCAATTGTGCTACCCTCTGAGCATACACAGACTTTAAAAATTAGAAAAGCAATTAAAAAAAAAAAGGAAAATGCTTCATACTTTCTTCTGTGATAATGTGATGTCATTTTACTTGGGAAAATATCATTAATAGTACTTAGAAATGGCCCCAAAATAATTTTCTAAAATTTAATGCTCTTACAAAAAACAACATCCTTAACTAAGTTAACTACTCTCTCAGGTTTTCATGACAAACCCAGATACATACCATCAGTTTGCTAAGCACAGCCACAGGATGTCATTTAATACATCCTAATTACATTTAGATACACAGAGCTTTCAAAGGGCCCGATTAAGTGGTGGTGCTATAGTGCCCGCATCCAAGAAGCAGACAGTTTGGCTAATGGCCCTTTGGGTGCAAGCTGGAAATCTTATTAGCAAAGATCTTTTCTGAGAAGCTGCCATCTCTTCTCAGTCCTGATTTAGGTCTTGAACAGCAAGCCTTGAGAATAATCTCTGGGTACTGGCTCAACACATGGATCTAAACCATCTGCACCCCCAGGTCCCTGAAATCAATGGCCAGAGATGGTAGGTGATGGCTGAGGGTGTCCTGGATTCCACATTCCCCAGAGGGCTGTTTCTACTATAGTCTTCTCAGCCATGACTGAGAGTCACTCAGGGATATAGTCTCTGGATTCACACAGGCAGCCTTTAGATCAGGGGTTCTCAATTGCGGTGATTTTGTTGCCAGGGGACATTCAAGAATGTCTGAAGATATTTGGGGTTGTGAAGGAAGGTAGGTGCTACTGGAATCTAGTAGGTGGAGGCAAGGATGCGGCAGAACATCCTACAATGCACAGGAAGTCTCCACAAAGAATTGTCTAGCCCCAAATGTCAACAGTGTCAAGGCTGAGAAACCCTGTTTTAGATGAAAACTGATAAAAATGTCATAACTCCGAATGTTGTGACTATGAATTTACTGAGAATTCATGACACAATAAAATCTCAGGAAGGGTTTTCCCATGTTTTCTGTGGCTGTGTGTCCAACAATTCAGATTGTTCCCGGGTGGGAACCCGTAGGCAGCACTATGAAGTGGACCACATGGCCTCATGCACGTCTCACTCGCCATTCAGATTCCCTCTTATTCTCTGTGGCACAGGAATCCAGGCCCAGGGTACCCCTCCTGGGCCAGCTGTCCCCAAGGCCCGTGGCATGCATGCTAGACACAGGCTCTAGCATGTATATTCCAGCTCCATCTCTCACTGGCTAGTGAGCTTGGGCACAGATTAATTAATGTTAGGATTCACTGTCTTCATCTTTAAGATGGAGAGCATAATAGTTTATACTTCCTAAGCTGTGATGTGCACTTGTGTAAAGCACCTACCTGGTGCCTGGCCAACAGTAAAAAAACTGAAAATCAGATTTAGCTCTGTATGGCTATACCTATATCCATCAGAATTACTGTTGCTATTTATTCCTTCCTGGATCAAAAGGGTGCTCAACTGGAAACCAGTCAGAAAGGGAAAAAGAATAATTTGGTTCATTCTAAAATGTAAGTAACGTAACGTATCTGAAACTCACCCCCCATCCCCCCAGAGTTACATTTCAAGAAAGAACAAAGGCAAAACCCAGAGAAATCAATCTTTCCTGATGGACTTTCAAGTTCTCATGACAAGGAGGGGAAGTATTTTTAAAAGGGGAAGTTGTCATCTTTTCCTTCAATCAGGCTGGCTCCGGCTGTCCTTGAAGCCTCTCTGTGTATGAAACCGCAGCTTTTGCAGTCTCCAAAGGACCTTGTTAAGCAAACAGGCTGGCCTGAGTGCGCTGGGCCCACTGCGTTGCTTCTCCAGGATAAAGGACACTTGCACTTGGTTCGTCCAGGTTCACATAGCAGCAGGCCACTGAGCTCTCCTTCCTTGCTCCTCTGGGGGGGTCCTACAGCAGGCTGCCTCACATGGAGGTCTGGACTGCCCCTTCCTGCAGTCTGGCAGCTGCCTCAATGTCTCTCTTGTATCTGCCTGCTGTCAGCTTGCCATGGCCTGCCGCAAGCCCTTACTGCCTGGCTGCCTGCCTGGAGATGCCAAACTGCTGTGCTGCCTGGCCCGACCCCAGGGCTCAGGATGCACCTTCCTCTCCAGCCAGGAAGGAGATGCATTTCTCTCTGTTACCTGCTCCTGGAATAGGGAGGGTTCTCAGAGTAGACCTGCCTGGGCTTTGTATGGGTTTCCTAAGGCTGCCATTACAAAGTACCACAAACTGAGTGACTTAAAACAACAGAGATTGGCTGTCTCTCAGTTCTAGAAGGTACAAGCCTAAAATCAAGGTGTCGGCTGGGCCATGCTCTCTCTGAAGGCTCCAGGGAAGGATTCTTCCTTGCGTCTTCATAGCTTCTGGTGGTTGTCCACAGTCCTTGGCATTCTGTGGCTTGTAAACACGTCACTCTAGTCTCTGCCTCCACTTTCACAGGGCATTCAGTTCTGTGCGTCTTCCTGAGTGTTCTGTCTTCAAATGGCATTCTCCTTTCTGTGTCTGTGTTCAAACTTCCCTCTTCATGTCAGGATACCAGTCACTGACTGTATTTAGGAACCATGCTAATCCAGTATGATCTCAGCTTAACTTGATTAAATCTATAAGACCCTGTTTCCAAATAAGGTCATATTCAGGGTGGGCATGGATTTTGGAAGGACACTATTCCACCCAGTACAGGCCCCTAGGAAGTTTTCCCTGTGGAGGTCTCTTCTTTCCAAAGCAAAAAGGCACACCTGGCCAGTTCAGACCCCTCTGCATGTGTGTTGACCACTCCCCTGACACCCAGGGCTGTGGCTGAGTCTGGCACAGTGGCCTGGCCTGAGCCCTTCATTTCCTCTGGATTTTCTGTCCAAGGCTTGCTCTCCCACTCTGGAGTCAGGCTTCGTCGGCTCTCTCTATGTTCAAGTCTTGCAAATAAGACTATGCATGAATAAACTCCAATCTCAGAGAGGCTTTAGAGAAATCTGGGGCTCCCTGCCAACAGGCAGATGAGTTGGGTGCCACCCAGTGCCCCAAAGTAGTGTCCCCGGATCCCCACACTGACCCAGTGGGCCCCCAGGCTATACTGCCCTTCTGTAGGAATCTGTGGTTTGGGTCACTGGCTCCACTCACACCTTTTCCATTATTAGAATAAAATATGTAACCTGCTACAAAGTGGCACCAGCCCATGGTAAAGGGAGCATGTGGCCTTGGGGAAGAACACAAACCCTGGCACAGCTGGTGACCCATTGCTCCAGCTGGGCCACCTATAGCCATGTCACCCAATCTCTCTCCACTGTTGACATACAGACCAACAAACATTAATGCTTCCCTTGGCTTGTGTTTTCCAGCTCAGCTGAAACATATCTCTATATACTCCACCAGGTGTGAAGAGAGAAAAAGTCCTTTACATAGATGTGAGCATGTATTAAAAACCCTACTCTTGGAAGTGTTTGGTTTGAAATGACATGAAAGAAGACACTGGCAGCATCCCAAGGAGGGTGTGAATGTCTTCTTCCATTTTGACATAGGCAGAATGTGGTCACAGGGAGGTCAGTAAAGAACCAGACAGTGAGGATCTCTGGACTTCATAGGCAAAGTGAAGCTTCCCCCAGGAGTTAGAAAAGTGTAAGAATTATTAACATTATTCAGAATCTGGTTGAGGACAGGAAATGGCAAGCCACCCTGCAAAGAAAGTCATATCAAACACAGTAATGCTTTACATACGAGACATGTTTTAGAACACAGACGATGCTTGAGAGAGCTTCTCTTACCTCAATTCCTTCTTTGTTTAAGGCATATTCATCAAAATTCAAAATGGCAATCTTAATTGTTCTTGGAGGGGGCAGCACCGTCAGACCAATATTGATAGCATTGCTCCTCTTGGAATCCAAAACAATGATCTCCTGCCTTTTCCCATCTGCAGCAGTTTTCTTCATGATAAAACAAGGAGAATCCATGATTAATGCATCATCATGGGTCCTTTCTGTGTTTCATTATTAACAGCAAACTCATACTTATTTAGAGATGAAAACTAATGGCCCTGATTCAGCTCAGGGAAAGACTGGCTACTGCTCAGCACAGAAGAAAGAGATCAGGGATTAGCTCTGAGAAGCCTCCAAGCTTGGGTCAGCAATGGAACTTCAAGAGTCAGACAAGACACATTACAAAATAAAAATGATTTTCCTTCAATTGGGAAAAATGTGATTTTTGCAAGAAAAAAACTTGTTTTTTTCCATAGAAGCAGTGAAAACAAAGCTAAAACTTTTTAGTGTTCCTTTCCTGTGGGCCTCGAGGTGTTGGAATGTATCTTGGTTGGCCTTAGCAAATATGGTGTGTGCCCAGAGACAGTTGGTACACATGCCAAGGAACAGGACTGATGAAAAGAATCCAGCATTGCTGTCCTGTCAGCCCCTCCAGATTCCAGCGGCATCATCTCAAGGACCCTCTTCACCAGTCAAACATCCCATGCCCTTATCCTAGAGCACCTCCATCTTTCCTGCCGTACTTAGACATCTGTGCAGTGGCCTACTGAGGCCTCCCAAAGAAGAAGGAAAAAAGGGTGTGTGCTAGTGAAGATGAATAAGGGACCAATAGGCATAGAGGCTGAGGAGGGGGACAGGGGACAGCAGTGTCCTGGCATCCTCATAGAGCCCTCATGTGTGGCTTCCTGTAGCCAGCCCAGGATTAGCACATGATGAGAACTCAGTAAGTATGTGTTACAGACTGAATGTTTGTGTCCCCTTAAAGTTCGTATGTTGAAGCCCTACCTAATGTGATGGTATTTGGAAGTGGAGCCTTTGGAGGTAATTAGGTTTAGAGGAGGTCATGAGGGTGGGGTCCTCATAATAGGATTATAAGAAGAGACCAGAGAGCTGGCTATCTTTCTCCTCCACATGAGGACACAGCAAGAAGGCAGCCATCTGCAAGAGAAGAACAGAGTCCTCAACAGGAACCAAATTGGCTGCTACCTTGATCTTGGACTTCCCAGCCTCCACAACTCTGAGAAGTAAATTTCCATTGTTCAAGCCACTGGTCTGATACTTTATTATAACAGCAAACTACGATAGTGTGTGAGATGCTAAGCCAATACTTGTCACTGCTCAGAGCTTGTGACAACAAGGCCTCCTGCTTTCCCCTTCAGCCCTCAGGAAGTTAAGTGCAGGTGGCAATGGGGGGCAAGTGGGAGGGGACCTGGCTCAGCAAGCTCCCTGTTCTTGCTCAGGTTTCCCCTGAGGCCAACACATGTGGGAGGATAACAATTTTGATTCATGTAATAAGCCTAGGGTGAGAAACATAAATGAGGCACAGTGACTCTCCTGAAGGAAAAGATGAATTCAGCACGGTGATGGGGTGTGCTCACTATGCGAGGGGGCTCAACAGTGGGGTGACTAACTCACCTGGTGGTGGAGGGGGTCAGGGTCTGGAAGAGCTGACCCTTGAGCTGGGCCCTAAAGAATGTCTAGGATCTATCCCAGGGCTGGAGATAGAAAGTGGCTTTGTCTAGGTTGTTGGGAACTGCCAGGGATAGGCAGGAGGTTTGATAGGGTCACCACCCAGAAGAGGGGTTCCAATCATGCTCTGCAGGCAGGCCCCGCCGAGCAGCTGACCACTGCTCACCATTCGGTCTTCCATGCTGAGGCCTCACCCTCTCCTCTGAAGCAGGGAACCTGGCTGGGCCTGGGAGCAGCTGAGCCATCTGGAGAAGCTGGCCTGCTGCAACACCAGGGATGGAGAGTCATTGAGGAGAAATGGGCTTACATTCTACTTAAGTCCTCCTGGGTCCTTCCAAATCTAATTGCTAAAATTCAATCTTAGATCTTTAAATTACACATTTGGGAATAAACTCAAATTTCTCCATGAAGAAAACAACTGAAAGCATCCCAGCTGTTTTGGGGCCTGGTGGCCAGGAGGGGCAATTCCCACAGGTGTGGTCATCAGCTTTGAACAGTGGGCCCCAGGGACACACAGAGTAGATGCATCCCCAGTGTTCAGGGCAAGCTTCACCTTTTACAGAGTTAAAGAAACTTATCAGGAGCCCCCAAAATTCTCAATTTAGCTTTTCAATTGAATTGGAAATACTATGTTGTGTGTGGAATGCTAAGACGGAGAAAGGTTAGACACAATACCAAACACAGGCAATTAAGAAAGATGTTACAACAAGCAATGCCAGCACTGAGGTGTGGCGGCGCTTACCCCAAATCCATCTTCTCTTCCCAACTCACCAACAGGGACCTGAATTTTTTCAGGCTGACAATATGTCAGTTAAATCAATTACCTCCCTGGACCTCTAGTAGCTAAAGCTGGTCCTGTGACTTGGTTCTGGCTTTTGTTTTCCTGACTAAAAAGAGAGAGACCTAGCAGGCCTTGCCTTTGCCCTTGCCCCTTCTTCCTATCTAAAATGTAGACACGAGGCCCGCAGGTGCAGCAGCAGACATCTCATGAGCATAAGGAATGAAGCTGCGTAGGGAGGCAGCAGCAGCAGGGGTTCCCTGGGCAGTACTGGCCTCTAACCCCTCACCTACACAGTCAGAGAAGGAAGAGTGGTCCTTGGGAAGGGGGTTAGGAAATACAAATGCCCCTTTGATGGCATCTAGAAAGAGGGGGTGAGATGTGGCGGGGCAGAGGTGGAACAGGCTCGGGAAGAGGAGAGGCAGCAGTGCTTCTAGGCAGGAAGTTGTGTTGTTTTGTTTTGCATTTTATTCGAGACAATACCCCCCACCCCAAGACAACCTCCAAATAAGGAAACAAAACTCAAAACCTCCTGAAATATCTTCTACCTGAAGAAAATGACAATATTTTCTTGAGAGTAATAAAAGAAGACTTGAATAAATGAAGGACGTCATCTTCCTGGATAGGAAATCTTAATGTCATAAATATGCTATTATCTCACGTCTAATACATTTATTTAGAGGAATTCTATCAAAATACCAGTAAGATTTGTTTTGGGAATTAGAAAAAATTTTCTAAAATTAAAATGAAAGAATGTATGTATAAAAAAGTCAACAATATTCCTAAAAAGTAGAGTTATACATATATATCTACCCAATCCTATTAAAAACTTACTATAAAACTGATGAAGTGTGTAGCACAGGCACTAGAATAGCTGAGATGATAGAACAGAATAGAATTAAGAGTACAGAAAAAGCTCTTATTCAACGGTCCAGGGCATTCCGACAAAGACACCAAGATTAGAAATCCAGAATCTAGCATGAAAGATCAATTTCTAATATGGAACCAAAAAATATAACTTTAAGTCAAACAAACCAACATTATGAGGGAACATTATGACAGACTAGATTGACTGTCATCTTCCTTCTTAGGAAGAGAAAAGGCCAGGAGAAAGCAGGACCACAAGCTTGTGTGGGAATGGCCCAGGTCAGCACGGCGGGAGTACACCACACCCCAGGAGACCCCCAGCTGACTGCGTACATCTCCCCCTTGATGACTGGGGTCTAAAAGACACCATCAACAATGGTCCATGATGCCAAACGCTGCGCCGAAGCAGAAGAGGCTGGGGAAAAGCTCAGTCCTCTGACAGTCTCTTCTCTTTTCGGCTGTGTGTCTTCCCATATTTATTTATTGCCCCTCTTGGATACATACCCCATTTCCTTAAACAGGTATTTCCTAAGTGACTGTTAGGTGCCTAGTCCTCCAGTCGGAATATTTCCACGGGGACTAACAAAATGTGCATACCTGTGGATTGCTGGGATGCCCCCGACACCAATGGTCAGCTCTAGGGCATCAGGAAATTAGTTTCTGTCTCAATTCTTGGATAAAAGTCAATCAGTCAAACCTCTGCCCTCTTCCTCAGCAAGTTCCAAGAACTATCAAGGAGGAAGAGACGTTAGATTTAGGTGCCTGTGGGCCTAGCTGCAGGCACAGGATGCTAGACTGGGGGCTGGCTGGAAGTGGAAGGAACAACAGTGTCGCTGGGCAAGTCAGCCAAAGGGTGGGTGTGAGGCAGTGTGGGAGGAAGGGCTGCAGGGCTACCTCTGAACATGCTACTTTCCCAAATATGTCCAGAAGTGTTCAAGGGAAAAGAGGGCTTGATTCTTTAAGGGGGGAGGGGCAACCTGGGAAGAAGCCAGGCTGTTTTAGTTCCAGAAAGCCGAGTTAAGCCAATCTCTTTAACAGCAGAGTTCTTCCTTCGAAGCTCCAACGACCGGGGAGCCTCCAACATGCCCACAGCAGCCCTTCCCCAAAAGAGGAAAGACAGTCTCTGGAGAAATGCTTCAGGCTCAGATGCCATGTAGGGCTTCTGTTTGTTTTTGTTTTTGATTTGGCCAAGAACACTGCAGGCAGAGGGGGCAACGATGTGGACAGCCAAGATGGGTGAGAAATAGAGGTTATCCTCTGTGGAAAGAGGCTGGCCAAGAGAGCAGAGAGCTCTTAGAGAGAAGGGGTAGAAGGAGGTCATTAAGGCAATTCAGTTCCTTTCTCAAGCTGGCCAAGGGGGCAAGGGTCCAGATTCCAGGAAGACAGAGGTGAGCCCCTCTAGGATGAAGCTTCACATAGACGGGACCCAAGGCCAAAAGAGTTATAGGATTGCTGAGAAGCACAGAGGAGGTAGCTGACCTAACTAGCGGCTGCCAAGGCTCAGGAGAAGGGCTGTGACCACTCTCTGCAGGCCCAGATTCAGCTGGTGGTCGGCTATGTGCACTGGGGTTCCACTCTCTAGATCTAGCAGGCCCTGCAAATTCAGCCACTCCAAGCAGCAGAGAGTCACATACAATACGGGAGTATCTTCTAGAACAGCTAAAGCCAGGTACTTAGGTTCAGCTGGAAATGAAAAGTGCAGGGTCACAAGGCCACCCAGGTGGACCCTTGATAGGACAAGCAATCCTTGACACAGAGGATGATAAAACACCTCACAGGGAGAAGATGCAAAAGTCAATTTTGGGGATAGAACAAATTATTGCTTCCAAGAACAACTATTCTAGAATCTGTAAGAAAAGACTCAGACTTGATTCTGAATGGTTACTGGGGGAGGATGACAACCATGCAAAAGGGACCACAACCTGGTTAATATCTTAGAGAAAGGAAATGACCTTAACTCTTCCTCACGGTCATTCAGTTTTGGAAAAGGGAAGGGTGTAGATTCAGGCAACAGTTAAGAAATGGTGGAAAGAAAAATTTAAATAGTAAATTGCAGTCACTAACCTTAATGTTTCCTGACATGTTACTACAAAGAATCATCCCTTTGAATTTTTAATGAGTAATTTTACTAGAAATAGAGGATGTAATATTTAAAAAATGGATATTCAAAACACAGATTTTGCTACCCCAGAAAGTGTTGTGATCGAAAATATAAACTGGGCTAAGGATAGGATTTAGTAAGAGAACTCCTTCAGTCTTGGAGAATACTGCTAAGTTTGAGAGCAAGTCCATGAAAGGCGACCGACCTCTGCCAATGCTTCTCAGCATCACTGTCGGAGACCCTGGGTCTGGCTCAGCAAGACCGAAGTTCTAGAAATGGTAAATCATTCGTCCTCACTCCCTGCTCACTGCCAAAAGAGTGATGCCACAGGGTATTTTCGAAACTGTCTGTTGAGAAAGTGACAGTTAACAAGGATGCAATGATACAGATGTCACAAAGATGTGACAACTGTGGAATTTTCCTAAAGTCTTGCAATGAGGGAGACTGTGAGATACACAGGAAAGTATTAAGGCAAAAAAAACCCAAAACAAACAAAAAAATGAAACCCAAGAACCTAAGTCTAAATGAAGTATGAAAAGCCTTTAGTCAGGAATGAAATCTCTTGCCAGAATAGGCCCATCTTATTGTTAAGGAAAAAAAGTATTAATTGCTCTATTTGCCCTTTGAGTCTTCTAGAGCAGAGACCAACTGTTAAAGAGACTTCCTGTGTTGATTTAGTTTATCTATTACCTAACCCGGAGGCTTCTGAGAGAGGAAGGGCGTGCTCTTAATAATAATGTTGGCACAACAGGCAAACACCAGGACTGTCCTGGGCACACGAGGCTGTATGATCACCCAGCTTAAGTCCCAAAGTTGTGCTTGGAATTTCCAGGTAGAATTCAGGTTTTTGGAGATGTCAAGTAAAATAACTTATTCCCTGTGTTCTAAACTTGAATGCAGGGTAGGAAGATTTTTATCTCTTCTCAGAAAAATCAAATGGGTCAGGGCATCAACAAGCATCATGCAATGCTCCTCTGGTGCCTCGTTTTTCACTTTAGATCAGTGGTTCACAATCTTGGTTATACTTTAGAGTCCCTAAGGAGCTTTTAAAAATAACTCAGGTGAGGCTTATCCTCCGAACAATTAAATTATCTCCAAATTTTCTTTAAAAGTTGCTGTTAATTGTTTCTGATATACTTAGAAACTTCAGGGTAAATAAAGCTAAACAAATTTCTCCAAATTCATCCTGGAGCCCCTTTCCCATGGTGAACCTAATGATCCCAAGGGAGTAAGACAGCATCAGGTCCACATAGGGGAAACCCAGAGAGCTCTTCCTTCTGGTCTCCTGTTCCACTCCACGCCTGTCTCGGTCTGGCTATAACTTGGGACCTAGAAGCTGCCCTTTGGAAGCAGGAAAGATTTTGCTCCCCATGATTAGGCACAGGAGATGGAAGGCCTCTTTCCTGGTGTTCCTCAGGATGATGTCAAGCCCCGGAGGGTCCTTCCCATTGCTCCCAGGAGCTTTCTGCCCTGACATCTTTCTTTGGGGTCACTTTAACTATCTCCTGTGTGATTCACCACATCTTAGACCAGCAGTAGAAACATAACATGATGAAATTTAGCACAGGATTTCTGTCTTCCTCCACAAAACATAATAAAAGTCATCTTATTAAAAAGCTATATATATCCTGCTGAGAGAGAAAAGTGGATCCAGCTCCAGAAACTGTTTTGAAAGGAAACCAAAGAGCACATCTTTCTGGTCTTACTTTCAGTAAGTGGCCACCCCTGCCTTGGATTTGGCTCATGAATCTTTGTTTTGGGGTGACTTGGATAGTAACAGTTGTGCCCTATAACACTGGTCTGGTGTTAGCTTTCTGATGAAAACGAAAACCAATTCCCTTTGTTCTGTGCTATCTTGTGAAGTCTATTTCATTTTATTTTTGTTGTGCTCTATTGTATTTAATGAAAAACTTCTCATAAGCCAGAATTCGGAAGTGGCTGTTTACAGATGTGTTTTATGAAAATCATAGTCAGAGATTAGAAACAGAAATGAAAGTGCTTATATCTCTGTACTGGTAACAAATACAAAACAAATTTGACTCTCCTATATGATATGTTTTAATTCTAATTTGCATTCTCACCTTTTATAACATTTTGTAAATTGGCTCCTGCTCACATTTCCTATCCCAAAAAACAAAGGTATGGATGGATTCATGGGTTTCATTGTAGAACATTCTGGAATCAGTTTGGTAAACCTTTCAATATATTACTTTTCTGAGGCTCCCACTTTATAAAAACTAGTTAAACATTTGTCCATTAACTAGTCAATGCAGTATTGTAAGAGGTCACTATCCGCTTTAGACAAGAATGGAGCTTTGGACTACTAAGAGAACAGAAGCTAGAACCTTATCACCGATCGAATCAGCCTCAGTTGGACCAAGAGAAGGAGGGAGGTAACCACTCCTTTTGGGTTTTCACAAGGAAACTTTTAATCTTGCCATTTTCTTTGTAAGACTGAAGTTTGAAGTGCTTCCACCGCCAGACGGTTACTCTCATTTATTCCTCCCAACCCCGAGTCAAGGGGCAGCCTCTCCTGAGCATCCTCCAAAGGAGATCAGCACCCACAAGAAGCCTAGAGACACAGCCAGCCAAATGAGTACACAGAAGGAGGAAGAGGAGGAGGAGGAGGAGGAGGAGGAGGAGGGGGCTGGCCAATGAGATCAGAGGGTGAGAGGGCGGTGTCAGTGAGTCAGGTCGTGGGTAATTCCTGGCAACCACAGACTGCTGCCTAAATCCTGGCCAGTCAGTTCCCAAATGCCAGGCTGATTGGAAGAATTGGAGGGGGCCAGGCGGACAGCTCAGCACCATGAGTCGCCAGTCCTGGAAAAGTAAGGACGCAGATACACCAAGAATGGGTGTCCAGCACCACTTTCCTAGGTGTTATCTTCTAGAAAGGACAAAAGCTGGGTCTACTTTCAACTGAAGGTCAGGTCTGATTGGGTATGGTTTTTTATATCTGATCCTAGCACTTTGGATTTATAAATGGGAAAGCTCTAATTCTGACTTGAGGGTGATTCCTGAGGCTGGAAATGATTTAGATTCACATCCTCACTGAGATAGGGCAGAAATAGACACTGGGGTAAACACCGACCAGCGAAGTGCAGCTAATAGTTTAAAGAACCCCAGCACGTGTTTTAAGAGGAAGTTGACCGATTACAGCTCCCCCAGCTGGCTTTTCAGCGTCACACAGCAGTGACGGGCACTAACTCTGTCACTTGGCTCCTTGTTTGAAGGGCACTCTTGTCCTGAGGATGCTGCACATATTTTTTGATTCAGAATTGGTGCCCAGCTGGCAGGGCGGGGAGCCTGACTCAGGCAGCTTTATACTCTCCCAAAAGGATGATAAACGGATGGTGCAATACATGGAGTTAGAATTAATTCATGATAATAAGCTCTTGCATGCTTACTCTAAGTTGTACCTTATAAACTGCTTTCTCATACCCCCAGTTCCTGAGAAGACACTATAGTCATCTTAAACCTGTTTTAAAACTGGAATATACCCAGAATTACAAGCGTTTTTGAAAAACCAGTTCTTTCAGATATGTAAAGGAAGCTCTATTAATGGGTGAATTAGAAATAAAATTTGTGATCCAGTATCTTGCAGTTTCTTTTCCAGTGTTCATTAACTATGACTTTACCTTTGATGCCCAATAATTTCAGGTACAGTGTTTCCCATTTATAAAAGTGGCTATAACATTAAAAGCAGATATAACATTAAAAGTGGATATAACGTCTCTGTTAACAATACCACAACAGCAATGTGTACAGGATTCTCAAACATTTATGAAAAATAAGAAATCTAGATGTGTGTGTAATATTTATAAAATGCTAAATATATGGCTATTGGGAAACATCTAGATAATTGCAGTATGCTGCCTCATCCAGGGAATTACCCAAAGAAATGTTACTTGGATTATTGCCTTCATGAAAGCATTGGGTAGTTACAGCTGAAGTTCAAACTACTACTATCAACCATAACCAATAAAGGTAAGGTTAAATAAACATACTCACTGTGTTAGGTAAGTCAGCAAGTCCACTTTCCTCTAGTTAACGGCAACATCAGCTATTGGGCTATGCTGACATTGCTTGGTTAACCTTTTTGTCTTTTCCCCTGCATTATCTGGTTCTTTGAAAGCTACTTTGCCTAATGTTAGCAAGCTGGTATCCATGTTAGCTAATAAAGGTCTCTTATCCAGGTAGCTTACACCTAGAACATGGCACAAAGAATACTATACTAAATGTCAGATTTCTATACCAATGGACTTTCATCAAATAGCAAAAGCAACACAAAAAAAGAGTATGTATACAGAACAAATCTCTCTTCAGCCCTACCCAACTGCAAATCAAGAAGCATGCTGGGGACTCGCAGTACCTTTGTGACAGACAGTTCCTTGGATTTAGACTCAAACAGGTGCTCCAATCTGGAAGTGTCCACCTTAATGGGTTCCAGTTTCGACCACAGGAATTCTCTGCAGCGTCGGTTGTTTTTACACGGCCACTCAAATGGCCGGACTTCATTCCAGAACAAACGGATGGTCTTCTTTTTCTTAGCGAATGCGGGCTGACCCCTGGGTACCTGGGACCACCCTAAGCCCTGAGGAGCATTTAACACTGGAGGAGGAGGAGCCAATAAATTAGCGGGGACTGGAGGGGGGGGCACGCTGTCCAACAGGGGTGGAGGGGGTGGGGGTGGCAGACCCAGAAAGGTGGGTGGGGGCGGAGGTGGTGGCCCCGGGGCCTCCCTGTGACCCAGGTCCATGTCCAGGACGTCAATGTCATCCTCCTCCCCTAAGTCGGTGAAATCCATGTCTTGGATTCTGAGCTCCCTCGGGTTGGCCATGAGCTGGTCCCAGATGTAATCGGACTCCGTCTTCAGCTGCCCTGGTGCTGTCTCGGGCACCTTGTCACTGGACTCGGCATCTGGGGAGACGGAGCCTCTCCCCAGGTCCCCACTGTTGAATTTTTCAGCAAATGCTTTCACGCTGCCCCGGTTGTCCAGGCAGCCCACGTCCACCCTCCTGATGCTCTCCTCCTGGGCCTGGGAGTTGGCCTGCAGGGTGGATATCCTGGCGGCGAGGCTGGCTACCGCCTCTGCCTCCTGCTCAGTCCTCCCGGTCCCGCCCTCCTCCTTGTCCTCGTCATCAGCAGACTTTCTGTTATGGGCATACAGCATGTCCAGCATGAAGCGTTTGTCGGTGAGTATGTCGCCACACTGTCCATTTACACCTGCATCCTGAATGCCCGCAGACCACAAACCTGAAAGTACAGGGGAGGAAAAACATGAGAAAGTAGCCAGGGGGCCTCAATACTACGAGAAAGCCAATTAGGTACTAAGTGAGCTTGAGACAAGGAGGGACTTCGAAGAAGATGCTGAGATAAAGCCATTAAAGCAGAAGGTAGTCGTGACTAACAAGACACTCCTGACCAAGAAGAGCCGCTCCGAGACCTCAGACTCTTCCAGGTATGACACTGCTCCTGGCTCCCACCTGGGGTCATAGAAGAAATTTTCCTCATCTTCCCTGCCCACCCATGGCAGCCGGTCAGGACCACCCAGCCACAGGGAGCTAAGGGACGTCTATTCTAACTAGACCTAGGGAGTCCCACGGCAGGTGTTGGAGAGGCTGTAAAGCTACCTCCGTTTTGCTTCCCTGCTCTGAATCTGCACCACTGCAACTCAAAGCACCTGGAGAAACACAACCCATGCCACTGGCCATCCTTTAAGTTCACAGCTGCTGGTCTGCAGGAGCTTAGTGCTGCCTCACAATCTCATCCATCCCTCCCCTGGACGACTTTAACCTCCCACCCAACTCATCCTCAGGAATGGCCCAGCTTCCTAGTTCACCAGCTTTACAGGTAAAATCAGAAGAGATCTTCCAGAGCCTCCCTTCCACCTCCACCCTCCCACCTGCACCTGAACCCCAGCACATGGCTTCCCTCCTGTGATTCCCAGAAAGGGTCCCTCTTAGCAGAGGTCAGCCACTCCACTTGGGCATTAGGAAACTGCTCCAGCGATTCCCTGTCCTGCATCTCCCATGCTCCTCACCCTAGGTCCTTCCCACTGGCATATAAACATGGTATAATGTCTCCTATTCTTTAAAAAAACACACAAAACTCTCTTGACCCCACTTATCCCTCCAGCTATCACCCAAATTTTCTCCTTTCCTTTATAGCAAACTGCTCATAAGAGTTGTTTTGCCCAATGTCTCTAATTTCTTTTTTTTTTTTTTTTTTTTTTTTTTTTTTGTCTTTTTCGTGACCGGCACTCAGCCGGTGAGCACACCAGCCATTCCTATATAGGATCAGAACCCGCAGCGGGAGCGTCGCTGCGCTCCCAGCGCCGCACTCTCCCTAGTGTGCCACGGGGTCGGCCCTCTAATTTCTTTTTATTCTCTCTTAAACCCAGTTGAGTGGAGCTTCCTCTCACACCACCCTCCAAAGCTGCTCCTGTCCAGGTGACCAGTGATTTTCTCAGGGTGCTAGACTCAGCCAATCCACTCCTCCTCCTTCATACACATCCTGCACGAGCTTCCAGGGCTTCGCACTCACCTGGTTTGCTTCTTTCATCCTGGCTACCGCCTCTCAGTCTCCTTTGCTGCTTCCTCCTTATCTTCAACCTTTAAATGGCCTCAGACCTCTTCTCTGCAACTACGCACTCTCTCAGTTATCATCTCCTCTAGGCTCAGGGCTTTAAATCCCATCCATAAACAGATCTGTCCCCACCCTCATCGAAGCTGCTTCTCCTGCAGCCATTTCCTGTCTCTGCTATGGAAACTTGGTCTCGTTGCTAATTCCAAATCCCTCAGAGTCATCTTTGATGCCTCCTGATCTTTCATTCTCTACATCAAATGCAGCAGGGCATCCTGTTGACTAAACCATCACGTTGTATCAAGAATCCCGGCCACTTTTCTCATCACCTCCACTGCCATGACCCTGGTCCACGCAGGCATGGGTACTTGCCTACAGCACTGCAGGGGTGTCCCTGCTGGTCTCTCTGCTTCCACTCTTGCCTATGACAGTCTATTCTTACCACAACAGCCACGTGCAGTATTAAAATGTCTGATCACATCTTTGTGCTCAAAGTCTTCTATCGGCACCACATTTTACTGAGAAAGGAAGCCAATGTCACAATGTCCCAGGCCTTTTATCACCTACCCCACCACCCCAGACACACATACCTAAGCCCCTTTAGCTATAGTAGCTTCTTCCCATTCCCAGAAGTTGGGCATGAGCTGGCCTCAGGGCCTTTGCCCCTCCTGGGACAAACTATATCCAGTTAATGACAGTTTGCTTCTTGACTTCCTTTAGGTCTTTGCTCAAATAGTATCTTCTCAGTGAAATCTTCCCTGGAGACCTTATTTAAAATTGTGTACTCTCCCTCCCTGCAGCACTGTTTATCATGTTTTCCTGCTCCGTTTTTCATCACGGTTCTTATCACTGTCTAATCTTCCACACATTTTACTTTTTTATTGTCTGCCTTCATCCTGTCTCTGGAATGGTTATAATTATTTGTTCAGTCACCTTCTTCATGGGATGTGAACTCCACGAGAGCAGGACTCAGGTTTGTCTTGCTCACTGTTGTATCCCCAGCACCTATAACGACTAAGGAATGAACCAGCAGGAACGTTATTCTGCTGGGTTTGCTTCCTCGGAGCTAGCAGGGCTGTGCCGTGGGCGCTTCAGGACGTGAGCTCCGTCAGCCACACAGCGCTTTTGTGGACACTCGTGTCGGGATGTGGCAGGAGATCGAGGCTGTGCAGGTGAGCCTCAGGAGTGCCATTCAGCTGAAGGACAGCACCCCTCCAACCTGCTGAGGGAGGACACTGGCTCTAGCCACATGGCCCTGCCTTGGTCTCAGAGGAGGCATTTACTGGGGGAACACAAGCGACCTCCCTGGGGCTCTGTTCTTTGTGGTCTGCTCAGCAGTGATCTAACCTGACCTAACCTGAGGCCCCCTTAATACCAGAACAGGGAGCTCTCAAACCCCCTCTTTTAGGTTTTAAGAACAAAATACACTTAGCTATGAGATGGAATTTGAGGATATGACTGAGAAATCTGGTCACCTGTAGTCTTCACAACTAGACAGACAGTCCTGTAAACAGGGACACTGCTCTGATGCCAGGAGGCTACAGCAGATAAAGTGGCCGATCTTTCGGAACAGACTGTCCGGCTCTTTCTCCATTTACTGGGGAATGTTGGCATTTTCTTATTTTGGCAACAGGGAAAAGAGCATAATCAGGTAATATTTTTAAATGCTGGTTTTCTTGCTTGTTCTCTTCATTCATTTACGTCTTCTTTCATCATTTTGTAGTGTCCCTTTGTCCTCAGTAATTTCCTTTGCTCTGAAGTCTACTTTATCAGATATTACTATTGCCGTTCCTGCTTTTCTTTGCTTAATACGTACATGATATATCTTTTCCCAGTTTTTAACTTTCAGTCTACCTATGTTGTTATGTTTGAAAAGAGTTTTATAGACAGCATACAATTGGGTCATTTTTTTGTTTGTTTTAATCCACTCTGCCAATCTGTCACTTAAAGCAATTGGCATGTGAGGGCGTAAGTCTGCCATTTTATTTGTTTTGTGTGTTCCCTCTGTTTCAACTACTGTTTTTCCTTCCTTGGTCTCCTCTGAGTTACCCAAACATTTTTTAGAATTTCATTTTGATTTACCTATAGTGTTTTTAAGTACATTGCTTCATACGGTGTTCTTACTGCTTGCTCTAGGTATTACAATACACACACTAACTTACCAGTCTACTAGTGTGATATTTCACCACTTTGAAGTGCAGATACCTTATTTCCATTCAGATCCTTTTACCTTCCCCACATTTGAAATCTAATTGTCTTATTTCCTCTACATACATAGAGCACTACACCAAATGGTGTTATAATTTTGCTTCAACCATCAAATGTGATTTAAGAAACCTATGAGGAGAAAGTCTATTTTATTTACCCTGTCTTCACCCACTGTGTTGTTCGTTCTTTCCTGAAGTTCGGAGCCTTCTTCTGTCCCCTCCTTTCTGTTTGGAGAACTTCCTTTAGTCTTCCTTTAAGGGGATGTCAGCTAGTGACACACTTGCTTAGTTTCATCTGAGAATGTCCTTATTTTCCCTTCATTCTTAAAGTATACTTTTGCTGGGTATGGAATTGATGGCTGATAGCTCTTTTCTTTCAGCACTTGAAAAACACTGTGCCCCTTCCTGCTGGCCTACGTGGTTTCAGATGAGAAATCTGCTGTCAGTTGAACTGATTACTTCCCTGTAATGAATATGTTGTTTCTTTCTAGCCTCTTTTTTCATTTTTTTCGTCTGTAGTTTTCAGAAGTTTGATTGTCATTTGTCACAGTACAGATGTCGTTGAATTTATCCTGTTTGGAGTTAGCTCAGCTTCTTAAATCTGTAAGTTTATGCCTTTTGACAAATTTGGAAAGTTTGGGGCCTTATTTCTTCAAGCATTTTTTAGCACTGCACTTTTTCTCTGCTACTGCTCGGACTCCAATGAAATGAATGTTAGATCTATTCTCATGGTCCCACAGGTCCCTGAAGCTCTGTTCATCTTTTTCAATTTATTTTTTCCCTGTTATTCAGATTTGGTAATTTCTACTGATATGTTTTTGTATTATTTCCTTTGCTGTCTCCAATCTACTATTAAGCCCATCCAGTGAGTATGCTATTTTGTTCATTGTATTTTTCAGTTCTATAATTTCCTTTTGGTTCTTTTCTTTTATCTTCCATTTCTTCACTAAGATATTTCATTTTTTCATTTCCTGTTAGTAACTGCTCACTGAAGCATTATTATGATGGCTACTTCAAAATCCTTGTCACAAGCTTCCAACATCTTGCTCATCCCAGTGTTGACATCTGTTGATTGTATTTTCCTATTCAAATTGTGATTGCCCTAGTTTTTGATGGGATAAGTGATTTTCTATTGTATCCTGGACATTTTGGGTATTATTTGCTGTACTTTGCATCTACCTAATCTTCTCTTTTAGCAGACAGTCACCCTTTTTAGGTGCCCCTTCCTGCTGGCTTTGGTGGAGGTGGATGTTCAGGTCCTGCTGTTACCACCCCTAAATGAGTGTTGTCTCACACTGCAGATGAACAAGGAAATGGGACCACGAGCTCACACCGCCTCACTGCAGATGGGCAGAGAAGGTGGACCACTGGCTCGCACTGCCTCGTTGCCTCTGAGTGAAGGTTGGAGGCTCAGCTCCCTGTTGGTCCCCACTGACTCTGGGTCAGATTTTCCATTAGTGCTTGTCTAGGAAGGACGAGTACAAGTATTAATGGCCAAAAAGCTTTTCTTTTCTGTTAGGCAATCTGATTCCCAAACTTTTGGCTAGGGTAGGCTTTATTTGGAGCTTCACTGTCATGTCGTTTAAGTCCTGAAATTCCTAGGCAGCCTACTGCCTTCTTTCAACTTTCAGAGTCCTCCTATGATTGATTGTTCTGTTATGCCCACGGTTTTGCAATATTCATTTTTAAGAGGGAGGACCCAGGAGGAATGGAGTTTTCCCATCACAGACAGACATATTCTCATTCATCTATTCACTGATGGTTTTGTGAGACCCTACTATGTTCTGGGCACTCAGCTAGGAAATATAAGGACTCACAGTGAATACAACAGACATTCCCATCTTCACAAAGCTTACATTCAAGTGGAAACAAAGGCAAATGATGCAAGTAATCATAACAAAGTGTGATGAATGCTATGATGAAGGTTCTCACACTAACGCCACAGAGCAAAACACAAGACACACAAAAAACCAAACCACACAAATGGAATAAGTTGAGTCTCTTTAAAGCCCTACAAATTCATTTTTGACAAAATTACTAGAAATGAGATTGAGAATAATTTTAATCATCTCTAAGGTTCCTTTGTGATTTAATTGACAACATTCTGAAAAGCAAGAGCTATTATGACAGAGCTGCCGTGACTCCACAACTGCTGATGGGGCCTAAGAGCAGTGGGATTTCTTAATAACCAGTAAGCTACAGCCAATGAACATAATCAAATCTCTTAACAGCACCAGAGTGAAGCAGAAAAATCACTGAAAAGCCCTAATTCCTGAGTCTGTACACTTGAACACTATCCACTTTTGATAGAAAGTCATTGGTTCTTCACTGGGAGCAAAATCTCCATTTTTGGAAAGTTGTCCTTATTTGGAAGAATATTGGACAATCTGATCCAAGAAAATTCTGTTCCCTGGCTTAGTTGTACTAATCCAACTTGTTGATATGCTTCAGGTCTGCTAAATCCAGAGATGAAGAATAATTCTTAAAACTATTCATAATAAATAAGGCCAAACTGATCAAGAAGACTTACCCTACACCCTGTACTATGACCATAATTACATTAAATGTGCATAACAACAAGTCAAATTTGGGAGACTAACACTAATCTGGCTTTGAAAGAAGTTCAGTAAATATCAGTGTATGAGTATGTAACACCTCTGAGCACATATATTTGCGACCAAAGACACAAGTTTTTCAATGCAATAATTCCTGAGATATAAACTAATAAAGTCTTTAACTCCTCATTTTCTACTGCAACACAGTGACTAGCACTACAGAGAATAAAATCTAGTAGTATGTTCTAACTGGGAAAGCTCAAATAGTAAGTATTTTAGACTAAGCCATTCACTGACAGGTCTTTTGTGGTTTCATTCATTCATTCAATTTTCATTTACTCATCTGTTTCAGAGACAATGTATTTTTAATCTGGGAACTAACAAGCCAGACATGGGTTATGGCTCCAGCTGGCAAGTCCTCATGGAGCCTTCATGCTGCTGTTTGGGCCCAAGACGTAGCTTCTCGAGTGTGCGCCACTCATACACAGCTTGATGAAGGGGGGCCCATAAGACATGACACCACTGGAGAGGAGTGTTTGTTGAGCAAGGCAACAGCCTACAAGTCATGGGTACCACTGACAGCATACAAGTCACGGGTAGGAAAACCAACTTTATGGTCTCACAGATTATATGAATCATTTACAATTTCTATAACCCTCTGTGGTACACTCCCCAAGTCCCTGGTGAGATCCTTTTAGGCCAAACCTATAATCTAACACTCCATTCGGTCCCTAATTGTAAAGTCACCACCCACAGGTGAACTAAATGAATATCAAGTGTAATACTGAAAAGATATAATTCTATATTTAGCACTTTATACTAAAGAAAAGAGTGGTCCTGAGTTTAATGTAGAAAACAACTTCAGTATATCCCAGTATAGCACATCAAATTGACCTCAGAGCACAGCGAACCACAATTTTTGGAAGTACTCATTCAATTCATTTTAACACATCTGTTCCAGTCTGAAATGTCCAACCATAATGATTTCACACGCTTCATTTAAAAAAATCTTTTAAGGGAATAGATAACAACATGACACATCTCTAAACTTAAATCAGAAACTGAAAAAAAGCTACACTTACATTATTAACAAACAATTAGAGGGAAGAGAGGAGTTTCTCTTTCAGGGCTTATTGCTCAGGAAAAGCTCTCATTATCTGGGCCCTTTTTCCACGCTTGGGAGTCGTGAATACAACAGCATGGCAGAGGGTCAGGGGCCACTTTCCCATGGGGCAGGAGACTGCTGGCTGGCTGACAGTGTGGCCACAGTCCTCACCTCCAGACATGGGGTGACACAGCCCAGTGAGTGAGCTGAGCCAGCAGGTCACCCCAGAGGCCAAGCTGGGGACAGGCTGTACAGCAAACCAGGTCCTCTGCCCCAGGATTCCTTGGAACGTGCTGAATGAGCCAAGGGGCCTTATTTACCAGTCTCCCCGTCCCTGGAGAGTTTGTCTTCCTTCTCCTCCCTCTCCAATGTGCTACTGGAGGACGAGATGCTGGAGGCGGAGCAGTTGTCCCTCTCGTTCACCTCCTCGTTCTTCCTCTCTTTCTCACTGAGGGAGGCGCTTTCCTCTGGCTCATGCTCCAGCGCCGGCTGCACTTCGTCCTCTGCTCCCTCTCCGGCAGAGGCTAAGTCCTGGCCGGCTTCGTCCACAACCTGCCCCGCCTCTGCCTCTGCTCCTGGCTCTGCCTCAGGTTCGGGCTCAGGATGCCCAGCACTCGCTGGTGGAGACAACAATGGAGGTTATGTTGACAACATGGATTTCTTAGAATTGTCAGTGAGATGTGGGAATGGATCTGAGTCTGACCTCTGTGCTGCTCTGTGATGGGCAGAAGTCTAACGATGGCTGCCAAGAGATGCCTGTCCTGTGGTTATGCAGCCAAACAGCAATCAAGGCACTGCTGTGAAGGGACTGTGTGGAGGATAATGAAAGTCCCAAGTCAGCTGACCTTAAGATATGGAGATTGACTAGGTGGGCCCGATCCAATCAGGAGACCCTTTTAAAACCTGAGTTTTCTGATTAGCAGCAGTAAAGGAAGTCAGGCAAACTGGAAGCACAAGAAGGATGTGACACATCACTGCTGGCTTTGAAGATGGAGGGGGCTGTGGCATGAGGAGTGTGGGTGGCCTCCCAAAGCTAAGAGCCACCCCTGGCCAACAGCCACAAAGAATAGGGATTATGATCCTGCAAACACAAGGAACTGGATTCTACCAACACCCTGAGTGAGCCCGCAGGTGGACTCTGCCCAGAGCCTCCCAAAGAGCCAGCTGCAGCCTTGATTTTGGCCTTGTGATGGCTGACGGCCCAGGCTGAGCACCAGCTGAGCTGTGCTGGACTTCTGCGAAAGTGGTGAGACAATGTACGGGTGTGGTTTTCAATCGCTATGGCTTAGAAATTTCTTACCCAGCAATGAAAAACTAATACATGGTCCTTCTGCCCCTTCAAGAAAAGAGTAACAAAATCCCCTATGAATCAAGCTGAAAAGCAAGCAGCAGCCTAATGTTTTATGAACTCAGTGGCTAAACCAGTGTGGCCACCCTTCGCTTGGAGAGGCTTGCTCATAATGTGAAGTTAGTCCATCATTTTGAAAGATATTTAGAAGCATCACTCATGGGCGCAGGACTATTTGTAAACTTATCTAGATTGGGGATTTGTTGCTGGTACCCAGGTACATACTCATGTTCTCACTTGAGTAATCCTCTAGGGAGCAGAGAAATGGCAACGTGTGGCTTATGCATGTTTTTGCCATGAGCTGTGGATACCTAGCAAAATGATTGAGAATGCAAAAAACTGAGCCAACTGCCCCACGTGAAGGCCAGAGGAGGATGGATCATTTCCCTTAGGCTGGGTAAGGCCACACTGCTGGAACCCTGACAGTGTACTCCCCAAGCATGTTCTCCAGCCCATGGCACACACTACTTGAAGCTATGTAGAAATTCAGACAGGATCTGCATGTGGCAGGAACCGGGAGAGACCCGCTCAGACCTCACAAGAACAAGCAGATCATGCCTCTGTGGAGGCATCCTGCCGGCTCAGGTAATGGGCTGGCGAGGCGGCACACAGAGCTGGCCCTCAGCAGGCCAGGCGCCGGCGGTACACAGGGGAGGGAAACTCAGGCCTCACCGGGCAGGGGGCCCAGCTGTCCTTAGCTTCCCAGCATAAGTCACTCTGCCAGGACTCACTGGGCCCAGCACTGCTCCCAAGCTGCCTTCCCCCGACAATGAGTCAGGGAGCTGGGGAGGGAGGGAAGCAGAGAGGATGAAACGCCATCCTTTCCTTATGTTTCAGGGTAATCACCAAACACCACAGGGAAGAAAAACTCCAATCCCCCCAAGTGTCCTTCAGGTAGGAACTGGGGATGGAGTGGGGACCTCCTCCATGATGACATGTGCACCTTCCACAGGGGACTCCAGCCTCATGCAGGAATCTGCTTCCAGGGAAGACTGGAGGGGAGGGGGTGGGGCAGCAAAGCACCCCCCAACCCACCCTCACAAGCCAAATGGCACACATGTAAACCCACATGCCTGAGCTTTTCCTTAAAAGTAGAAACTGGGCTGGGTAATGGGAAAGAGTGAACATGCCTTTCAGAAAAATTCCATTGGTGCCGTAGGAATCTATGGTAATTTCTTTGTCATCTGATAATAGAGTATTTAGCAAAGAAATACAAAACCCCATTAGTTTTACAAGCATGGCAAAAGCACAGCTTTAGCAATGGCAGTGTCATCATTTGGTTGACAGAAAGCACATGTTTTTGCACACATTTACTTCAGAATAGCTACATCAAAAGGAAAATGTGTTCCCAACAGCCTAGCATTTGGTATGCACTGAAGTTTTAATTGGTGAGCATATGGCGAAAACTGGCGAGGGTGCCTCCTGGTGGCTTTACCACTGACAGGGAGAGGGGTTCAGTTGGTTGCCATAAGCCTGAGTCTACCCACCATCCTAGGAGACTCGGCAGATGAAGCAGGAGAATCCGTGACTGGTGGGAGTCTGACTTTAGCCTACATGTATGCGCTGCCATGTTTCATTCCACTTAACATACAGGACTCTGCTCCAGCAGTGACTCTGGCCCCCTGATTTGCTCAGGCTGCTGGACAGGTATGGTAAAGGACATGCAAGCTCAGGAAAAGCCACACAATCTTGGGAACCAACAGTGCAACTGCATTCCACTATGTTAAGGCATAATGTCATGGAATCGGACATTTAAATTTGCGACTCCAACCGTTGGGCTGACTTCCTTTTTTCATGACTACTGGGAAGGTAGTCACCTCCCAAACTGACCCCAGAACGCATGACTCATGAGGTCTGAATGCAGATCTGTGGCATGGACGTCTGTCCTAGTGATGAACAAATTAAGTAGCAGTCACATGCATGCAAGTCAAGCAAAACAAGCGGAAATCAGGAATGAAGATGTCCAGCAGCAGGAAACACAGATTCCAGACAACCTCTGCACTACGTAAACCAGGCAACACAGGAGAAATCGACAAAACACAAAACCCTGCTTTCAGAGAGCTCACCAGTTGGCGAGGGACACAGGACATAGAAACCCATCCACAGGGGCCACAGTGATGTGTGGTCCAGCCCCAAGTGAGGGGCCTGGCTGTTTAACCAAACACAGGAACAACAAGGGAAAAGCCTGTGCGAGGGTCAAGACCTCACCCTTCTCTCACATTGGGGAGCCCCCAGTGCGTGGTCTCGGGGCCGAAGTTCTTGTCAGTTCTTGTCAGTTCTTGTCAATATTGTCCTAGGAAGTCCCTAAGATGGCCTAAGACTCCACACCAGAATGTTTCTCCTCCCTTTTCCATTCTCTTCCATCAGGACCTCCCTCATGAACACCCCCCCCCCCACACACACACACACGAGGAACTATATAAATTTGTAGGAAAAGTCCTAAAAGGAGCCAAAATCTTTGTCAACACCTACGGATATAAACAGTATTTACTACTTCCCTCTGTTACTAGTCCCAGTATTTAATGAGCCTTTCTCTGGCCCAACAACGTCAGTGGTGAGAGCCACGATGACACATGAGACAAGCCCAGCTCTGTTGTGATGGAGGTTACAGAGGAACAGAGAAGAGAGATCCTAAACGTCCTGCCACAGCCTCTGTGTGACAAAGGTGCAAGCGGCACAGGGAAACCCCAGCCTCTCAGCTCCCATCAGACACAACAAAAAAATACTCATGAATGTGATGGGTGTTCTAAGATCAAATGCACGGCACCCTGGGAAGGTATGGCAAGGGTCTTTGGCAAGGTCTGGGAGGGGACATAAATCTCTGTGCCAAGATGACATTGAAGCAGAGTCTTCCAGGGATGAAAAGGAATTAAAGAAGGAAAAAGTAGCCTGAGAATGCTCACACAGAGATTTGGAGCACACAGCGTGCTGAAGGACATGACAGGCGCCCAGTGTGGCTGTAGCTCAGTGAAAGAGACCACAGGGCCACCTGGGGCTAGGGCAACAGGCCTCGTGTGCTAAGGAAAGGACCTGAGACTCTACCCTAAGGGCAGTGACAGCTGCATCAGGTAGACATAGGTTACGTCTCATTTGTCTGAGATGACCCTGCCCCCCATGTCACACGCAAACCATCCTTGGTGCTGGAACAGCTCAGACATGCCTGTGTGCCACAGCGGGAGGCTCCATGTCAGTGTGGAACGGGGAGTCGCCTGAAGCGCGCCCTGTAGACCCAGAGGCAGAGGAGGACGAGGTGAATGCCAACCGAGGGAGCTCCAGAGAAGCGAACAGAAGCCCAGCGCCATCACAAGAACACAGGGGTAAGGGACTGACACCAGCCAGCAGGGAGAAGTTCTCCACCCAGACATGAACTGGCAGAAGTGTGTGGGCATTCAAGGGGAGCAGAGGGCTCTGCAGGCTGCTGGCTCTCTTTGAGGAGCAATTACTGAGCACTTCACGTGAACCACCTACTGAAATCCTCACGACCTGTTAATGGGGAGGGCTCCATGATCACCCTCAGGAAGCCGAGGCTGGGGAGAAGGTGGCCAGGGGGGAAGGCGCAGGGCGTCCACTCCCAAGTGCATGCCTGTAAGGACCCCACAGGCTCAGAAGAGACTGTGATAAACCAAACCCTCCAGGTCAGGAGCTGCTAAGGCTCCCCATAGGGACACTTGTCCACAATCACGTCAGACGAAGGAAGGATGATCTGCCCGCATCTCCGGGGCTGCACAGGGAGGAAGGGACCTTCAAAAAGGACTGCGGCCAGGTGCCTAGGCAGCCCTTCTCCTGGTGGTGGGCATGATTTTGGAAATGAAGAGAGGACATGGCAAGGTATGCCTGGCAACATTAAAGGCCTCCAAAACTGGGATCTGTCTCCCTGGAGCACAGCCTGAGAGAGCAGACTGATGGGATCTTAGCATCACCAGAATGCACTTAGCAAAGACCAGAAAAATGTATTTGGCCAGAAGCTGCACTGACCTGATTCAAAGGGCTTTAAACTAGATTTGAAAGTTGGAGTGGGGGAATAAAAGAGAGGAGAAAAAAAAAAATCAAAATTGAACTGAATAAAAGGATATGGTATTGGATGATTTATGCAAGGTGGAAGAAATAAGAGGGAAGAGTCCACGGTGTCCTCAGAAGGAAGTAACAGGAAACCATTCTGTGGAGAAAGACCCATAACCAGAACACAGCTACTAAAAGGAATTCTTTATCCCAAAGAAAGAGTCATTACAGGAGTGAGAGGGTTGGGGAGCCAGGATGGGAACCCATCAACATGAGAACCCCTGAGACAGAGGCAAAACCTGTGTTTTTCTTGAACAAAGGGCTGCCCTGTCAGATAGAGACTGTGGCTGGTGTTTTCCTCATGCATATCACAAAACTGGGCAAGAAAGGGACAAAGAGCAGGTCTGAGGAGTTCAGCTAGCTTGTCCCCTATCCCAAGTCAGCCAGGGCAGATATAGACTCTTACTATCACACGTTCTCTTTCTCCTACAGAAAGCCTAACCCAGCTCCTCAGTCTGATCCCAAAAGCCTCACTGGACATCAGGCCCTGCTTGGCCTTAAGTGAAGTAAGACCCACAATATGAAGTAAGGATTAATGTCCCCATGTGAGAAATGCAGAGGCATGTTCAGAGACATTAGGCAACTTACCCAGGCCTACACAGCAGGCTGGATATCCACTCTCAGACTGCTCCCCCAGACCCACTCTCTGTTCTGCTCTCTGCAGAGGGCATTTCCTGCATCAGCTTACCCTCTCACTTTCACATGGGCCGGCCCCTGGGAGGTACTAGCCAAGGCGGAAGGAAAGAGAAGCTGGAGTATTCATGCCCCCACCCCCTTCACGCAGGGCCACAGTTTGGCAAAGGCTATCAGGCCACCATTTCTGGGCCATGGTCTCCCTCCCCTGGCTAAGGCTCTTACCAAGTGTCAGTCACTCACCAAGTCCCTTCAGGCCTCATAGTGGGAATAGTGTTTATGGCTTCCCACTGCCGTTAGCTCTGGGTGCTTCACCACCCTTTAGGTCAAGGGACCCCACACCTCCACAAATAGTGCCTTCATTGAACACCTGAAGTAGCCCTCTGAGTGTATACCATCTACTTCCAACAGGACCTCGCCGACAAGCAGATCTCATGCTAATGGAGCAGGTATGTGAACCCAGACTGGCCCACCTGAAAAGCTCTGGCTGGTAATCACAATGTTACACTGTGTGGTGGGCGACCTAAGCCACAAAGGAGAAGTATATAATCATTCCTAAATAAACACATACATGGCGGGCACTAACGTTCCAACTCTGCTTCCATCAATGTCCCCGACAGGTGCGTCCATAGTGTCCAATTGGAATCCCGTCATGCAATTTTTCTTTGAAGAGATAAACTGCTGGTAGAAAGAACTGATGGTAGAAAGAACTGAACTTAATAAGTCTTCGGATGGCTTCAATCAATTTCAATCTGTGGTAGTGTCTCAATGACTTTGCCAGGACTTGGCTTTCTGGCAGGTCTTATGAAAAAAACCAAGGGCTGGGCCACCCAATTCTATAATAGTTGCTAGAAATTCTGTAGATTCCAGGGACCTCCCCAGTTCAGAGCTAATAACTAACACCATTGACTTTAGACATGTGGTTTAATCACATAAATCTGAAAAAGGTCCCAGGAGAAAAACTCACAACTTTGAAAATTCTTTAAACTTTGCCTTTGGTATTGGGCCAGTTCCTGCTAAGCTGTTCACTTAGATTTACTCTAGAGCAGGGTTTCTTAGATTCATTACTACGGATAGTTGGGGCTGAATAATTCCTTATAGCTGGATGCTGTCCTGTGCATTGTAGGATGTCTAAAAGCTTCCCCAGCTTCTGCTCACTAGAGACCTGTATCACCAACCCCCTGCCACTCCTTTGCCATTATGACAACCAAAAACGTCTCCAAACACTGCCAAATGTCCCCTGGAGAGCAAAATTCCCCAACTGAGAATCATTGCTGTATAGGAAAAGTTTCATTAGGATGGGTACAAACTCAGCTACTCCAGCTTTACAAAAACACTTTATCACCTGCAAAATACTGGTTCAACAGTCTAATTAAACTTGTATGCCTTCAAAATTAAGTCGAGCTTTGCCCTCAAATTTCAGAGCTAGATTTTCTAAATAGGTTCAGGCCCAAGCCACCTCTTAGGATGAAAACTATACATGGTCAAAATTACCTTCCAAATCCCTTTGGAAGGTGCCACTTTACAGACCCCATAACCATCTTCCATAGTTCCAACAATCAAGGTTTTCATTCAGCTTCAGTGGAACTTCATAAGACGTACTGGGCTTGCATTCATGGGTCATGTTACTCCTGAATACAAATCCTTAAACTCTAAAATCACATTTGATGCTGCAAGTTGCTCATACTACAAGAGAACATGGGAATCAGGAATGACTCGAAAACCACCAGATCCATAGCCCTTGTGTCATGCTCACTCAGGGACATGCACTTGAGTTGACTGTTGGACGGGATTATAAGCACTACTTAAATTATAATTTCCACTTCCCCCTCTTGCCTCTTAGATTATCCTTCTGAGTGAGTTCACTTGGTTAAATATGTATGATATAACTCTACTGTAGTGCCACAAAGAATAAAAAAGCAGCAGCCAATTTCAGGTCCAATTGCTGTAATATTGATAACATATAGTGTGAATAATCTTTTTCATACTATAAACAGAAAGTGAAAAGCAGTTTAAGGTTATTACATCATTTATTGTTGTATCATTATTTTGAACCCAAACCATACAACCCAAAACATCAACCCTAGGTTATGAAGACTTCCTCTGAGTTTGTTTAAATATCTTTTCTAAAGTCAGTTAGATGGTCTTATCTTGGTTCAAACAGTGTCAGCCGGGATTGACTTCAATATTCATTTGTCCTTGTATGCCCAGTATGGCTGATGGAGCTCCTGTGTTAACCAGATGTTCACTTTCTTATAAGAAAAAAACAGAAAAAAAGACTTTCTTCAAGAACGAAGGCACTAATTCCAAAATGGTGATGCTTTTCAATAGCCCCTATTGCTCTTGTCAAGTCTCAGACTGAAACATTGAAGATGGCAAAACAAAAACTGCTATTTTGGAAACTATATTAGTCCATTTTCTGTTGCTTAAAACAGAATACCTGAAAGTGGGTAATTTATAAAGAAAGGAAATTTATTTCTTACAGTTCTGGAGGCTGGGAAGTCCATGGTCTAGTCAGAGCATCTGGTAAGGGCCTTCTTCTGGGTGGAAACTCTCCAAAGAGTCCCATGGCAACCAGGGTGTCACATGGCAAGCATGGCATGAGCAAGAAAGTCAACATGCTCACTTGCTTTCCTTATAAAGCCATCAGAACCACTCACTTATAACCCACTAAACCATTAAACCATTAAACCATTACTCTATGAATGGATCAATCCATGCATGAGGACAAAGTCCTCTTGATCCAATCACCTCTTAAAGGCCCCACCTTTCAAATACTATAATAGAATTCCCCACCCTCTTAACACTATTACAATGAGGATCAAGTTTCCAACACATAAACTTTTGGGGGACACTCAATCCATAGCAGAAGATATTTGCTAGCATTAAAATGAATAGTCCTCAATAATATTACCTAGTAAATAAATTGATTGAGCTTGAGTTTTTGGACCAATTCATGTTTTCAGGCTTAGCAGAATGTAGTTACTCTTAATTAGGTATTCTAATGTGATTAGTAGCAAAACTCATTCATTCAATAAATATTTATGGAGACATATCATATGCCAAGCATTGTGCTAGGCACAGGAAACTCAGATGGGAAAAAATATCCTCCTTAAAATATTTTTTAGGCTAAAATTTTCTATTAAGTCATAGCCCAAAAGACATTATAAGACCAAAACAACTAAAATCTAAAGAAAATTATTAGCTCTTTCTGCCAGTAGATTCTGACCAGAACCAGCTGCCTGCAATTGGGGTATGACAAGAAATCCCACTTTTAAATTCTCACCCCAAAGAGTTAACCCTTCCTCACTTACATCTGGTCACTCATGGATGTAGCTTTCCAGTTAGCCAACAACCCAGTTTGTCTGTACTTGTCTGCAAACTCATTCACAAAGAAATGGAGATCTGGAATTGGAATAAAATTCACTTAAAATAAGGGGTGCAATGGACAGAATGCTTATGCCCACCCCTCCCTCATTCATCTGTTGAAATCCTAACTCCCAAGGTGATGGTATTAGAAGGTGGGGCCTTTGAAAGGTGATTTGGTCAAGAGGCAGGAGCTCTCATGAATGAGATTAGTGCCACTGTAAAAGAGGACAGAGAGCTAGCCAGCCCCTTCCACCATGCGAGGACACAGCAAGGAAGTGTCATCTATGAACTAGGAAGCTGACCCTCACCAGACACCAAATCTACCAGCATCTGGTTCTTGGACCTTTCAGCCTCCAGAACTATGAGGAATAAATGTCTGTTGTTTATAAGCCACCCAGTTTACAGTATTTTGTTATAGCAGCCTGAATGGACTAAGGCAAGGGGTATTTTTAAAGTCAGTTGAATAAATGTCTTAACTATCAATTTATCAAGAATCATCTCTGAATTTTCTCCCTCTGTTAGAGTTGGATCCTCAGGAAGAAATGCCTCATAAATTTTATGTTAACTCTCTGCAAAAGTTTCCTATTTTTGAGGCCAACATCATTTAGTCAGTCCTTATAGAATTGCCTACAGAGTCAAAGTCCATCCATCACCCATGCAGAAAATTTCTTCCCGGGTAAAGGGGAAATAGCCATCTCTATATATTAATGTATCTGCTTTCTGCTCCCCCCCACCATGTTTGTCCATTCACCAACTCATAAAAACATTTATTGATGCCTATTCTGCCTCAAGCACTGGGAGACAACGGAAGGTGAGCACAGGGACGGGCCATATCCTGAGGAGCATGTGAATGAGGGGAGGACCACCCATCACATGACAGTGAGATAAGCCCAAATCCCAACTGTGCATGAGATACAAGGGACGGGCTGGCCGGTTAGTCAGTTGGTTAGAGTGCGGTGTTATAATAACAATGTCAAGGATTTAGATCCCCATACTGGCCAGCCTCCCAAAAAAGAAAAAGATGTTAGGGAGACACAAAAGAGGAATCAAAGGAGGCTCTGGGGAAGAAAAGAAGCTTCCACTAGATGGGTAGGAATCCCGTGGGAACCCAGTGGCAGAGGGTGCCCCATGCACAGGGGCACGCTCAGGAGAACATGGCACTTTGCAGGTACTGATAGTGGTTGAATGCAGATGGAGCATAAGATGTGGGGTGGCTGTGGTGGTAAGACACTGGTAGCAGGGACCGGATACCAAAGGGTCTGGAATGCCATGTCAGGTCTGAACTTATGTCGTAGATAATGGAGAGCACAAGAGGATTTTAAAAACAAGGTATAGATATGATCTGGGGGGATCAGATTGCTGAGTAGAACCTGGGAGACGGAGTAAAGCTAGACCTGTGAGCCAAACTGACTCCATTTTCCTTGCAGAGGACACTGCTACTTTTCCACTCCTTAGTCTTGAGACCCCCCAGGGCACATGATTACTCCATGGCCTGCCCTGATAAAATAAACTGAGATAAAAGGGGAATAGATATTCACTGAGCTCCAAAACCCCTCCCCAAGGCTTGTTTACTATAATTGTAAAAATTAAGTTACAGATTAACCTTAAGACCCCTTTAGGACCTTCTCCATGTACACAAAGGTTCAAGGTGACTGCTACAACGACCTCCTTGGAGACTGTGCAAGGACCAAAGCCTTAACTGAGCATGCTTCCATGATGCAACCAGGGAGAACAGACTAGACCACCTCCAGTGACACTGGTCTGCACCCCTTAACTTCTTTCCCTATGAAAAAAAATCCTGAACAGCTCCCCTCGGGGAGCTAGCTTTCCTGTAGCTACCCCTCTTACACCTATGTCTATCTCTTCTTTTTTATTTATTTATTTTTTTAAAAGATGACCAGTAAGGGGATCTCAACCCTTGCCTTGGTGTTGTCAGCACCACGCTCTCCCAAGTGAGCCAACCGGCCATCCCTATATACTATCCGAACCCATGGCCTTGGTGTTATCAGCACCGCACTCTCCCGAGTGAGCCACGGGCTGGCTCTCTATCTCTTCTTTTAATAAAGTGATGCTTGCTTTACTGCTGGATACATTGCTCATTTCTATGACTTTGGTACCCAAGAGCCTAATGTGGTAACACCTGGAAGAAATGAGACCTATTAGAAGCAATTGAAATGGTCCAGATCAGAGGCAGTTAAGGCCAGGACTAAGGCACTGGCAATAGAGAAAGAGAAAAGAAAGCTGAGGAGAAAAAGGGTCACAAGACACTTGGTGAGTGATGGGTGTGGGGGTGAGCATTGAGGGAGAAGTCAAATATTATTTCTAGCTTCTAGGACTGGGTCAAGACAGATGGCCCAGATGAGGACTAGAAGGTACAAGCAGGTTTGGGGGTGGGGTTTATGCATGAGATGGGGACACCTTCCATCTGAATGTCCCCCACCCCCAGATCAGCACGTGGCAAGTCTAAGAAGTCTGAAGGACACTCAGATGGAGTTATCTGGGGAGATGGGATACACAAACTCTGAGCCCAAGAAGGCCACGGCTGGAGATACATGCCTAGAGTTTTCTGCAAACGGGGGTGGGGGGTTTGGGGGTTAGCTGAAAGTCACAGGTGGAAACTCAAGAGCCCAGCAAGAGGGTGTGGCATGAAAAGAGAGGAGAGCTGGGGGGGAACTGTGGAAAAACCCATCACTTAAGCGGCAGGCAGAAGAAAGGTCAGCAAGAAGACCACAACAAAACGATGAAGAAGACTGAGACAAAATGCTGAGAAAACAGCAATGAGAAATGTAGACGACAGGAAAGGCAGAAAACATATCAAGTCTGCAGAGGGATCCAGAAGCATTGGATCCAGAAAGTCAATGAAAAGTTCCTGGAACTTCCTGATGTATCTGGTTGAGGCAGCTTTCTCAGACAAGTTCCACCCTCAGAAGGCTCTAAAGATGCAGTTATGTCCAAGGCAGACAAGACGCATTACAGGGTCACTGAAACCAGGGGTTCTCTTGAAAAAGCACAGTTAGGGACTGGCAAACCAATGTGTGCTCATCTGGCTACACTACAGGTATTGTATCATTTTGTGCAAATGTGTTTCAGGGTGGACAGGGGAAAGGAAGGGATGCTGGAAGGAAAGGAGGAGGGGTAGAGATGCCACAGTGGTGACTAAGGTTCTCAGCACAGACAAGGACAGCAGAAGGATCCTGACAGTTATTCTCCTTTGCTATTTGCCAGGTCTCAGTCATTGACTAGAAGTCCAAAGTACCATGGACTGAAGTACCTCACTGTCCCGATACATGGAGTCTCCTGACTGCACCTGGAAGTGCTGTCGCAAGGCTCCCGCCTGGGATAAAAGCCAACCAGCCAGATTCCTTGCAAGCACCTCCAGGTGCAGGCAAGCTCGTTCCCTCCCAGCACCTGCTCTTGGCAGGTCCTGCAGCTCCTGATCCTCTTTCTTCTTTGTTAAATAAGAACAAGCATGCTAATTGCTGTTCAAAACTTGAATTTTTTTTATTTACATTAAACAGACTTTAGGGCACAAATCTGACAGCAAAGGTTGGTTAAAAACTATCATAATCTAATGTTGGGAAACAATTCTCTATGGATCTCTCATGTTTTACAGTCTTGGAAGCAGAGACACTGCTAGCCCTTGTTCTGGACAATCCTTCTAAGGATGTGTGCATAGCAAATAATCTTGGAAGATGGAGATAGTGCCTCTCTCCAGAGCAAACAGCTGGCTGGTTTACTGCCCACTCTAATAAAGATAACATTTCCCGTTGGGACAAAAGGAAGGCATGCTACGGACCATTATAAAAGACTTAGGGTTCCTAAGCTCAGGGTTCCCCTCCTCAGACTCCTTACAGTATGTGCACAGCTTTCACTGGGCCCCTTGATTCACCTCACCTTGTGGGAACTGGGGCTTGGGGAAACAGCACAAATACTGATACTCTGGCCACTAGTATTGCTACAAGTAGTAAGTTCCTCTTCTCTGACCCAGAAGTTTCATGTCTTCTGCCAGCATCCACAAAACGGTGGCAGGCTAACTTACTAGTTTACAATTAGGGTAAAGTCTTAGACTCTTCACAGTTCTTGACACTTTAGCTGCCTGTAAAATAAATCATTGTGTTGACCAGATAATGCTCTTCTTTACCAACTTTCCCAGTGCCATTCTATGCCTTGTCTTTACTTAAGGTTTATACGTTGGCTACTTCAAAAAGACTCAAGACTATTTAATGTTTCAAAATATGGTGCAAGAAAACATACTGCAGGCAACTATCATTCTCTAAATGAAGAAAAAGGGAAATTTTTGCCTTTTCCCATTTTTAGAGACTGGGATATGGCAAAGCAGAAAAATCCAATGATTTGCAAATACTCTCAATAAAGTCCCACAGCAGGTGCTGCAAGTAGGGCTTTGGGTAGGATTGCTGAGAGATTTTGTCTAATTGACCAAATAGCATTAAATAGTGGCAGTCAGGTGAGGTATGGGGAGGTGGAGGAGCCCTAAGTCACAGAACCACAAGGAATCTAGTTTCCTGCCAATTCATGGAATACTGGACTTGAGGTGTCCCAAAGCTTCATGTAAGGGAACCAGCATGCATTAGGCTGATGATTGACGACATTCTATTGCTACTGTGCCAGTTGGAAATAGGATACCAGATGTTTCTGATTTCTGCCATGTGGATTAGGTAACTTAGAAGAGTGTCTACACCTTGAGGAAACTCAAAACACGTTATACAACAAAGGTGACAAAGACGTTCAGACAATGGTAACAATGATGACAGCCAAGATGATGAATGGATGGCCACAAGAAAAATGATTATTCACTTAAATGAACTGAACATTTCATGATATAACTATATGTCTGTACTTTATTTCCAGGTTTGAGGATCAGAAGGCTAGAGAAATTATATTTACTGGTACTTTAAATGCCTGGATGTGTGAGAGCAAATATCATATACCACCGTCAACAATTTCTGTAAAAGCTGCCAGGTAAGTGCTAGTGAGTAGGCCATGGAAGCGCAGGCCATATCTTATATCTCTAGGGCCGAACAGTGAGACATTCGGAAATACCTAGGAATCTGATTACAAGGAGAAAAAAAAATCACTGTTGAACATATTTGTCCCTGACATAAAATTAATACAGTGTAGCAAAAATTTCAAATGCATTTCTAAAGTATTATTTCCGCGTGCAATGTGGAGTGCGCCAAGCTAACAATAAAACCTAGCCATTATGTACGCTTTTATAGCTAGGTTAGTGGGTGAAAGCCACTTAATTCTTGACAGCAACTTCCTTTCACTGGGCAAGGTCATTTCTTTCTACCTGGCCGCAGGAGGGAGCAAGGTGGGAACACAGCTTTCACTATCCAGGGGAGGCACTTCAAGCCTGGGACACCCTGCAGGAACCACCATCAACATCTGGTTTCCAGATCAGTAGTTTTTCTCTTTGTGCTCAGAAAATAGGTTACCTGGATCTGACACACACTGGGATAATAGGTTACCTGCCTATACTGATTTCACTTATGGGTACTCAAATCGGTTTTTTTTTTTTTTTTAATCCTCAGAGCAATTTCCTCAAGAGGCATACTGAAAAACTCTACCCCAATAAAAACACTATCTTTTTCTCTGATTGATGAGAATAACTTACTTGTTTCCAGAGTCATCTGTGAGTTTCTTAAAATAATAGGAAATAAACTTACTCGATATATATTCTGATGCATATCCCCAGGCTCAGTGAAAACAAGAAAAGGATATCAAAGCAGTAGATGAAGAGAGATGTCCTTCCACGTTTACCTAAACTTTGGGGTGACTGTCTCCATTAATTACAGCGCAGTGCAAATGAGAACACACGTTTATGTCTTTTCCTCACTTGAGCCTGGTAGTTTTACACAGAGGAAAAATACCTAGACCATCACCATTAATACTCAGTCTAAGTAGTATCGGGACACACGTCTGCTGTGAGCCACAGGAGGGCCAGATGGAAAAATAATTCAAGCACACATTGACTTGGTGGTGGGGGTTAGTGGCATCATTTATACAAAAGTTACAGCAGATTTAGCAGGGAAGGGTTTTGGCTCAAAGAGCTCACTAGATGGCACATAATACTATTGGTATTTTACCCTTAGCCCTTCCTTTTTTAAAAATATATTTTGTAAGAGAAAAGGAAAAGAAGTTTTTAATGTTTTCATATCTTTCACTTTTAAAAGTTTGCCAGAGTCTAAGTACAGAGGTATAATAAAAGAACTCATACAGTGACTTTTAATCTTGAAGCACATATAATTCAATAACAAACATTAGTTTTTCCTTTTCTTGTAAATATAATTATGAAATATAGGCTGCAGTTTTGCAGATATTGGGGAGAGGGTCAGCAAAGGGATGGTGTGGCATCAATGTGAACGCCACAAATACTGTGGAACCACCACTCCCCGGTAAATGGCTGGGATGGGAGTCAAAACTCTGGTTCCACTCCCAGCACTGTGCCGACAAGATCTGAAGCCGATCTTCCAATCTATTTGAGCCTCAGCAGAGTATGGATTAATAACATCTTTCCTACTTACCTAGATGCACAACAAGATCTTAAATAAGAGGCATTTGGGAAGAAGGGGCAGAGCGCTATGAAAATGTGAAGTGTATTATGATCATATGATCCCACAAGGATAAAGAGCATGAAAGCAAGTCAATCCCTGGCACGTTTGGACCACATATGCCAGGTGTTTGATGCAGGACAAACATCTGGATTTGTGATTATATTTTTGAGATATTGTAAATGTTAGGGATAAGCAAAAAGTTATTTTTAACATTTGAAAATGGGATGTAGTAAAAAGAATAGACTATTAATTGGATACCAACAGAATGCTTCAAAGAACAGTAACAAACTAGGTGAAGAAAAACCTTTCCGTCATACCAACTATGTATTTCTGTCAGATGGGCAAAAGTCTCCAAACCAGAAGCCACAGCAACTCTTTTTGAGACCATCCTTTTACAGCATTTCTTTTCATATGCTTATAATTTCCAGTTTTGTAAATCAGCTACATATTAGGAAAATTATATTAGAATATTTTCCTGGTTCCAACTGATGTGGATCACAATTACTTAACATATGATGGACAGCACTTCTAGATCTCAAAACAGCCAGATTTTTCTTTTCAGTAAAAAGCAGTATCATATGCTGCTATTTTATTAATTTGTAATTATGTATAAATTCAAGTCCAGTATTCCTTTTGCTGATGCACATATCATTTATTGTGTGTTTTTAGTCAAACATTCGCTCATTCTCTATTAATCCTTTCCCTGAGAGGAAAATAACATTTGCTATTTATCTTTCTGAAAGCATACTAAAATAACTTTGTATTTCCCCAAATGCATACTGTATGTATACAAAACAAATATTTTGTGTTCTTATTGAAGTTTAAAACATTCTGTATTTTTAATTGCATAGAATGGCCTCAAATTCAATGTAACTGGACAAAATTCTTGAGGAACTGTCTTTTGCCACAAACATCAAGTAGATTAAAAATTGGAGGACAATCATTTATAGATACTGACAATTCCCTCTTAGCTTAGGGCTGTTCCATATTTCACAGCTTAGACAATCATTCTGTAAAATGCTGGAGGTACAAATCAGAGTTAAAAGTCCCAAGATTAAGTGCTGAACCACATCTTTTGCAGGGGGATGCTTTTCTTATTGCCTCTGGAAATACCACGACGTAGATATAGCAATGATATAAGGCAGGGTTTGGAAAGCACATAGCTGTTACAGAACAGTTTGTTTTCCTGAGTCTCAGAGTGTCAATATTTTAAGACCAACATTACTCATCTATGACTGAGCCATCTGCCTGGGACAATCTTCCACAGCCAAGGGACCAGGAGTAACTGGATGAGATGGAAAGCTGGGGCAGAGCCAGCCAGCTCCTGCAGAATGAGGCCCGAGGTTTGGAAAGCCATCAAAGAATTGGACAGACAGTATCGTTCAGTTACATCTAGTTCTGCTGAGGTCAGGAAGTCCTTCCTTGTTTAAGTTAAACTTTAGGCCATATTTAGTCAACCCTCCTGGAGCTAAAAGTTAGTGTCTCTGCTGCCTTCAGTTGGCTAAGTTACATCAGGCTGTAAGCCACAGCACTTGATTAAACCAACAGTGCAAGCGGCAGAGTTAATCAACATGCACTCCAAAAGCGTCTGTGAGGGAGAACCATCCTCTGTGTTAACGTGAAAGAAAACGGACCCGTAATGCACAGAGCAATCAGGAAAACTGCTGATGCTCAAGGCTGCAGTGAACAATATCGTTGTTTTTCTCCAAATAAAGCTAAGATGACTGAGAATCTCTTCAGGGAGAGCCTGCCTGTCTGCACATAAGCATGTACTATACAAACACAGACCCAACCAAGTGCCAATAATTTTTATTATTTTAATTTTTTCTTCTTCAATATTTAACTGCCATTTTCTCTAGGTCTGCATTTTTCTTTGCTTGCTTTAATTAATTTGATCCTCCGTCAGTTTAATTTAAACCAGACCAACAGTCCCTAGGGTAAGAACATTCAAAAGTGGTCACTTTATGGGCAGACCCATATATCCAAATATAAAGTACTAAATTAATACCCCGGCATTTAGGATTAAATGTCAAAGTAAGTCTTATTTTCTATATTCTCCCTTTTCAATGATCATACATTGACAACGTTTATAAATCACTTTGCTTTAATATAAGTGGCTCTGAAAACACCAAGTTTATTAGTGACAACGCAGGCTGTAGCCATCCCCTAAACTTATCCATAGTTGCTGTTTTAGTATTAGTTTGCAGGTTGGAATTATTACTACTGCCCAGAAGAAGCCTATCTGCTGTTAATCCAGCAGTCTTCCCTCCACTCACCTTGGGGATGCTGAGGTGTTTCCAGGGAGAAGGAGGATACTGTGAGAGCCTCTTGTGAGTCTAGAGATGCAGGGCTATGGCTCAGAGGGGCAGGGGACGCAGGGGATGCTGGCGAGGTCAGGTCCAAGGAGAGGTCAGCTCTGCCCCGGCTTTCACTCCGGCTTCTCAGCTCCTTCTCATGCGCCTCAGCTGCCAACTGCTCCAAGTATTTGTATCTGAAAGTTAAATTCCAAAGGGTTTCCGTAAAAAGAAAGAGGAGCCCGTGGCTGATGCTTGTTTATGGATGAAACACCTGCAGAGTGAGCTGGTTTCCTGATGCACAGAGCACAGCGCGGGGCTGACTGGAGGTCCAGTCTGCCAAAAACACCCAGCACAGCCAAGATGCTAATGATTAAAAATCCCGCATCATTCATAACCAAACAAATTGGGGGAAGTGGCAACATCACACAGTCCCTGGAAACTGGATCACTGCCGCAGAATCCTATTTGGCTTTTTGAGGAAACATTTGTACAAATAAGCAAAACAGCAATAATGACCATCCAAAAGCCCCAACAATGACAGCTGAGAACCAAACCTCCTCAGAGCTCACAGCTGTGAAATGGGAGGGTGCCTTGGTGTGGCAGGGAGGAACAGTGCCCCCAAAATACCAAAAGGGGTTGCTTGGATGAAGGCCTGTCTGAATTTCTGAACCTGCTTCAATGCTAATGGCAATGCAACTGGAATTCACTTTGTTCTCTGTGTCGACCATGGAAACTTTTTTATATACTAAAATATTTCTGAGTAGGACTCAGACATCCAATAGCTCGGACCTGACGTCACATATAGTTTATTCATCAAAGTCAGTCTCAAAGAACAAAGATACATCTGTTTTGCATTTCAGGCAGGCAGAACCCACTAACTGTTTATTAAGACCAGCTACCAATCATATTCCTCATAGTGCGCTTTATAGATCAGACCAAAATAACTTTGAAATATGTGCCTCTTCCAGATGTCTGCTAATTTTACCCACCATTATTTGTTCCGAAATAAATTTATGAATTCAGCTGTAGCAGGTTCCTATCTTACCCTCTACTGAAATTTGAAACAGCTTATTCAAGACCCTCACTCGACATTCATCCACTTCACTTCTTCAGCACCTCCTGATGGGCAAGTCCTCACCTCTGGCCCACCATGGCCCCCACCAAATGGACATGGCACTCCTAACTCACCCAGCAAAGAAAGGCAGAGCATGTATTTACAATCTTTAAAAACAATGCATTCAAAAAGCATGCATGTCTTCATCTCATCCTTAAGGTGGGTGTGGTTTCCCCATCTGAAATGGTCAGCCCTCTCCCCACCAGCCCAAAGGCAGTCTGCCCTTCAGACCACGTGCGCACGTGCATGTCACTGCAAAGCTTGCCTTGACCACCACAGCTGGAAGTGATCTTGGCCTTGCCTCTGAACTCATGTCGGATATGTAGTCCATTCAACTCAGATGGCATTTTACATTTACTGCCTGGCATACTTAGTCATCTTTTCACATGTGTAGGTCTGTTTTCAACAAGCAGATAATAGGATGTTCAAGAACAGGAAGATTACCATCCTTTGTTCTTTCCCTCAGTGCCTTGCATTTGTTGGCTGATGGGAAACAGGCAGAGCACTCAGGGAGAAACCTACAAAGGAGCACCCCACCTGCAGAGGCCCACCTGCAGCCCAGGATGCTGAGAGGGCAAACATACCCTATTCCAATTTCGTAGGGAGTAAGCTTGCATTCATGGTGAATCACTGATAAAAGATGTGCAATGGGTATATATGAGGGTACCTCAAAAAGCTCATGGAAAAATAGAATCTTTCCATCAACTGTTTGAGACCCCTTGTATATATAAACATCTGAGGCTTGGCTTGAAGAGCAGCTTCCTCACAGTTACAGCATGAAGCTATATACAGAGAGAAAGACTCAGGAACTCTGGACTTCCCTTGCCAACAGCATCACCTCTCAAAAGGTAAGAGAGGTAACAAAAGGAACGTGTTTCCGAACTTAAGTCAGACCAGCAAGGAATAATCACCTGGCTGCAGAAGTAACAGGAACCTTTGTGGATGCTGTGGATTGAACTTTCTGATACCAAAGTCCAGGTATTAGAAACTTAACCCCTACTGTGACAGTGTTAAGAGAGTGGTAAATCGTTTTCTGGTCATTGAAAGGCAGGGCTTTGGAGAGGTGATTAGATTGAGAGGACCATGCCACAGTGAATGGATTCATTAACCATTTGATGGTTTAATGGTGGTCACAGGCATGGTTCTGAGGGCTTTAAAAGAAGAGCCAGTGAAGAGTTAGTTCTCTGCCTTGCTTCTGCCTTTCTCACGATGTGATGCTCTCTGTCACTGAGGTCACCATCAAAGAAGACTCTTACCAGATGTGCTCCCTGGACTTTGGACTTCCCAGCCTCCAAAACTGTAAGCAATAAATATTGTTTCTTTACAAATTACCAGTTCCAGCTATTCTTTTGTAAGGAATAGAAATGGACAAACACAGAGGCAGATGACCTTGAGGGCAAAAGGCAGAGCCCCCCAGGAGGCAAACTCAAGGCTGGGAATGCTGTGAGCCAGGTATTGCCACACTGAGTCCAAGCCTCCTATGACAGAAGAAAGGGATAGGCAAGGAATGAAATGCAAATGCGGGGATATAGACAGGTCCAAGAGATCAGAATGCTGGAGCAGGAAATCAGAAGAGCCCCGGGAGGATGGTAATGAAGTCTCGAATGAAAGGTTTCTGGCCAGGAGAACACCCCACTCAGACCTTCATTTTAGATGGCCCAGCCCTGGTCCTAGCCTCTCCATGCCCCTCCCTGTGGGTGTCCAGGCTGGCAAGCACATGCTGGCAGCCAAATGGTTCACCCCACTTTCTGGTGGACTCCAGGGGCTGCTTACCCCAGAGCATGGGTAGATATGACTCAAAGACTATTCTTGTGTGCCCCTCAGCCTCACAAATGCCATCACTGAAAATCCATGACACATGGGAAGAGTTAAGATTTAACTTGAATTGTCCCAAGGAAAAAGAATGTTTATGTAGTAGACAAAAATGGCAGGGCTGGAATGGGGGATGGGGAGTTGTTTAATAGGTATAGAGTTTCAGTTTTAAAAGATGAAAAGAGTTCTGCAGATGGGTTGCACAACGATGTGAATGCACTCAACACTACTGAACTGTATACATAAAAATGGTTGAGATGATCAACTTCATGTTATGCATATTTCATCACAATTAAAAATGTTTTCTCAGATGGCAGGATCAGTGCGGTAGGGAGGTGAAGAGTATTTAACCTTTCTGCAAAGGCAGCAGTAGCATAAGTATGCAAGGGCAAGAGTGGTGAGGGTGCAGGCTGGTACACACAGGAAGCACCTCCCCACCTGTCATTTAAAGTGTCACAGCTTACCAAGCCCTCCTGCCCCACATGAACCTCCACAGTCCCTGGGGACAAAACTGGACCTACATCATGACCTCCCCTTAGACGGTTACTCTAAGAGCCATGGCACTTAGAGGCCCATGCAATGGTTGTCACACGTCCCTGCTGCCTTGTGAAGCAACAGCCAATCACCACTCTGATGAAGCCTCCCCTGTGGAAAGCACTGGGCTTTTCTATCCACAAACCACAGCCCCAACACAAGACTTTCTAACTTTGCTGCCTGTAGAGGATTGGATTCTGTCCCCCCAACTCACTGAAGCTTGAATTCAATGTCCCCCAAGTTTTATGTATTAGAAACTTAGCCCCCACTATGATTGTTAAGTGGGTGGGAAATCCTCTTTCGGTAATTGAAAAGTGGAGCCTTGAGGAGGTGATTGGACTGTAGGACCGTGCAGTAGTGAATGGATTAAAAATGGTGGTCAGTAGCATGGTTCTCAGGGCTTTAAAAGAAGAGGAGAGTCTGTCTGTCTCTCTCTGCTTCCACCATCTTGCAATGTGAGACCCCCGAGTCACTGTCACCACCATCAGATGGACTTTGGACTTCCCAGCCTCAGAAACTGTAAGCAATAAACTCCATTTTTCTATAAATCACCCAGTTCAGTGTACTTTGTTATAAACAACAAAAATGGACTAATACGGAAAATTGGTACCAGAGAAGTGGGGTGCTGCTTACGACAAGTACTTAAAATGTGGATGCAGCTTTGAGACTGTGTGTTAGGCAAAGGCTGGAGGAGTTTGGAGAACTCAGAAGAAGACAAAAAGATGAGGGAAAGTTTGGAATGTCTTAGAGACTAGTTACATGGTGGTGAACAGAAGGCTGATACAAATTTGGACTGTAAAGACTCTTCTAAGGAGGTCTCAGAGAGGGCGGCCTGTGGCTCACTCGGGAGAGTGTGGTTCTGATAAGGAGGTCTCAGATAGAAATAAGAAGAAATTTATTGGAAACTGGGGCAAAGACCACCTTTGCTATGAACTGGCAAGGAACATGGCTGCATTGTGTCCATGCCCTAGGACTTTGAGGAAGTTGGAACTTAAGAGTTGTGAACAAGAGTATATGGCAGAAGAAATTTCTAAGCAACAAAGCATTAAGGAAGCTGCATGGCTACATGCAAAAGCCTATGCTGAGTTATGGTGGCAAAGGCACGACATAAAGCCAAAATGTGAAAGGGAAGCAGAACGTAAAGATTTGGGAAATTTGCAGCCTGGCCATGTGGTAGAGAAGCAGAGAGCTTGCAGTGGTGCAGCCCAGTGACCATTAACTAGGGAGATTAGTACAAACAAAGGGGATTATCAAGAGAAGGGGGAAAAGGCCCTGAAGGCATTGCAGAAGCTTCTGGGGCCAACCCTTCCATTTCAGGCCCAAACACCTAGAGAGAGAGAACGGTCTTAGGGAACAGGCTCAAGGCACCCTCCACAGGCTCGCTGCCCAGGACCACCTCGGGAAGCTGCTTCCAGCACCAGCACCTCAGCTACTTTGGCTGCTCCAGCTGTAGCTAAATTGGCACCAGGTGTGGCTGGACATGCAGCTTTGGAAAATACAAGGTGTTAGGTCTGCAGGCTTGCAGAATGCCAGAGCTGTGGAGGCTTGGGAGCCTCCACCCCGATTTCAGAGGATGTATTTAAAAGTCTGGGGGACCAGGAAGAGATCTGTCACAGGGGCCGAGTCACTGCATAGAGCCTTCACTAGAGCAATGTCGAGTGGAAGCATGGGGTTGGAGCTGCAGCAGAGAAACCCCATTAGTGCCATGCCTAGTGGAGCTGTGAGAGCGGGACCGCCATGGAGACCCCAGACGTGTAGAGCTACCAGAGTGGAACCCCGGCCTGGGAGAGCTGAAGTGTGGCCTGCAACCAAGCAAGCCATAGGAGAGGAGCTGCCCAAGGACTTGGGGACCCAACCCCCACACAAGCATGCCGAGGACACTGAACATGGAGTCAAGTTACAAGATTCACCAGCTTTCAGATATAAAGCCTGCCCTGCTGGGTTTCAGACTTGTTTGGGACCTGTTTCTCCTTTCTTTTGATCTATTTCTCCCTTTTGGAAAGGTAATATGTACCCTATGTTTGTCCCACCACTGTATCTTGGAAGTAGATAACATATCGATTTCACAGATTGGACCTTTTAATTTTGGATTTTTTAGCTGAAACAAGTTAAGACTTTGGGGATGAAATGAACATATTTGCATGTGAAAAGGATGTGAGTTTTGGAGGACCAGGGGCAGAATGTAGTGGATTGAATTATGTTCCCCCAAACTCACTGAAGCTTGAATTGTGTCCCCCAAGTCTTATGTATTAGAAACTTAGCCCCAATGTGACTGCTAAGCGGATGGGAAGTCCTATTACAGTAATTGAAAAGTGGAGCCTTGAAGAGGTGATTGGATTATAGGACCATGCAGCAGTGAATGAATTAAAAACGGTGGTCAGGGGTGTGGTTCTGAGAGCTTTAAAAGAAGAAGAGAGTCTGTCTTTCTCTCTGCTTCCACCATCTTGCAATGTGAGACCCCTGGGTCACTGTCACCACCAGATGGACTTTGGACTTCCCAGCCTCAGAAACTGTAAGCAATAAATTTCGTTTTTTCTTTATAAATCACCCAGTTCAGTGTACTTTGTTATAAGCAACAATAATGGACTAACACACTGCCTTCATCTAAACATTCCCATTGATCCTACCTCTGCCCATATCATTTGTTTATTCATCCATCTTTTCATTTGTTTATTGAACCTTTGTCAAGTGCCTGTCATGAACTAAGGACTGCAGTAGGCACTTGAGATTTAATAATAAACAAGAAAAAATCCCACCCTCATGAAGCTCACAGCTGAGTGGGAGCAAGAGGCAAATAAACCACTGGGAGGAACTCCAACATCCCCCAGGACACGGGTGGCAAGGCTGGTCCTGTGGCTCAGCCTTGTCTCACAGGGCCCCCCAGAAACATGCCTGACTTTACATTAACCTACACCAACTTACTGATGACTTTTCCTGCCACTCTCCTACTTGGAAACTCTCCCTTACATTAAACCAAAATCTGGCTCTCTCTAATTCCTGCTCTGTCCTCAATGCTTCTAAGCAATGCTCAGAATCCTCTCTCATTGCTGCACTGATGACAATCATGCATGATTCAAAAACCCTAGCCCAGGCCCAACCTTTCCCTTGCACTCTGGTCCCTTAAACCCTGTTCACCATATGGCATTTCTCCTCCATGTCCTGCCACCCTCCTGAGACTAACAAATCCAAACTGAACTGGTCCTCCCTTGCCACCCACCCAAAATGTCCCCAGCCTGGATCTCATTCCTTACTAACTCCTTTTTCCCCCCTCTTTAAGTTATTTGTGAATATCACTTTAATCAATCATTATCATATAAAATCTTTCTTCTAATATTTAAAAAAGTTAGAAGTAGCACCTCAACAGAAATTTCATCTTGGTCTGCACCACTGTCAATAACACAGTGTGCCTGATATTACGGAAGGAGATGATATGAAATAATATAAAATGTATCTGCATGGTCATTACACCTTAACATAGCAAAACCACATTCACCTTGTCACACATACATGTTACAAACTTCAAAAACCCTCTGCTGTGACTCTGGCTGTCTTTTTCTGAGTCTTTGCATTAAGGGTAGGAGACATGGCACCCAACAAACACGCCTGGTTCTGTCTTGAAGAGTGAATAGACAGAGTCCTCTTTCTTATTTCTGTACCTCTTTCTACCTCTGATCTCCATTAGTTTCCCTATCCACTTCCAAATTCCATTATAGTTGGAAATCCTAATTTTTCCTGGCTTACCAGGAACCCCCAACAGCTTTCCAAACAGAGATGAAAGGATATCTCACTCCCATCTTTACCAGGGAACTCAAGAAGAAAACTAACCAAGAAAAAGCGGCTGATCTAAACCAAAGGAAAATGTTTGGCTTCTCCCCCAAACCTCCGTGTAAACAGAGAGGTGGGATGGGAGGGAAGAATCCCACATGGGGCCACAAGAGCCCCCTCCTGCACCAGCTAAGATGACCCAGGCTGAAGGGAGCCTGCGGGCAAGTACTAAGGACAGAACAGGGGAGAGAGAGAGAGTGGCTGGCTCTTCTGCACAAGTTTGCCAGACATAAGTGAAGCTCTGTTTGGAAAAAAGAGCAGTAAACAATATCCAGAAAGAACTGACCTTAAGTGAGTTGGGAAAATTTTGAAGTCAGTCTAAGCCAGTTCAGACCTTGACACAGCACCTTGACATCTCCCCCAGGAGCGGCCAAGGCTTGCCTGTGCAGACACAACCTGACAGTCAAGTTGTTGAAAGTTCAACAAAGTGTAGAATCTGGAGGGAGCGCTAAGAAAAATAAAATTTAATTCCTTAAGCCTGAGCAGAAAGTCAACATTTTCAGTAAAAGTATATGTTATGCCCTCCATTGTCAAAAACAGGTACTAGTTGGAAAAACAGAAGTTTCTTCTTTCTTTACCAGCATCTTTCATTCTAAATTTGCTGGCCACAACTCATTGCTAGGATGACAGTAACTTAATAGAATGTTGGCATTAAAGCCATGCCATAGTTTTATTTATGAGGCTGACCTAAGCATCTAATTTTTTAATTGAACACAGGCTGTCTCTATTCTCTCCCCTGCCTCAGACTGCCCTGATCTATTTAGCTGATGATGTCTAAAAAATTAGCACAATTCTACTTCTTATTGGCATAGTCCAGAAATTGTTAGGTTCCCAGCTGGCTCCAGTATACAATGAGCCTTTCCATCTCTCCATACAGTAGCTCCACCTGGTGGGAGAAGGGACAACTGCAGGCTGTACAGTGCTGGGGTAAACACTTCCAAAACCACTTTCCTTTGCTTATTTACATTTATCAGACACTGAATATAAACTTCGTATCTTTTATTGGTATTCAAAGCATGTTGCCATTGAAATTAAGGAGCCGTTTACAGCTTGAATATTTTTTTTAAAAGCTGTCGGTCCATTTGCACATTTATTTATTCCATACATCATTCCTAAGTATCTCCTATGTGCCAAACACTGTGGAGGGCACTGGAGAAACCAAGGAAAACCAGACATGGTTCCTGCCATCCAGGAACTGAGTACAGATCAATAGAGAAATAGGTAAGTGATTAGACACAAGCAGCAAGAGTCTCAGGTGTGTCTGCCACCCCAGCCCATGCCTGGCAGAGTGTGTGCGCTCGAATATTTGCTGAAGGAATGCTGACTGAGTGACATGGAAGCACATGGTAGGAAGCACATGGTGCAGGGTATTTCAAACACACACCATATGTCAATACGCTAATACTAATGTGCTCATTTGGACACAAATTTTGGAGGAACAGGCACACACACCTCATCACAATGACACTAAATGATACACCCGAACTTTTCCTGGAAAATTTAGATACGTAGGACACTCTATTCTGCAAAAGCCAGTTACTCAAGGTCTTAGGTGAAACTAACATTTTAATAAACACAGTCTCCTCTGCACATTTGGTTAACAATGTAAAGTCACATGCCATTTGGTTACAACTGGAAAGTAGAGATATACAAACCTTTCTTCTCTTGCTTGTCTCTGCTCTTCTCTCTTGTCTAAGTATGTCCGGCTGATGGAAACATGCAGAACAAATAGGAAAGGAAAATAACAGAATTAGGTACTCATAAAATTACCAAGAAATTATTAACACTATATAAATCCCATTATTACCTCAGAAATGGAAAATGGTTGTAGTTGAATTTTTAAGTCAATTTTAAAGGCTGTACTTTAAAACAACATACAATGGATTTTAAATAAAATCACAGGGATGTCAGAAAACATGGGATTATTGGATTTAGTCAGAGATACTAGTAATTACTCTTTGGAAAGAAGTATACAAGGAAGGAGGAAAGAGAAATTTTAGAAACATACATAAATAAAATATGGCAATTACAAGCAAGCACAAGTTTACAGAGGTGATTAACATCCAGTCGAGCTCTGGTAGGTCTACTACATCCATCTTAAGAATTAAATCTATGGGGGCCCAGTGCTTTGTTATTTTGTGTGCACTCCACAGTTTGGACCTTCCTTCCACAGCCCAGGATTCTCTCTCCACATGCATCACACTCGCAGTTTCCATGCTGGAATCACTGGAAGCTCTTGCTTTGTGCATTCTGTTTCATCTGTACTCACAAGATACAGCCACTTTGTCCAATTTTAATGTTTTGTTTTGATGTTCCTGCTGGTGAGGTTACAACCTGAATCTAAGTTTAAGACTATGTGGTCAGTCACCTGTCGGGACAAATTGTTTTCCTGGAGAATCCTGACCTCGTGGTTCTCTACACTGGACCTTATAAAAGGACAGTAAGTTAGAGAGACTAAAGCAGGTTAGGAGGGGGAGAAAAATGCAACGAGAACTCAAATTTGTCATCATTTATAAACTTCCATCCTCATCACTTTCCACACTTGACATAAAATCTCTTATAACCCAGAAAGCTTAAGGCCATATTCAACAGAAAGAACGATAGATAAGAAAAAACTTCTAGATTCCTTGCAAAAAGCACAAGGAGATAAACAATTTAAATCAATGAAATGTCAGCCACTTGGGCAATCCCAGGGACTGCTTTATAAAGCTTTTCCTATTTCCTTTTTTGAATTCTTTTTCATTCACATCCTCAGAAATATGGAACTACAGTCACCATAAATAATAGCTGCCTATGATCTGTCCTGATGATTAGCATTCCTTCCTGGATGGGGGTCATTTTGCCAGGATCTCTGTGTTCTTAAATGACAAGTGAGAATCATGTGGAACCAAGAGCAAATAAGCAGTTATACCCGGGTCTAATCCTCACTGTCACCATATATGCATATATAATATGTGTGTGTGTACTTGTATATGATGTAATGGCTGAATATATATTACAATGCACTCTTGTCCTATTCTCGTATACTTGTGGGACCCCCATGACACGAATGTTTGACATTTTGGTATTATTCCATGGGTCCTTAAGGCTCTGTTTTTTTTTGTTTTTTTTTTTAATTTTTGTTTCTTTTGTTTAGATTTCAGACTAGATCATTTCTATTGTTCTATCTTCAGGTCCATCAATTCTTTCCTCTCTCATCTCCGTTCTGCTATTCAGGCCATCCAGTGAACTTTTTATTTTCTTTTTATAAATGTTCAGTTCCGTATGTGTTTTCATTTAGTTCTTCTTTATATCTTTTATCTTTCTGCAAAGACTGTGTGTTAAAATTTTCCTGGTCTTGTGTACGACAAGTTATTTTGGATTGTATTTTGTACATTTAAAATATTTTGTAATGAGATTCTGGGTCTTATTTAAACTCTATGAAGAATCTTGATGTTTTGGTTTTGTTTTAGCAGGCGATCAACCAGGTTAGGTTCAGCCTGCAAGTTCTGTCTATTTTTAGTGCTATTCAGAACAGGCCCTTGTGCACACGAGCTAGTGGCCAGTCTGGGACCTGGGTGGGGTCTGCTCTGTACTTAGTTCTCACAGCCTGTGGTATGCTGCTTAGGTTCGAAGCCACATATACACAGGTCAGACATGAACTCAGCAGTGCTCTCTCGATCTCCCTGCTCCCTGTGACTTTCCTAACACCTTCTGGCTTTCTTGGGTTTCCCTTCCTGGTTCTCCAGCCAGAAAGCTTGGGCTTCATTTTTCCTGCTCTGCTGAGTGTTCCTGGTAACTTCATCTGCATCCAGGGCAAAGCAGCAAGAGGACAGAGGGAAAAATGATTTGCCTAGTACCTGTAGGGTCATGGCTCCACTGGTCAGAAGAAGGGTTCCCCCCTTCGGAGTTTTAGGCACCTGCCTGACACTGCTGCCATCCCTGTGCTGCTGCAGCAATATTGCTTTGAATCCAGGGTAGGAAAGAAGGAAAACAGGAAAAAGTATGAAAAAAAAAAAGAGAGAATTTCTCTATTCTCTAACCCTTTGGTGTGCCTACATCCAGAAAGAGAGGGCTTCTCTTGGAGCTCTTTTGGTCCACATTTGGTATGTGCTTCAAGGTTTTTGGGGTGCCTTTAAGTACATGCCAGGTGGTATTAGAGATTTAAAAAAATGGTAATTCTCACTGGTTTGGTGGAACTCTGAACGCCAGTCTCCTTCTCCAATTCACTTGCTCCCTTTTACGTTTCAGAGTTTTCAGAGCTCCATACATTCTGTCCATACTGATGGTTGTACTCAATGATATGCCAGAAGTGTGCTGATTCTATTTTCCCCAGAACTGGCACTGTGTTTTAGGAGGTTTTCAACCAGACTTTGAATGTGTAAGCTAATCTCTGAATTTTCCATGTATTTCAGTCATATTCCCTGCTGCTATTTGATGGTAAAATATGCAAATCTCTCAGAAACCCATAAATCAGTAAAAAAATTAACCTGTTCCAGGGGTTTTAAGAAGTTCTTTCCAAATGTGACAACTTCCAGAACTACCTCATGAGAAATGGTGCATCCAGGGCTGGTGCTTCCATATATCATCTGGTGGAAATCTGACAGCTCAGGTTATGCCGCACAATAACAGTGGAAAAATGATGTCGGTTTACTTCAGGCAGCCCATTCACCCAGTCTTACAAAAGCTAGGATTAGTATTTCACCCGCAGACTTGGGGTATTTGTTTTCATGAAGCAGTGAGTTACAGTTAAGTAACTTCACAACAACTCTGCTCATATTTTGATCATTTCTACAATTACACACACTCTTTTTGGCTTCCGGAAAAAAACAAGTTATTGAATCTGCAAATCCGCAGTGACAATGCCTCACATTCCTTGTAGATTTAACTGGGAATAATTAATAGAAATATTGTTTGCCAAAGAAACTGAACTGAGGAAACAGGAAGTAGAGGTGGGGAGAGAAATGAGAATCTAAGGAAGAGATGACGGGGAAGGGAGCGGGGGAGGGAAGGTACAGGAGGAGGAGAAGGCGGGGAAGGAGGGAAATGCAAAGGAGGTAAGGGAAGAGTAGAAGGAACAGAATGTGTAAGGAAAGCTCAAGTCTTGTGCCTTCCATGAAGTGCTGCACTGCCTGAAGCCCAGGGGAGGGGCGGGGAAGGAGGTTGACCTGGAGGAGCAGGAGAACTCAGGTGAACTGGCTGAAGGAGAAGCAGAGGGACGCTGGACTTGGCAGTGCACACGGGCCAGGACATGGAACCTGGAATGGGTCACAGCCAGGACTACATCCTTGGAGCTGGACAGAGACCAGGAGATCGGGGGCAATGGGCTGGGAATAATCAACACGACGACTTTTCACCTTCTCATAGGCAGAGAGATTATCATTTAAAACCATATACTGAAGATTACTACAGGAAGCAAGATGCAAACTAGAAAGTGGGAAAAGCATTTTCTCTTAGGCATCCAATAGAATATGAATAAAACATGAGGAGTGTTAGGGAGAAATGGCAAATTAAGTTAACACAATTAGGCTCTCTGTCCTCAGGAAGGCCTGGATGAGACCATTTTAGATAATGGAAGACCCAAGAATACACAAGTCCCTAATTATATTTGGCTGTCTGTGCTTCCTGCCATATGGTTAGAGAAAGAAAGGCCATAACAAGCCAGACCCAGTCTATTTTCGGTATGCTTTGCTCTTTCTTAAAGACACAGACAGAATCTGAAGCAAACACATTACTTCCTAAGCCTTTAACACCAGTATTAATCATATACACCTATACAGTCATATGCTTTAATTTTCAATTCATTGTTTTAAAAAAGCATAAAATTCTTCTTACTCGAATTTGTTTCTTTCTTCCCGTTCTATCCTCTGCAATCTTTCTTCTCTCTCCTGCCGCCGCTTCTCTCTCTCTGCTGCCAGTGACTCTTGGTGCTGCCGAAAGGACGAGGTGAGGAGACCACTCAGTGGTGACCTAAAGATACAACGAGTTAAGGCTTTAGTTGCTTGGCCTATGATTAAAAGTACCGATGCACGAATCAGAAAGACCTTGGTTAGAGCTGAGGATCTGATAAGACCTAGGTAGTGCTTGGGGAAAATTACTGAGTGTCTCAGGTCTTCTGCTTCCAAATTGTTGCCTGTAAATGGAGGTAAATAACCTGCTTCAAGCACTAGTAGGATATATATAAAATACCAAGCAACATGCTTGCCATGTTAAGCAGTCATCAATAATGGGTATTGATAAGAGCATTCCAGGAATACACGTAAAATATGAATATATTCTCCATATATTTAAGGTCAGCCTACGTTAAGACTTTCATGAACATGAATCAACATTCAATCTAAAACTGTTTCCTACTACACATGTACTAAAGATACTTTATCATACACCAATTCTAAATATACTTCCTCAAAGTAATTGTGTCATCTGAGATAACACATGAGGAGAAAAAGACTAGCAATGGAATTTCACCCTGTGTCAAGAAATCTCCAAGAACACTTAGCATGTTCAAAGGACAGCTCTTGACGACTGGTGAAACCACACAAACAATCTGGACCGTTCACTGAAAGCAGCATGATGGGGGTGGCCAGCTGTGTGCAAGCCTCAGTGGGAAACCATGGGGGTGGGTATCACAGGAAATGTTAAGTCGGAAAATGGGTGGGAGAAGGGAATATTAGGTAACTGCATGAAAAATAAAGAAAGGGGTTAGCTGAGGAGTCTGCTGGGCCTCTGGGGAATAATAAACAAAATCTGTTATGGACAATTGGACCTTCATTTATGGGAAAAAAATTTCCAAAACTAAGATACAAATGTTTCAGAAATATATTTTGTCAATTTATTTATCCAAGGATATAGCCTCGGTAAAATCCTACTAGAATTCAGTAAAAATATGCCTGCAGGGTGGGGATTACAGGTCTCTTAGTGCAGGAGAAAGACGTTGCTTCTAGGAGCATAAAGTGATACAATCATTTTGGAGAAACAACACATTTGAAGATGTGCATATTCTATAATCCAGCAATCCCACCTCTAGGTTTACTGTTGCTTGCGTAAAGACAACATACAGTGAAGAATACTATGTATACATATAGCAAAGAATGCTTTGTACTGCTAATGGTTAATAATTAGAAACAACATAAATATCTACAAATAGAAAACCAAAAATAAACTACAGTATATTTTTACAAAGGAATACTCTACACCTAAGAGTAATAAACTAGGGTAATACAGATGGTTCTCAGAAGCACAATATACTGAGAGTAAAAAGCAGTTTGAAGAATAGGGACAGTATGCTAACATTTCTATGAATTTAAATACATGCAAAGTAAAACTGTACACTACTGAGGGATACATGGATGTTTGGTAAAAATATAAAAATATATATGGTAATGAGAAACACCAAATTCAGATTAGTGATCGTCTCTAGGGAAGAAGGGAAATCAAAGGGATGAGGGTTTCAATTTCATATATGATGTCCCTTACTGCTCTATAATTTTCTGCAATTATCTAAAATTTTCTGTCAGCCTGGAATATATTTTTTGAAGTCATTTTATTTCTCTCTGAGAATTAACAGTCCTCCTCGGGTGTTACAAGTACCGATGTACTTGAGCTAGCTGCTCAGCCCGAGAAAACATAAACGGGACTATATCAAACTAAAAGCTTCTGTGCAGCAAAAGAAACAATCAACAGAGTAAAAAGACAGCCTACAGAGTGAGAGGAACTATTTGCAAACTATGCATCTGACAAAGGATTAATATGCAGAATATACAAGGAAGTTAAACAACTTAACCATAAAAAACAAACAACCCGATTTTAAAAATGGGCAAAGGATCTGAATAGACATTTCTCAAAGGAAGACATACAAATGGCCAACAGACACATGACAAAATGCTCAACATCACCCAGCATCAGGGAAATGCAAATCAAAACCACACTGAGATATCACCTCACCCCAGTTAGACTGGTTATTATCAAAAAGACAGTGAATAACAAACGCTGGTGAGGATGCAGAGAAAGGGGAAGCCTCCTACACTGTGGGTGGGACTGTAAGTTGGTGCAGCCATCATGGAAAATGGTATGGAGGTTCCTCAAACAACTACAGATAGACCTACCATACGATCCAGCAATCCCACTGCTGGTTATATACCCAAAGGAATGGAAATCATCATATTGAAGGGATACCTGCACTCCCATGTTTATTGCAGCTCTGTTTACAATAGCCAAGAGTTGGAACCAACCTAAATGTCCGTCATCAGATGACTGGATAAGAAAAATTAGTGGATAAGGAAAATGTGGTATATATACACAAGAGTGGTATACTATTCTGCCACAAAAAAAGAATGAAATACTGCCATTTGCAGTAACATGCATGAACTTAGAGAAAATTATGGTAAGTGAAATAAGCCAGGCACAGAAAGAGAAATACCACGTGTCCTCATTTGTAATTGGGAGTTAAAAAAATAACCAAATAAATAAAAAGAGAAACAATCACAATCACAGTGACAGGTTGAACTTTCAAAGAGAACAGAACTGAGGTTACCAGAGGTGTGTTGGGAGTGGGGGGAGGGTGAGGGAGGAATTGGTAAAGGGCCATGAAAAATGATCATGTTGTATATTTGAATATACTAATTATCCTGATTTGAGCATCACATATTGCACACAGGTATTGATACTCAACTCTGTACTCCATAGATATGAACCATCAACAATGTTTCAATTAAAAAAATTAAGAATTAAAAAAAAAGAATGATTATATTTTGTAATGATGAATATGCTAATCATCCTTATTTGATCACATATTGTACATAAGTATTAATAATCAACTCTGTACCCCACAAGTATGTACAGTCACTTATGTTTCAACAAAAAATAAATGTTTTAAAAAGTCCCTCTTGGGTGGATAAATAACTCATATTTATTATCAAATATATCTGAATCCCCAAACTAGCTGAACATCAAAAGTTACAACCAGTTCCAGAATTTAGAAACAGAACAAAAAATTAGGTACTCTACACAGGAGAATTTTTTTGGGGACTGTTTTGCCCCTAAATGGGGAATCGATTCAGCCCAGCTTACCCACCTGTCCTATCTGGCCTTCTCCTCAGGCACTAGCAGCCTCACCTCTGAGTTCTCTTTTCAGAGGCAAGAGAGAGGAGCAACACTGCTGGTTTACATCCTTGGGTGAGGAGCAAAACGAGGACCTTGCCATGCCCCTTACACTTCTGACTTCGGCTTGTTCTTCTAAATATCTCGGCTTTTATAACAAGTCATTAATGGCTACACCTGGTCACAGTGAAGCTTCTCTATATCAGACATTAACATCATTTCCTTGTTTAAAATTGTTTAGAATCAGGGTAGCATTAGAACTTGAGAAAGTTAGCAGTGTCCAATTTAGTCAAGTAGATGATGTCATTCCTGGGAGACTCTAAGGAGAGGACATGTAGATCACCCTCCTGCCCACTTGGGCCTTGCAAAGGCAGATCCCATATTGGCTCTGAGGCCAGAGTTCATCCATGAACACACCAACAGACAGCATTAACCATACATGAATTTTCTTTCTTTAATAATTTCAGTACTGAAAGAACTGAAATGTGAGCTTCTAAATGAAAGCAATAAGGAAGGGTTCTTCTTTCCCTGAACAAAGCAAAATGCTGGGATCAATTAAAGATCCAGTCTCTTGAGTGCCCTAACAGATTACTGTAGCAGGAAGAGAGAATTGAAGGACCCCCCCATGAGCTTATCTGTCCTGGATGCCTATAAAACCCTTTGATCATATTGGAAACAAAGGGTTATAAATATAATACTAATAAGTTAAATTTCTCTAGGTCACCGGCTACCCAGATAAGCTCAACATGTGGGAATTTAAACCCTGGTCTTATAAACCCTGTTTCTAGAAATGGGCTCAAGGTATTATACCAATGCTGGACTGGTCTGCATTTTAACCATACAAAGGAGATATCCCAAATTACCATTAAAAAAACCACCAAAATTCAAGATAGCATTGTAAACTCTTTGTTATAAAGGCATCTTCAACAGACTTCTTTTGCATTGTTTTTCCAGGAAAAAACCTACTATGATTAGAAGTTGCTATAATGTTTACCTTAGCTGGTCTGGGAATAGCTATGGCATAAAGAAATGAGCACAGGGCTTTAAATGAGAAACTTAAATGTGGCTGGTCACTTAACCTCTCTGGGTCTCAATTGACTTGTTTGTAAAATGGGGATAATCATACTTCCAACTCATGGAGGTACTGTGCATTTTAAATGAGAGTGTAAATGAGAATTTTCTTAGAACAGTATCTGGGCAACAGATGGCACTCAATAGATATTACTTTATGTTGGGAGTCTAAAATTTGTAGACAGTGGGGATGGGGAGGTGGGAGGGGTTGCACTGCTGTCCCCAAGGCCAGGTCTGGAGAATGACACTGGCTGTTCCCAACCTGACAAGCTCCAGTGGGCTGGGGGTTTGATCTGAGCCTTCCCATCATGGCTACCAACCAGGTTAGTCTTCAGGACTGTGCCACACTGGCACGCACCTGGAAAGCTGAAGTCATCTGAAGTCACACCAGAGGCAGCTGCAAGCAAGTGAAACCATATAGGAATGCAGGTGGCCAGAGGCCAGAGAAGGATTTTGCAAGAGTGAGACAAATGGCAATGTTTAATCTTTGCCTCACCAGGCCCCGGGGGCTGATCCAGAAATCCCACCTGGTTAGAGCCTCCCACACTGGGACATCTGGAGCAGGAATTCTATTTCACCAAAATATGGTTGGTAATAATAGTTAACATTTATGAAGATGATATGGTATATTACTGACTTTACAAGTAATAGTTCTTTTAATGCACACAACCTCTTGTACTAAGTTCTATTATTATCCCTTTCTTTATAAATGATGAAACTGAGGCATAGAAGTATTGCATTTAGGATGTAGCAGAGCTGGGCTTTTACAGGCCTGTCAGCCCAGAGCCCCAGTGTTGATCCATGTCTCCTCCTCTCCGCACCATGGGTCCTTCATAAAGTCCCATTTCTGCAGCACTTATCACAGTACATGTAGCAGCATAATTACTTATTTTTTCATTTCTTCCCTAGAGATTACCACTCCCCAGAACTTGGTCTTTATCATTTCCATATATGTTGTTACATTTTCCCTTGGCAGCCTAAGTTTTGGGGTCAGATCCCATTTTCTCATTCATCTCTGCCATAGCACATAGAAGCAGCTCACTGTCTGCCTGATGAATCAATTAACTATTGAACAAATAGGATGTGTGAAGTCAGAATAACTTGGACATGCTAGTCCCAGTGCTTCCATACCCCAACCCATTCTCTATGGGAAAATGCATGATGACAACCTACAGAGAAGGTGCTTTTTGTGCAAGACTTGTCCCCTGGCAACAGCTGAGCAAATGCAGGCTGGGCTCCTACCCCATAAGCAGCCCATCCAAAGGCAGGCTGTCTGGAGGCATGGGAGGCTCCTGGTAAAGAAGGCAGAGCTAATCACAGGACCTCACCCCGGACTGAACTGGAAGGCAGAGTGAGAATATGCAGCTGGGAGAAGCAGAGGCCAAAGGGTCTCGGAAGGCCCTTGGTGGCCCTATATGAGATCAAGTTATGACAGGTCGGAATAAAGAATGAACCCAAGTTATAAGCAGAAAAAATGATGCTGAGTGTGTAGAGAGAGGGAGGTGGTGGCAGCAGGAAGCAAAGGGACAGGTGAAAGAGAACCATGTGGGGAGGGACTGAGACATGTTAATGACAGAGCAGAGGACAGAGCTAAAAACTCCCACTTCTGGGGATACCCGGCTGGCCCTGATCTCTGGCACAGGGAGGTGGATGTGGAAGGAGGAGACATGACTGCTTGGCCAGCCTTCCCTGGATGCACAGGAGGCCTGTCCCATGGCTCTGACAACCCAGTGTGCTGACCATCGTGGGAATTCTTACCTAGCCTCCCATCGCTGGGAGTATACTGAGCTTAAAGGAACCTAAGACACAAGAGAAAGGGAATGCAGGGCAACAAGAAATTGCAGAAATAACAGTAAATTTCAAGTTCAAATTTTTGGGGAAAAAAGTGTTACTAGAAGAGCCAAATCCAAAAGCAGCATGCATTGTAGAGCACCACCTTCCCTTTGCAGGAGAGATTACGGGACATCTTAACCCAGAGTTCACCCTCAGGAGCACATGCTCACATCTGACGGCTCCATACATGTCTTCCTGTGAGGTCTCTGAGCTGCACTGACAGGCTCCCCTGACTGTGTGTTAATGTTATTTGTATTCATGTTCTCCTGACCAAGAGACCTTGGTTCCAAGAACTTCGTCCCTCACTCAGTAAGTCTGAATCTGTGCTCATCCAAAGAGTTTTACAAAACTCTGTTTTGTTTTAAGAATATACAAAGAACCACAAAGGGAATTTAAAGTGCAGCTGGACACTAGTTGCTGAATAAATGACATCGAAATTGTCTAAAGAGATGGGCCAGCACCCACGCCTTCACCAAACTGAGGCAGGAGGGGGACTGCACCCCCTGGTGTGTGAATGTGGCAGTGCCCCTCAGCATTGTCTTCCAGTCCTGAGGCTGGCACAGCTCCGAGGCCAAGGCTGTGGGTTGAAAATGCAGAGGTGCATCATAAGGCGAGTGCTTAGAGGTCACGGAAGCTCATCGCTCAGTTTTCAGATTTCAGCACAGAGGCCATAGAAAGTTCCCTAAAGAAAGTATCAGAGCTTTAATCTTTTTTAATTACATGATGACGTAGGCTTTCCTTCCTATGGAAAATATACTGTGCAATCAGAGTGGAAATCAATGGGAGAATGAGATTTTAAATTCAAATATTGGTTTAGCACATATTTGAGGACCATATATATACATCAGAGAGGGATTTCCGTCCATAAAACAGTGGGATGGAAAGATAAGAATGCAGAGCTGGAAGGAAAGGAGTCCCAGGGTGGCTTTGGCTACCCATTTCCTCCCCGACCATGGACTGGCTTCAGTAGCGTCCTATAGTCCTCTCATCTCCTGCTGAGTGTGAGGGACAGGTGTGTGAACTCATGTCCAGATCCCAGGCCAAGTTTACAAAGTCCTGGTCTCCAGCCACTTCTTCCCTCACCCTGTACCTTCTTCATGGGAGTGTTCACTGTTGTCAGGGACTCAGAAAACCTACTACAGGTAATTAGCAATTTAACTTAGGTTATCTCTTTCCTATATTACCCTTTTTTTTTTTTCGTTGAGAAGGATAGGTAAAGTAAATTACTTACATTGCTCTTCTCATAGGAACTGAGCATTATTTCCATTATGCTAACTTGAGTAATAAAAGGATTGGTTCCAGAAAGAACCAAAATTACATCCTGGATAATGAGAATGATTTCTTAAATTCAGAAATCAACAGTACATCTGTTCCATAATACAATGGAGTTTTTAAATACAAAAACAGTAACTTCTCCTTTTTCTAAGTCTTTCCTGCCTTTTTAATGGAAAAGTGATCTGCCAGAAGAACAACACAAGACAACCAGTCCAATCTCGATCTTAAGTACTTAGGAATGTCTCTTGGCTCTTAACAAAACAAACCCACTGCCCAGGCTGACCGAAGACAACAGAGAGAGATGATTTGACCAAAGGCTGACAGGGAGATTTTCTGCCAACTACAGTCTTTCCTTTTTGATGATGGATTGGCACTTTGTTGATCTAATAACCTGCAAATAGACTAAACATAAAATGGGAAATCTTTATAAAGATAAGGCTAAAACAAATGGGAGAAATTAAAACATATTAGTTTCACTTTTAAAAACATTTGAGAACCATTCAAAATATAATTAAAGTCTGCCAGTTGGCCTGCAATCACTTTTTGAGCAAAGAAATAACTTTAAACCCAATGGCCAAGAGGTGACTCTTCTGTTTATTTATTGCACAGTGCATTTTTCATGGGTGTACGGTATCATAAAGATAGACAGAATGTTGCAGCAACTCCTTTCAGAGGGCAGTCTTTCACCATCTCCTTGAATCTGGGCTGAACACGTGACCTGCTCTGGCCAATGCAGCAATCAGAAATGTGATTCAATTCAAGCAGAGGCTTGAAAAGTGTTGGCACCCTCGGGCTTGCTCCCATGTTGCCCTTAGGAACCCTACAACCACCACCAGGTGAACAAGTCTGGGCTAGGTGGCTGGACGATGAGGCATGTTGCCCAGTTACCCCATCAGTTCAGCTGATAGCCAGCCAATTGCTGCTATCAAGTAAAGTGATCAACAACCAGCTGACCACAAACACCTGCATGAACCCAGCTAAGACCAGATTAACTGTTGAAGGTGAACCTGGCCAAATATTGCCAACCCACAGAATCATTTGGTAAATGCACAGTTGTTGTTTTAAGTCACTAAGTTTTGGTGGTTTTTTATTTAGTCAAAAGGTGACTGAAGTAGGTAGGATTGGTTTTGAGAACATATTCTCTATTTCTGTCAGAGGAAGTCGATACTTTTTTGGTGGACTCCAATAAAATCTGAAATGTAGACGCAATTAAAGTCATCTCAGAATCTGACTTAGCTAAATGTCTCCATATTCCCACTGTCCCCCAAATGACCCCACCATGCTGATCAACCCATTCACCTTCTTGCCCCCAAGAAGATCTAGTTCCTTTGCCTACTAGGATCTCACTTCTTAAAAGACTCTCTCCTTCTCTCTACCTGAGTTCTTCAAGTCACCTCCCTTATGACCACAGTAAACACTGCTCTTCATTTCTCCAAACTCTTAGATGTGTCCTTTTGGCACATCATCACAAATGATTCGTTTGCTCCTTAACTGTTTTGTGGATGAAAATCATTTCTGGCAAGACTGGAAACTCATCAGAGCATGGTCCCTGTCTCCTACTTCTCTTCCTTCACCCACAGCACCTGTGTCTAGCTGAGTGCCATCAACACTGCTGAATTTAGTTGCCTATATCAGGGATTTGAGCAATGTCACAAAACTACATGTTGTAGCAATTGGACAAATTTATAGACCAAAAAATCCATCATTTCCACTCACTTTTTTCTATGTCTCTTTACAGAAATTAACTTCTCTAATAAAAGTTACCCATTAAATAAATGTTGGCACAATGAACCCAACTGATTTTCTACATATAATAGGAGGCCTATTTCAGAGGAAAAAAAGGATAAGCTCTTAGACTTCACTTTCAGTCAATATGGAGTAAAGGAACCAGATTTACCCACACCTGAAACAACTGAAACCCAGATAAAACATACAAAACAATGGTACTTGAGAAATTGGACATCCGACAGTGAAGGTCAGTGATTCCTGACAGATGAGAAGCAAAAGAGGCTATCCCTAGTACTGCCCTATCTTACTAATGAAAATGTTTGCAGGTTGTGGTACAGAGAGGGAGACCCAAAGCAGAGCCTGGAAGTCCCCCTGAGTACAAGACATGCAACTGGGACTCTGGAGAAGCCAAAGTGGCTAAAGTTGGCAGGGTAACATACTAGAAAGGGGCTATAGAAAGACAGACCTTTGTACTTCCGCAGGGGGTTTCCCTCAAGTATTCAGTTGAAGATTGATCAGCACATGTGTGTGAGAAAATTACCTGTGTGAGAGAAAATTTTTACTACTGAGACCAGTGAAGGAACTACCCAAAAGAACTAGAGCAAACAGTACCTGGAGATTATACAGGGCAGAGAGTAGTGCTTGCTCCCAAAAGAGAGAAAAACCTCATAATTCAGGTGGCATTAAAGTTCTAGCATGCGTCTTGCCTCAGTAGTAAAAAATATTGGACTAAACATAGCTCTGGTCCTGCCTAACAAAGCTAAAAATTCAAGACCTATAAGGATCAAACTGTTTGAGTTAAGCACATTCCAGAAAAAAGCTCAAGAATGTTTGTAGAAATACAAAAATAGCCAGCACCCAACAAAATAAAATTTACAAGATGTGGCATCTGATAAAAAATGACCAGGCAAGCAAAGAAGAAAATACAAGCTGTAATAAAGAGAAAAAAAATAAATCATTTGAAACCAATCAAAAAACCACACAGATGATAGAATTAATAGGCTGGAACATTAAAACTCTTATTATGATTATAGTCCATAGATTCATGAAGCTAGAGAAAAGATGCAACATGTTAAGACATGGAAGGTATAAAAAAGAGCCCAGTTGAAACAGTAGATTGACACTGCAGAAAAAAATGATTAGTGAACTTGAAGCCATAGCAAAATAACTATTGAAAGGGAAACACACTGAGAAAAAATTCTGGAAAAAATAAAAAAATCAACAGAGCACCAATGAGCTTTGATAAAACTTCAAGTGGCCCAATATACATGTAACTGGATTTATCAAAGAAAAGGAGAGGTAAAAAGTGCCAACATTCTTTGAAGAAATAAGCGCTGAAAATTTTCCCAATTTGAAAAAAACTAGAAACCAATAGCTCTAAGAATCTCAACTAGTCCCAAGTACAAGAAACATAAAGAAAACTATACCAAGTCATAGCAAAATAAAACTTCTAAAAACCAATGATAGAGAGAGAATCTTAAAAGCAGCCAGAGGAAAAAAGATACATTGCATGCAGAAGCAGAAAAATAAAGATGACAGAAAACTTATTGTCAGAAACAACGTAGGCAGAAAAAAGTGAGCAACATCTTTAAAGTACTGAAAGAAAAAAAAAAATCAACTATCAACCTATAATTCTTTCCCTAGCAAAAAAAATCTTTCAAAAACAAAGGAAAAATGAAATAAAGACTTTTTCTGACATATAAAAACAGGCAAAATTCATTATCCAGACCTAGACTGTAAGAAACGTTGGCAGAAGGTAAATGATATCATATAGCCATCTTGATCTACACAAAGAAATAAAGAGAATCAGAAAAGATAATGACATGGGTAAATATAAAGCCATATTATTATGTAAATATCTTTAAAAGATCATAGATTGTTTAGATAACAATGTATTGTGGGGCTTACAACATATGTCAAAGTGAAGTATATGATGACCATAGCCTTAAGGCTGGGAGAACAAAAATGAAAGTATACAGTTGCAGGGTTGGTATATACAGTAAATAGTATAGTATCACTTGAAGGTAGACTACGATAAGTTGAAATGTATACTATAAACCCAAAAGCAACCACTAAAATGACACAACAGAGAGTTATTGTAAATAAGGCAACAAAGGAGACAAAATGGACTAATAAAAAATACTCAACCCAGAACAAGAAAAAGGGAAAAAAAAGACATGGAACAAATAAAAAATACAGCAAGTATGTAGATTTAAACTCAACCAAATCAACAATCACATTAAATATAAATGGTCCAAACACCCCTATTAAAAGGCAGAGATAAAAAAGCAAGATTCAATAATATGTTGCATACAAAAAAGCCCACTTTAAATATGAAACTTAATTCATGTTCAAATAAAAGGATGAAAAAGATATACCATATTAATACTATGTTTTTTAAAAACTGAAGAGGCTATATTAATAGCAGATAAAGTAGATTTAAGAATAAAGTATGTTATCAGGGATAAAGAAGGTCAAGTCATCAGGAGGATATAGCAATTACAAACATTTATGCACCTAATAAAAGAGCTATAAACTACATGAGGGAAGACGAATGAAACACAAGAGATAAATCCAAAATTATGATACAGCGCTGGTTGATTAGCTCAGCTGGTCAGAGTGCAGTCTTGTAACACCAAGGTCATGGGTTTAGATCCCTATACTTGCCAGCCATCAAAATTATGGTACAAGATTTCTTTACTATTCTCTCACTAATTGATATAATAAGTAGACAGAAAAATCACGATATAGAATACTAGAACAATACTATCAACCAAATTGACATTTACAGAACATTTCATCCCCAAATATAAGGACATATATTCTTTTCAAGTGCACACCGAACATTTGCCAAAACTGATATTATAGGCTATAAAACAAATCTCAATAAATTTAAAAGGATTCAAGTCATACAAAATATGTTCTCTGACCACAATTTTATTAAATTAGAAATCGATAACAGAAAGATGGATGGAAAATCCACAAATATTTATAAGCTAAATAAACACTTCAAAATAATCCGCAAGGTAGGGCCAGCCCCATGGCTCACTCGGGAGAGTGCGGTGCTGGTAGCGCCGAGGTCGTGGGTTCGGATCCTATATAGGGATGGCCAGTGTGCTCATTGGCTGAGTGTGGTGTGGACAACACCATGCCAAGGGTTGCAATCCCCTTACTGGTCAAAAATAATAATAATAATAATAATAATAATAATCTACAAGGTAAAGAAAAAAGAGAAATTAAGAAGCATTTTGAACTACATGAAAATTAAAACACAACATATGAAAATTTGTGGAATTCAGCTAAAGCAATGCTTAGAGAAAAATTTGTAACACTAAAGGCCTATATTAGAAAAGACAAGAAGTCTCAAATCAATGACTTCATCTCTCTCAGCTTAGAAAAAGAGCAAATTTCACCCAAAGTAAGCAGAAGAAAGGAAATAATAAAGAGTATATATCAATGAAACAGAAAACAGAAAAATAATAGAGAAACTAAATGAAACAAAAAACTGGTTCTTTGAGATCAATAAAAATGACAAACCTCTAGCCAGACTGATCAGGAATAAAATAAACACATTACCAACATTAAGAATAAGAAAGATGACATCACTACAAATTCTACAGGTATTAAAAGAATAATAAGGGACTATTTTGAACGGTATGCCAATAAAGTTGACGATGCAGATGAAATGGAAAGATTCCTTGAAAGACAAAAACTACCAAAGCTCACTCACGAAGAAATAGATGAGCTGACATGGATTAATATCAGATAAGCATCTATTAAAGAAAATGAATCTGTAGTTTAAAACTTTCCCATGAAAAAAGTGCCAGTCCCACATGACTTCATTAGTGAATTCTAAGAAATATTTAAGAAAGAGGTAATACTAATTCTACACAGCCTCTCCTAGAAAATCGAAGAGAATGGAGTACATTTCAACTCATTTTATGAGACCAGCATTACTCTGGTATACAACCCTTTTGGAAGACAGTTTGGCAATTTCTTAAAAAGCTAAACATGCACCTACCATATAATTCAGCCATTCCACTCCTAGGTTTCATCCAAGAGAAATGAAGGCACAGGTACATACAAAAATTTGTACATAAATGTTCATAGCCCAAAATCAGAAACAACCCATCAACAAGTAAACAGATAAACTGTGGTTTATCCATACAATGGAATACTACTCAGCAATCAAAAAGAACAAACTATAGAAACACACAACAAAATGAAAAAATCTCAAAACAATTATGTTAATTGAAGGAAGCCAACCACCCCCACAAAGAATACATACTACATGACTATATTTATATAAAACTCTAAAAAATGCAAACTAATCTGCAATGACTGAAGGCAGATCAGTGGTTGCTGAAGGACAGGGAGTAGCAGCAGTAATCACAAAGAGGCATAAGAAAATTTTGGGGGGCGATGGATACATGCATTATCTTGATTGTGGTAATGGTTTCACTGGTGTATACACATGCCGAAACTTATTTGCAATTTTTTGCATGACAGTTTTACTGCAAACGCTGTTTTAAAAATATCCTTTGGTAAGTCTGAGTTGAGTAAAATCTTATTTGTGAAAGGCCAGTTCTCCCTTCCTTCACACACCTGCCCCTGGCATGGGAACCCAACACTGATCAAATTAGACCCAGTCCCTGACTTCATAGGGCTTACACTTTTTTTTTTTTTAGCAGGTGGCTGGTACGGGAGTACAAGCCCTTGACCCTAGCACGGGTTTACATTTTAGTGGCAGAAACAGCAGATAATCAAACCATCAGCAGATAAAGTATCTTCATTGTGGTGAATACTGTGAAGAAAACGAGCCTTCCTAGAAGAGCTAGAAAAAGAGAAGCCATCAAAGATGGGGCCTAGCACAGGTGCTCCACTGTCGTGAGGGACACCTCTGGCAAGAGGCCTGGGAAAATGAATCACCAATACAAGACAAATTGAAATTTGCCCTGAGATTTTCCCAGTGGGGGATAAGGAAATGGAATGAATCCTCAAAACATGATCCTGCAGGCACAGAAAGAGTGTCTACAGCTCTGTGGGCAGAGGCATCCTTCTGTGTTTTTTAAATGAGTGTCATCTGCACTTCCTTGTTACAGATCTCACCTACCTCTTAAGGGCTACACATAATGTTCTCTCTTGCAAACGGAATTACATATAATATGGTAGTCCTTATCTGAGGTTTTGCTTTCCACGGTTTTAGTTACCTGTGGTCAACCACAGTCTAAAAACAGGTGAGAACAGTAAAATAAGATATTTTGAGAAGGAGGTAACATTCACATGTAACTTTTATTACGGTATATCATTATAATTGTCCTATTTTATTATCAGCTTTGTTGTTAGTCTCTTACTGTGCCTAATTTATAAAGTAAACATTATCATAATATATAAGTATAGGAAAAAACCTAAAATATATAGGGTTGGGTACTCTCTGTGCTTTCAGCATCTACTGGAAGTCTTGGAACACATCTTCTGAGGATAAGAAGGATGACCATACTCAAGGTTGCTGTGCACACCCCTTATGTAAATAAGGGTGAGAGAACTGCTTAATTAAAACCAAAAAAACCCACCTATTGTCACCACACTTTCCAAGGGAAGGAAATAGGAATCAGAGAGGTTAACAACTGCCTGGGCATTTGTTTGCCGGGTTATTTGGCAAAGCATTATAGGAGCAAGGCAGTGGGTTGCTGGGGAATGTGAAGATGGAGAAGGCGCAGCTCTCGCCTGCAGGCTCTCCCAGGCTCATGAGGGGAGGGACACGAAACACAGAAACAAGTGCCATGCCGCTCAACAGTGAAGCCCTAAAGGTGGAAGACCGAGAATATGGGAATGGTACAAAGTGCCCCCCTACAAAAACGAAATGCAGAATCTTTAAAATTCATGTGAATACTGCATTCTCCAGAGTATAGACCTGCCTGTCCTAATATTTCCTCTGAACCTTTTAATAAAATGGCCAGTCCAGGAAGGTGAAATATCCTCATCCCGTCGGCTTGTAGGTCAGAGGTCCACCACCTCAGACCACTGGGGGTACGTGAACCCCATTTAAGGGCCATACACATGAATGTAATGATTCTAAGGGCTGAGAGCTGTAAGAGAGGTATGTGAAGCCAAGAGATGTTCCCACTCATTGTGTCTGAGCAAGTCGGAGGAGTTTTACAGCACAGATGTTACCTACTTGGGTCTTGGAGGATAAGAAGGATTTGACCGAAAGAGGAGAGGAGGGAGGCCAGACAGAGGATGAGAACATTTGAAGGAGGGGCCTCGGCAGAGTCTGGAATGTCTGTGGTAGAATCTCCGTGGGGTAGACGTACAGTGAGGTCGGGGCACGCCAGTGAATGATGAGGCTGGAAAGCGCGTGCAGGACCCAACCAAACGTGTGAGCTCCTGCACATGGTGTCAACTGGGTTGGGCTGAACTGACAGACAGTGGGGAGCCATTTGAGGCTTCTAAGCATGAAAATCCACTTTCTCAGGACCGTATTTCAGAAAGGATACAGGACATATATCACTACAATATATAGTCCTGGCATGACACAGAATTGAACTAAATCTACGGTAGCAGGAATAGTGAGAAGGAGTCAGATCCCAAACATGTGGGAGAAAGATACAGTCTGTTGAGGACCCAGTGTCCTCTGGTGGGGCAGCGGGAGGGTGCAGAGCCCAGGTCCCCTCATGCCCACGGTGGCTGCATGAAGCTGCCACCAGGGACCCAGACCCTACTGTAAACTCATTCCACCAATGGGAGCAGTGTTTCTCCTCTTGTGCACTTTGGATGTAACGCAATCAATTAATTAGGACCACATTTTGCCTTACAGGGACTCTTGTTTGTGAGAAGATTACTATCAGGAGCTAGCAGCAGGCAAGCAGGAAGACTGCTGGCATGTGGTACGAGGCACACACAGCCTCTGTGTCTGAATGGTAGGGAATCAGGCATGTTGGCACCTTTTGTTTATTGCTGGCAGTTGTGGACTGGGCACCATTAACTGTGATCATGTAGAAAAGCGATGCCTTTTATCCCATTTTATATGCTATTTGGGATTTTCTCAGTGATGTTTGGTTTGTTCTTTTTTCAAAAATTTACTTTGATCAACCAATTAAAATTTTTTTTTAACTAGAGCCCCATTGGACAGTGGGGCTCTCAACTCCAGTGACACAATTTTTTTAAAAGTATTGTATAGATCAAGTGATAGAACACATCCAGAAAACCACACAGATCATGTATCTACAAAAAGCAGTGATTCAAAAACCAGATGAGTAGAACCTCAAGGAGCATGGAGGTATTAGTGAGGTCAGGACAAGAAATGATCAGAGCTGAAGCAGGTAAGAACAAACATTCAGATCCATACAGAACAGACAGTACACGTGGAGGAGGCAATCAGGATGGGAAAGACACAGGTGGCAGCAAGTTATACGCAGCACAGCGTCAAAAGGCATGCCCAGCAGGTAGCACTGGAAGAGCTATAGTAACTGAAAATAGGCAGGAATTGCATGGAAATAGAGACCTTAACTCTGACGGATGCTAGAGGGGGTCACAGGAAGTCAGATTCCCAAGAGGGGAGCTTGAACAGGGAGGAAAAGCCGCTACTAAGCACAGCAGGCTCCCACTCTCCTGGTCCTAGATGTTTGGTCCCAGGTTCCCAAAATATTACTGCGCTCATCGTGGCAGCACTGTCAATCACTGTGCAGAACTTCACAACGGAAGACATCAAAGATACTAACAGAACTCTTTCAAGATAGCACAGGACAGAATCATATTCCAATGACTGCTAAGCAAATGGTAAAGACAAAAACTGGGAGGAAGGGAGCTCCTGAGAGCCTAGAATGGTTGATTGGGGAAGGAGGGCAGCCAGAAGAGACGGGAGATGTTCCTAAGGGAACAGTTTGAACACGCAGACACATAAGCAAACCTGCTTTCCTGTTGGTATCTGACAAATCAGTAAGAAACTGATGGATTATTCAATAAATAGTATTGGAACAAGTGAAAAATTGAAATTGGACCTCTGCCTCACACCATTTGCCAAAATAATTTCCAGATAGATAAAATATTTAAATGTGAAAAATGTAGGTGTAGAAGTACGGAAGAAACTATGGGGAAAAATGTCTTTCTCAGTAGGAACACAAATCCAGGAGACAGAAAAAGATTAATAAAATTCAACTGATAAAATTGAAATTTTTCCACATGAAAAAACCATAGATGAAGTAAAAAGATCAATGACTGAGGAAAATAATTGCTCCTCCTACCACAGTTTACAAAGAATCTCCACAATTCAATAAGAAAATAACAACTAAATGACCATTAACCAAAAATAAATAGAAAAAATATAAAAGCGTCTGGAAATATGAAAACACAGTCAATGACATTCAGAATAGGAGAAATGCAGATTAAACTTTACTTTTCACTACTAAATGAGCAAAAACTCAAAAGTTTAACAACCCTTTGACAAGAGTATGAGAAAAACAAGCTCTCACACACTGCTGGTGAGAATCAAAATTGGTACAATGTTTATGAAGAGCAGTTTGTCAAAAATCAACCAAAATTAAAAACACACAACCATTTTGATTTACTAAATCCAGTTCTATGAATTTATCCTATAGATAATCACATGTGCAAAATGACACATGTATAAGAATTACACTGCACTATCAAAAGAATGGAGCCCATCGATACAGGTCTGGGGCTATATAGTAGCATCCAGAGAAAAAAGTACAGTACAGCCATGAAAAAGGACCCAACAGCTACCAGCCCTCCCATGGAAAGAGAACCAAGATAGATTTTAAAGTGAAAATACAGGATTCAAAATAGTTTGTGTAGTTTGTTACTATTTGTGTAAAAACATATTAAACATTTATGCTTATATAAACATAAAAATGTTTCTGGAAGTACACATAAGAGATTGCTATGAGTTGTTGCTTCTAGGGAAGATAACTGGGTAGAATGGAGCTCCACTTTCATTGTACACGCCTTGATACCTTTTAAATTTTATGTTGTGTACATGTGAGCCCATATAACAATTAATAAAACAAATTTAAAGTTGCATCCTCTTTTTTATTATAATCCTGCAATCCCACTTCTGGGTATATTTATCTAAAAGAATTGAACTCAGACCTCAAAGAGATATCTGCACTGCCATGTTCATTGTAGCATTATTTACAAGAGCCAAAATAATGGAAACAACCCAAATATCCATCAGCAGAGGAATAGACAATGAAAATACAGTATATACATAAAATGAAATATTATTAGGCAGTAAAAAGGAGGAAATCCTACCATTTGTGATAACGTGGATGGATGTGGAAGACATTATGCTAAGTGAAATAAACCAGTCACAGAAAGACAAATTCTGCATGATTCCTCTTATATGAGGCATCTAAAATAGTCAAAGTAGACAACAGAATGATGGTTACCAGGGGATCAAGGAAAGGGGGATATGGGGAGTTACTGTTCAATGGATATAAAGTTACAGTTATACAAGATGAGTAAGCTCCAGAGATCTGCTACACAATAAAGTACCTATAGTTAACAATAAAGTGTGGTGTATGCAAAATTTTTTTAAGTGGGTGAATCTCATGTTAAATGTTCTTACCACCAAAAAAAGTGGCACCCTTTATTCATTCCATACTCTCCATTATTACTTCCTAAGTGGATGTCATTACTTATATCTGGGCTATAATCTCCTAGGAAGTAGGAAAATCTCTGCTGAGACAACTGTATGAGGCAGACCATTCCCAAACTCTTCTAAGGGCTCTGGACATTAATCTGTGAAACAGGCAGGTCACTGTCACGGTAAACAATGGCATTATTATAAGTGGAAAGAGAACAGAATCGGTGCTTAAAGTACATATTGATCCTCCAGGTTTTAGTTCAGCATGTCCACGGGGAAGTCCTCCCTGGCCCCCTAAAATCTGAGGTTCCTCCAACATCCTCCCAGTGAGCACTCATGGTGTGGGACAGGCCTCATTCTCACTGGACTTCCTACTCCCAGCACAAGGACTGACTGCCTTAAGGCACCTGCAGCTCCAGGAGCTAGACTTACTGCTCCCTCACTTTCACTCAGTAACTAGAAGTCTTTTCTTTTTTTAATTTATTTTATTTATTGAATCGAAATCGATTATACACATTTTTGGGGTTGAACATCGAGATATGTTGATTAAATCAATATTACTAGCATATATATTGTTACAAATCGTAATTATTCTTTATGCCCCTTGTCCAACCTCTCCCTTTGCCCCCTCCTTCCCCTCCCCCCTCTAATTGCCCTAGATTTCTTCTCTCCTTCTGAAAGAATAATGGTTACTCTGTTGATTTGTTGCCTAGATGATCTGTCCAATGCTGAGAGATGTGATCAGGTCCCCCAGTATTATCATAGAGCAGATGCTTCTTCTGTCACTCTGAAATGGGTTTTGTGGAAAGAGACATCCTTTCCTTTTCTTTGTCTCTGCTGGTGACTCTCCTTGTGCCATGGCACTCCAGTGGTTGGCGGCCAATCTGGGCAGTGATTGTAGCATCTAGCTGCTTTTGCAGCAGCCATGGTTATTGTGGTGGGTGTGGTGGGCCAACCACATGGAGGTGCTGTTTTGGGTATGCTCCTTGGCACTGGCAGTATGCCTGGTAATGGGGTGTGTTTGGTCCCCTTCTCCATGCCTCTGGTCCCTGGGCAGGCCCCAAGGCACTAGTGTGGGAGAGGGGGTGCCTGGTTGTGGGAGAGGGGTCCAGTCCCCTTCTCCATGTCCCAGGTCCCTGGGCAGGCCCTGAGGTGCTGGTGTGGTGTGTCTGGTTGAGGGAAGACGGTCTGGTCCCCTTCTCCATGCCCCACATATCTGGGTGGGCCCCAAGGCACTGGCGCCATGTACCTGGTTGTGGGAGGAGGGTCCGTTCCCTCTCCATGCCTCGGGTACCCAGGTGGGCCCCGAGGTGCTGGCATTTTGTGCCTGGTGTGGCAGGAGGGTCCAGTCCCTGGCTCCATACCTCAGGTCACTGAGCAGGACCTGAGGCACTGGCTTGGTGTGCCTGGTTGTGGGAGACAGGTCCATTCCACTTCTCCTTGCATTGGGTCCCCAGGCAGGCCCCAAGGTGCTGGCGTGGTGTGCCTTGTTGTGGGAGGGGGGTCCATACCCCTTCTCCTTGCATCAGGTCCCCAGGCTGGCCCCGAGGCACTGGCGCAGTTTGCCTGGAAGTGGGAGTGGGGTCTGGTCCCCAGATCCAAGCCTCTGGTTCCTAGGCATGCCCCAAGGTGCTGGTGGTGTGCCTGGGCCAGAACTAATTTTTTGTCCTTTGCTTGTAACATGAGGGAACTTCCTGTGGGAACAAGCACTTGAGCTGTGTGGTTGTTTAAATTGCTACTTTGCTGCTGTTTCCCTGGGGAAGACTTTTTGTGCAGCTCAGGGTTTAATGGTTGACCTTATAGGTACTTCCGGTTCTCCAGAGACCTGGTGGATCTGTGTTCTCTAGAATCTCTGATCTGGCCCTAAGTTTTTTCATCAAACTGCATCCCATGCAATTCTGCATTCCTGACCAGTCTCCTCTGAGTGGTCCTGTGCTGACTGGGGGACAGATCACCTGTCCTTGTTGTGTCCCAATGTTCTCCTGGTGGGCATGTCTCCCCCACTGCCCATGCTCCAAACACTTCCCATGGGACAGGCCCTACACCGGTCCCTTGTGATGACTCGCCGGCTCTGAGTGGCTCCCCTTTTTCAGCTGTTCTGGCTCCTCGCTCCTGCGTGGATCCATGGGAACCCTGTTAGTGGTCTTGGTGTCCTGGGGGCCACCAAGGCCCTCTTCTCCCCTGCCACCTCCAAGTAACTCCATCCCAAAGGCCCAGCTTTGGCTTCTGCTGGCTCCTGCTCCATGTGCTCAGCAGCTCGAGACTTTAAGCAGCCATGGCCCGAATGCTCAGAGCAGCTTTTTCTTTCTCTCATTGTAGTTTCTCCCGCCTTCATGAACTCCGTAGGTCTCTCCTCCTCTTCCCCTGAGCTCCAGTGGCCCCAGCTTGGCTGATGTTACATTTTTATAGTTGTAAATTGGGTTGATTTGTGGGAGAGAGTGACACTGCGGACTGTCTATTCCACCATCTTGATCGGATCCTGAAAGTCTTAACAACACCAAATTAGCTTCCAGTCTCCATTTCTGAAAAGGCCCACAAGATGGAGACGTCACTGCAGGCATGGGAAGAGAGTGAGCTCTGACCTTCCCAACGCCCAGAGCTGCACAATTGCAGTGGTGTGGTTATTGTTTGCTTGTTTGATTTGAATACCTGAACATGAATGGTTCAAATATTCCTCTAACTTTGTTTTCTTTCAAAAAGAAAATATTTAGAACTTCCCTGCTCGAAAGCACATTTTCAAAGTAGAAGTATTTTTAAAGTCTGCTTTTATTAAACAGTTGCATCTTGGATCCCTGTGGGCCTCTGTAAATAGTTCTGGTTTTCTTGTTTTGTTTTGGCACAACTTAAGTTCCAATTTCATGAAAATTAATGCTACACTCTCTGGATCTAAAAGAGAGCCCTATAAATGAATCTAAAATAGGAGATGTGGAGACGGATTCATTTTAATACCCTTGCCTTGACTTGATTTTGAATATTGTTTCTTCAGCACTTCCTTTCTAGGTCATTTCATCATTTCAAGATTTATAAACATCTAACACACTAATATGTTTGGGGGAAAAATGGAAAACACCAAGCTTACAAAGACGCCTAGTTGTATTTCCAAAGTGGACCGAGGTGCCTGAAGGGGTGTTTTAGTTGGCCTGATCTTCCTAGGACTTCAGAGAAGTGAGCCTTGTTTCCAAATCAAGGGAACAGATTTCCAGGGCTCCCCAGTCTTGTACAGGACCCTTGTAAGATGTTTATTAGCTGAGGGTGGCCTGACAGAAGATGTGAGTTCTTGTTGCAAAAACACAGCTATTGTTCATAGTAGTTCAATATCTTCCTTGACCAAAGAGTTTTCCTTTTTTGTTTTAATAATACTCATATGTCGGTATATAAAACACCTCAACAATAAATCTTACAAATTCTACTGAAGCATCTACCTCAGTAAAAACAATCATGTATCTTAATAGGGCAGAAAACACTTATACATGTGAAATTAGGTTATGGGTGACATCCAAAGAACTGAGTTGCCAAAAATGAAAAAAATCAAACCGTAAGTGCAACTGACAATATGATTGGGTGACAGTGCACAAATACGAGTTGGAGTTGGGGGCCCCTCTTATTTTTCTTAGTCACAAAACATAAGCTAGACAGGTGAGAGTAAAGGTGAACGCAGCCAGGCCTGCTGGTTTCTGGTGGCTTCCTGGTCTTACTAATGACACTACACATTTGATATTTCAAATGATTCACATGGTTTTTCAAAGCCACACATCGTGACAGTGGAAAAGACATGCAAATGTAAAGGAAGTAAACTCCTTCCTGCTACTTTACTTGCCGATGGATACTGCAGATGGCAAAGGTCACCAAGGTCCTACAGCTGTTGTGCACTGTCAAAGAGAACAGGAGCTTAGGAGAACTAGTCCTGCCTCTGCTGCTCCCCAGTCACCCGGTCTCAGTGCCAGTCTCTTTCGGAGTGATTCAATCCCAGTGCCTCCTTCAAGCCGAAAGCTGGTGACTCCACACCTCCTCAGAGCCCCCAGAGCATCTCCTTGGGTATCATATGGACTCCTCAGACCTCACGTGCCCCAGGTGCTTGCGCCCCCAATTTGCTTTTCTCCCAGTACCGCTTCAGATCCTTGTTCCTGATATCCACACACTCCCAAACGCTCACTCACTCCGCTTCCTAAGTCTGCAGCCAAGTCTGCCCAAACCTGCAGCTCCTCTCAGGCTCCATGCCACCGCCCTTGTTGGTCAGGGTCATCCCTCCAGGCTTGGAGGCAGCTACCCGGCAGCCCCCATTCCTGTAGCCTCCCTCCGCCAGCTTGTTCTATGTGCCGACAGATTAGCACTGGTCACCTCCTGCTTCCAAGCCTGAACAGCTCCCGGGGTCTAAGGATAAAGTCCAGCCTCCTCCCCAGGGTGCTCAAGGTGCCCTGGGATGCAGCCCCACCCATCCTGGTTTAACTCCCTCTCACCCCCCACCCATGCCCCCTGCTCCCTGCAGGGACACTTCTAGCAGTCCAGGCAGGGAAAGAGACACAGACAGGAGTCCTTCAGGAGCCTGGATCCTGCACCTTCCAGCTCAAACCTGGGCCTGGGTTTCCAGGGATCAGAAAACAGGCAGAGGCTGGGGCTTCCCCTTCAGAATGCGGGAGGAGCATCCCCAAAGCCCAGGGCTTAAGTAAACCTGTGGGCCACTGGGACTTCCTGCCCTTATAACTTCCCAACTTCGTGGACCTCCAAACTGTTCCCAACCAGTGAGTTGCTAATTCACCTGATCCTTCTACCAGTATCTACTGTGGCTCTGCTATGGCCAGGCCCCAGGTACTGGAGGGGACACAACAATGGATGGAGTCTAGTTCCAGTCTGAGGAGCCGGCAGCCTAGCAGGTGCAAGAGGTACAATGTCCTGTCAGTCAGACTCGAATATTCCTCACTTTTGCCTAAAATCTTGCATCCCATATGAGAAGGGTCATCTCTATGACAACCTCTCCAGGACTACAGATAACCTTGGCTGATCCCAAGAGGAAGTGCCCTAGGGTAAAGGACAGAGCTACAGAGAGGTAAGGGTATCTTCAGGGTAATCAACTGGTTGCCTTATTACCAAGACCTAACTTAGCCCAAGTGTGCCCATCCCAAGGCCAGGTTGGGCTGTGGAACCTGAGAGTTTGACATCCTGGGATTTACATGCCATCCTCGAAATTAACAGTGACATGTGGCTAGGCAAACCCTGTTAGACACTCCTTCATCCTGGGGCTGTAAGGTCTTGCCTGCTCCACACCCAACCAAACCTCCAATCGCTAGCAGTGCTCAGCAAAACATACTTCAGAATACATGGAAGAGGATCAGAATGTGGAATACAGGTTGAGCTTTAAATTTGAAATTTGAGGCAAATGATCTCTGTGAATCGCTCATGTCTAGATTCCTGATAAATTGGGAGCTGCTGAAAGTTACACGCCATTATCCTCTATGCTGCCCCCCTCCCACTGGATACACATGGTAAGCTTCCCATGGCACACTCATGTGGACTTTTTCATTTACTCATCAATACCACCCTGTAAGGTAGGGTTGGCATAGTTGGCATTTTACCCTCAGGGATTAAATAACTTCCAAGTGAGTGAGCTAGAAGCCTAACCAGTCTTCTCTAACTCAGCACTCTTGCCATGTAAGGGTAACTGTTTTCAATTGTTCTAAAATTACAGGTCTTACCTTTCCCTTGTAAACACATCCTTGTGCAATCATTTGCTTCTAGGAGTAACAATCAGTTAATTTCTGGTGGTCTAATACTCTTGCCAACTTAAATTCCTTCCATGTACCCTTCTGGTAGGTCCTGGATTAATTACACAATACCTTAATGGGCCCGCTACCTTCTGATTTACACAGATTTAATCATTCAAAGGTGAAATAAGACAAATTGTATATAAGACAGATTGCAGAGATTACATAAAACCTAGAATAGTTTCTAAGGGGTGAATCAAAACATTCACACTTAAATATTTCAGAAGAAATTTTTATACTTTCTATGAAAACTGTGTAGGGGAGGAAACAACAACAACAGTAAAATATCACCTCTAACAAAATATTTATTTAGTAAGCAGTGTGAAAGAGAGAAAATATTCTGCCTTTGGACTATGTTCTGTAAAGGAAAATGCTTCATATGCCTTTTATTTATACTTTTCCTGCAGTCACTCTTATCAAATTGATTCCTGTCACTCAAGAACAATGACACCATCAAAATACTTATAACTCACCTTTCCAGCCTGGCCTCCTGTGGGGGAGAGAGGGATGATGTGGGGGTGGTGGGCACACTGGATCCCGATGGGGGTCTGGAGGAGTGGTAAGAGTTCTTGCTGAAGTTGCTGTATCTAAAAAGTACAGAGGTTTAAGTTGGGGGAAAAAGGACAGAGAAATTAGTACAAGTCAGTAAATAAATTAGATTTAACAAATCTTCTCAATTTCTGCAAGAAAAACTGATTTAGATATGCTACCACCGTTACTGATCATTCTAACCTAAAGAGATTTACTACAGATTTGTTCAAATAATTTCTCATTAGAAATGTTTCCCAGAGTCCAAAACTGTTAGGCAGCAGAACTCATGACAAAAAGTTCAAATAAAACCCCCACATTTCCTATTTTTTAAAATGTACATTAAAATTATTTGCTAATATAAATTAAGAATCCAAATTATTTTCCTTTTGAATCATGAAGATTTTTCTTGTCTTTCATGGTGATATAATTAGTGTTAATTCCACCACAGGTCTATAGAAAATACCCTATGACTGTCTAAGAAAAAATCACATTAAAAATTTCACTTTTGGTATTTCAAAATCAATTTCATTCACTGGATGCAATCACATCATGTGCCCAAGGACTGAGGAAAAACTGTCCCCAGGCCTTCTGGTCTGGCCTGCTGATAAGAGGTGCACGTATCTATGCATGTTTTCATCGAACATTTCCCCTGAACCAAAATTACACCTGCTAGGTTTGCATGAGCTTTGCTCATTTCCCAGTTGTCTTTGACAAGTTAAATTTCAGGATTTGTAAAACTCAAGAGTTTTCTGTTTTTCAGAATATGTCCTTTAGTAGTTTTTCCTTAGCTAGCACCACTCAGAGCACTCCCAGAAAACAAATTATCATCTGAAGCCCTTGTATGGGGAAGACACTCATGATGAGGTACAAATAATGACATTCAGAGTATTCTGCCACTTAACCTACCCAGCCACAGGGCAGGGCTGACTCCTTCCCCTAAACGGGTTAGGCAGACTTTACTTGGGTGTGTGGGACCCCAAATACAGTGTCACTATGATATATGTGTGCAAGTATATAGAAAATCCAAACCAAACTCCTATCAACAGAAATCAAAATCCCTTCTGAAAAGCAATTTAACTTCAAAATGTGTGTATCCTTTGACAGAGTAAATCCACTTTGGGGAAGTTAACGTAAAGAAATAACCTTATAGCTACTTACATACTGAAAATGTCATGCACAAAGACACTCTTTGGAGCATTATGTAGATTTTGGTGAAAAACTGAAAACTACCCAACCAAGTAACAGTGCATGAATGGCCAAGAAAGTACATTATTCGTCTATGGACTATTATGCAACCACTAAAAATGATCACCAATTTTGTAAGTGATAACATAGAAAATGTTGATATATAGGCCAAACGAAAACATCAGGATATATTATGCATAGTTTGATCAACTGTGTAGAAATATTCTCAAAGGCCAAAAACTACATGCAGAAAATAGTGTAAAAAATAGCTTTTTTAAAAGTAGAATACAAAGATGAAATTTCAGTTTTAATAACAAATTACATTATTATAAGGGAAAATAAAATATTTATAATCCCCAAATCTATCCTGTGCTGCAAATTCTGGCAAGCCTAGTTGTCGCTCTTCATATTTGTTTATCTGGTATCACATGTCAGGCGTGTTCTCAGTACCAGGCACCCTGCCTGGCAGACGGAGGCTCAGACCACATAATTGTACCCCATTGTCCTTCTTTGGTAACACACCATCTTCGTAGGACTTGGTTTCTGGGCACTCATTTTCACTTCTCTTTAAAAACCCAACACTCTACATGTCCAGTGGCTTAACTGCTTCTCCAAGTGAGTGCTGGTTTGGTTTTTGAAGAGGGCTCCCAAACCACAGGCCACAGAGAAGGCAGAAAAGCAAAGGATGAAAGGAACAAAGAAAGAAAGAAAGAAGTAGAAAAGGGAGGGAAAGATATCAAGCAAAGAGGAGCAAAGGAAACAGGGCAACAAGCTCTGCGATGTGTGGGGGAAGGAGGCTGCCCCCGCATCCCCTGCCTGCTCTGCACAGGCTCCAGGACCGCCATGACAGCTGCCTGGATGCTCAGCCCATCATCCTACCCCAGCAGCTAAAACAGTCCCCTTCTGACCACAAGGGGACATCCTGCAGTATGTTTTAACAAGATCATTTTGCTAAGATTATGCTTAAATGACGTTATGGAAATAAACTAAGCATAATGCCTTTTTCCCTACTTTGGTTTTTCTAATGGCTAAGCAATTAATTCAAATGCCTCACAGTCTGCCCAATTTTACTTCTCAATTTCAGCCAAACTAACTGGATCATACAATTCACTGTTCAGCTTTTTTTTTTTTTTTTTTCCCTGTGAGGAGGGCTCTTTTTAATGCGTAACTAGTTAGTCTCCATTTTAACCCATTCAACTTAAGTCAACCACGGAGTAGTCAAATTTGTGTCAATACAGACCCATGGAAATCACAGCAAGTGAACATCAGAAAATTCAATAGGTACAAACATTCATACAGTCTTCAAATTCATGGGAGGCAAAAGATTAAAAAATTGCAAACTTTGCTCAGTTAAATCTAAGCCAATCCTCACTCATAAGCATGTGCCTATTTTTCACAGTATACTCGTATATTCAACTGGGCAATTTATGCTTCCATCCCCTAGGACTGTAAGTAGTAGTGAAAGTTGGGAACCAAATAGGGGGACCTGGGGCCCAGGAAAGCCTCATCAGAGGCTGAGACCAGCTGGGAAAGATGAGGTTGCCAAGGTATTTTTATTCCAGTCAAATGTAAGCTCCTAACTTGAACACAGATATTGTTCTTGGAGGGTATAAGAGTCATGTTGGATTCATTCCATAAAAATTGTGTGAAAGATCACAACAACCCCAGAATTTTAGATGTGGAAGAGACCCACAGAGAACTTGTAGCTTCAATGTGTTCAAACTTGGTTCACAACTCCTGAAGGTGTACAAAGTCATTCTGGAAACAAGAGGAAATGAATTTTCAATTCCTCAAGCTCCATATCTGCTATTTTAAAAAAGGCATCTGCCCATGCCCCTCTTACAGTCTCCAGGTTCTCCTTTCCTGCCTCTCCTTCCACAATTGTCTTCAATTTTTAGGACAAAAGCAACATTTGCAAGCAGACTGAATCCATATGGAGCACTGCCTCAAGCTGTGAAACCTCCAGGGTGCCAAGCAAAGAAATACTCTGAGAAAGCATCACTCCTGAGGGAATTCCTTAAGAAATACTGAGGAGGGAGAAGACAGTGTTTACTTCTTCAGGGACACACTAGGAGCATCCCTCGTGCCTAACAGTTTCTAGCTGCCCACCGACCTGAGGATCGGACCCCAGAAGTGAGATGGTTGTCACAGATACACATGAGCTTTCTTATTTGAATTGAAACGTGAAGTCAGGCTTTTTCTGACAGAAATTAGGTTATCATTTGACTGAAGACTGGCTTTACCAATTAGGCACATGTAGGCGTTTTCCTAATTGAACCAGTTAAATTTGAAGCCCCAAGGTGTTGACAAAAATAATTTTAAAGCACAAATACAATAGACAAATTAAATGGTTGTTACGATGAAAAAAAAAAATCCTTAGATGGGCTACTTAAAACTTTGAGGTAAGTTTCAAAATTCTTTTAGGTTATATGAGGAGTCATCAAAAAGTTCGTGGAAAGTTCCATTTTATTTTTCAATTCCATTTTTCCATGAATTTTTGAAGTACCCTTGTATGTAAGCAAAAACAGTTGATGATGACAGTTCTAGATTAATTCTTCTTTGATGGAAGGTCTGATAACCTTATAGAATGGTCATTTTCCTGCGGTGAGAAAGCTGCCCTCCAGGTCTAGGTTCTATAAGCCTTCTTTTAAAATAGGCACAGCTTCTTGCCAGGCACCCAGGCTGGGAGTCCCCTAAACACCAGCTCTAGCAAAAGCACCTCACTGACAAGGACTTGCCTGAAGAAGCCCTGGCAGGGTTGTGGCAAGCCCAGTAAGGACAGAGAGTGAAAGACTGCCTAAGAGACAGGCTGCTGCACAATGCACAGGTTAGGACCTGACTCCAGCGTCCTGCCTGGGGTTGAAACCACCCCCCCACTAAATAGCTGAGTGACTCTGGCCAAGCTACTTAGCCTCTCAGTTTCCTCACTGCAAATAAGGGTTACCTCTCAAGGCTTCAGTGATACTTTAAAGTGCAAATTTCATAGAAAATACAGCCCTGCCTTCTAATAAATGCTCAATACATGCTAGTTATTACTATTACTCTAAGATGGAGGTGGTCATTAGAATTTTCAACTATTGATTTTGGACCACTGATTGTTCAAAATATGCAAACCCTCTGTTCCCCATTTCCCACTCTGGCAGAGAGCTCCTAATTCAGGCAATGGTGAAGGGTTTGCATACGGGCAGGCAATCCTGTGAAACAATCCCTGGGGAGTTCTGATTTGCACACCTCCCTCTGCCCTTACCTCCAATTTTTATACAAGTTCTTTGCATTCATAGCTAAATAAAGCAATTATATTGATGCCCCATGAAGGTCTTCAAACTATAATTATATAACATCATGTGCTATGAGCAACTTTTGAAAAGAAAAATGGATATGTTAGAATACAAAACAGAAAGTCACAGAAACGGGAAAGAAAAGACACCCACCTATTAGAAGAGAAAAACTGGAAGTTATAAGGCTCAAAGGCAGAATACATGCTCAAAGGGACACAATGGGGGAAGTGTTAGAGGAAGTTTTGAAAATCCCACTTACGATGCTGCATGAAAAGACCGCAAAGCACTTCTCTGTGTCCTGCAGGTCAAAAAGGCTTCATGCCAAGTGAGTGCGTGCGAGATGTATAGATACGGACAGGTCATACATACTTTTAAAAACTTTACACTTAAAAATCCATTATGAGTAACTGTATTAAAACAAAAGATCTCCTTAATTCAAATGGAGGACACTTACCTTCCACATCTCATCTAAATACTGGCCATTATTTAGTCAGTGGTGAGGATGTTAGTTTATGCCACAACTGTTTCTGTGCTGACTGCAATCCACACAAACACAGTAGAAGACAGGCCAAAGGATGCAGTTAACATGCTGTGCTCCCTTCCCAGGTTAACTCAAACAAGCCTCCGCATGAGCAATCTACCTGTTTTCCTTCTGGGATTCTGCTTCCTTTTCTTTGGTGACTAAGAGAGAATCCTCAAAGTCATAGGAGAAGAGGTGAAAGGGGCTGTGGGGCACGTAGGGCAGCTTGTCTATGGTCGGCGATGCTTTCAGGGAGCCATGGGTGGTGGAAGAGGGCCGAGAAGCCGAGGCAGGGGTTGGGGGTGGCAGGAGCGCAGGCCAGGTGGCCTCAGGCTCCGAGGACCTGCTGCACAGGGGATTCCCCGCTGCACTGCCGGCTGGAAGCCTCATTCCCTGAGAGGTGGCGCTCAAGGCAGCTGGGGATGCCAAACTCTCAGGAGTAGCATCCTTTCCAGTGGTGTTCTGCTCAGAGGCAGGGCTGGACTCGCCGCTGGCCCAGCAGATAGGAGAGAAAAGGACGGGAAGAAAAGAGATTTGGGAGAGAGGGAGCAAATGTTAGGAAAGAGAGAAAGACACATAAAAAAAACCCACTACATTATGATCACTTACTTCGGATTCCAACTGTGCTTCTTGAAGTGCAGCATAAAAGCCCATCGCCAGAAGCTTTGGTTTGCCCAATCAATCTTGGCACCCTGGGCTTGCCAATCTGGGAGGTGAGGCTTGCAGGGTGCAAGGAAGCATCTCCCAGAGCAAGTCTGGCTTTGGGCATCCAGAGGCTTTTGGGAGAGATTTAATGGAGCCCCAAAGGCTCCTCTGTACCTGCCACCACCACCCCTCAAGTTTCTCCTGCTGGTTGTGTTGGTACCTGAATGTGCACAATGTGAACTTCATCTCTTTGTCTTGGTCAAATAGACGATCTGTCCTCTTGCTAATAAAGCCCAACCTTGAGAAAGAAGTATCCCCGAAAGCCATATACTTCAGTAACTGCTTTCAGAGGCTTTCTTGAAAGCAGATATAGATAAAAGGAGAAGAAATGCCAGCAAGGAGTACAAAGAGAGGCATCTTAAAGGAGGGGCCAGGGCAATGAAGACAAATTTTGCCCATGTCATATTTCCCTCAGGGCCTACCACTAAGCCCTTGACATACAGACTCCTTCAGAAAGGCCTAATTCTGCCACAGTCACAGTAATAAAAACGTGTCATCACCACACGCACGCATGGTAACTATGGGTGGTGATGGATGGGTTAATTGATGTGACTGTGGTAATCATTACACAATTTATATATATATCAAGTCATAATGCTGTATATCTTAAATATACACAATTTTTGTCAAATATTTTAAAATTAAAAAAACTTTCCATCTTCCGAAGACTGGATTTAGACACTTAGATATTTTCACACACATTTACGATCTGAGAATCTATGTTAAACTCTGCATTTTTCAAAACTACATTCCCTCTCCCAGAGAACTTGACTCCCAGCCATGCCCATATGGGCATAGGATGTGAGCTGTTTTCCTTCCCACCTCCAAGTCAGAGTTCCGCCTGTACGCAAGGGCAGGGACATATCAGTTTCTTGGTTTCCCTGGGACACTGGGAGGACTGCATGCGACCACGCTGCAGAGTGCTCAGCACGGTGCTGGGCACACACCCAGCAGAAGCCAGCAGTGAGGGCAGCAGCCCTCACCAGCCCAACAGGAGTACACAAAAGTCTTTCCCACCACTTTGAGCTCTCACAGGTTAACTCCAGAGAACAAATAACATCTGGATCAAGGTTAATAAATACCTAGGCACTGTCCAGTCCAAGCTCTGGTATTTAATATGCACACCTGTATTTCCTAAAACTAAAACACCTAAACTAGTCTCTGCTGAAGGATGCCCTGAAGCATCAGTTTGTGAATCAGAGACTCTTCAGTGCAAAAGGTAAACTAAACAGTCATCTACCTGTGTAAATAACAATCCTAGGTAAAGACAGCACATCCTCAGTAAGGATGCCCTGGAAGGTTGCCCTTTCCAGCCAGATTCTTCCATCCAGTCTGTAGGAGCTGAACCATGTGAAGACGTGAGGGCTTCAGGGAGGGTGGGGACAGAACATGCACATTTAAGCACACACGGAGCCACACGAGTGTATTTAGTGAGGGTCTACACAATCCCCTTGGCTCTTTCTTGACCTAAGGTGAGACATCAACCCAGCTTCCTACCTTCCGAAGCACTCCTAACTAATCAGTCACCCCCTCAAGCATACTCAGCAGATCAGCATTAGAACAGGCTGTTTCATGCAGATCTTTATCTTCTTATTGTGAAATCTAATTCTCTATCACCAGCTCACTCCTTTCCTCTCACCACACCTCGCTGGCTTCTTCTATCACATTTCCAAAGCAGTTAGTTCAGAGAGGATCCTATGACCCCTGCGGGAGTCTCAGAGTGCGCAATGAACACTCATGTGCACTGATGGCCGGGCAGAGGAGTGTCAGCAGCTAAGAATCCCATTAACTTTGAAGTTGTTATGAGAAAGATTTTATTTGAATTCAGCCACTATACTTTTGTTTCCTTGAAAAACACCTAAGAGTAAAAATGTCAATTTGCAGAAGCAATCAATTAAGTGAAGGAAGCTCTTCCATTTTAGAATTATTTTTGGAAATTAAAAAATTATGGGGCCGGCCCATGGCTCACTTGGGAGAGTAGAGTGTGGTGATGATAACACCAAGTCAAGGCTTAAGATTCCCTTACTGGTCATCTTTTAAATAAATAAATAAATGAAATAAAATAAAAAAATTAAATTACCCTTGAGCAATTTTTATTTTATATATATATAGACATCATTTTGAGAAAATAGCTACAAAATTTTAAATATCTGGTAAGGTGCCTGAAGACAGAGAGAATGCACCTTAGAGAGGTGAGCAGAGTGCAGCAAACTCCCCAAAGGGCTGCAGTTATGTTAGCAGTTCTGGGCATGAAAATAAATACTGGGATTTTTTTTAATGCTGTATGGGGCAGAAAATGTTTCTGTCCATCTGAATAAATAACAGACTCGAATCATTAATAAAGTAGTTACCTGCACATTTTAGCTAATATTGTACTGGTAAAATTAGTGGGAAGAAGGAAAAACACAGGGGTCTTCTTACTCTAATGCTGAAAAGGGCTCAGATCTTCCTAGCAGAGATTAATTTTTTAGTCACTGGCTGAACTAAAGCACTCAGCGAGGGAGGGGACAATGCAGAGAAACCCAATTGGGTGATTTTTCCATGCAGTGTGGTTAGGAAGGCAGGGTTTGATAAAAAGGGCAGTTCTCTAACGAAAACGTGCTCAGTTGTTTCTACAAAACTAGTCATTCTGTGGCTCTGTGTACAGGGTAAGGAAAGGTTTGCCAGTGGGAGCTAGTGAGGAAACGGGGAGACTAGGAAAGATGGTGGCAAACTAGCCATGAGAAAGGAGCCTCGGGATCCTAGGGCGAGCATGGCAGGGTCTGGCCCTCGGTACCTGTCCTTGCCCTGACAGGGGGCATCGTTCTCTCTCTCTTCCTCTGAATTGGGCTCCGTGACTGGCTGCTCCTCTTCCTCCTCCTCATCCCTGAGACGAGGCCAGGAAGAAAGAAATGCACACAGAGACAAGATGGAAATTGAGGTGAGCATTATAGACAAACAGGAAGATGAAGCAAAACAAAAACAAAAACAAAAACCCAGCTGGCTGGAATGAAAAAGAGCTCACTCGGTCTGTTAGGAGAAAGGAGACAATTTTGACATGGGGAACTGTAAATATGGGGTGGAAATGCAATAGCCTCAAAGAGGCCAAATTTCTTTGTCCGGTTGGCTAAATGCTACTACCCTGCACCTCCCACGCATGATTTATAGAGGCTTCTGGCTTTGGGAAGGCCTCCTATGTGGTTTTTCACATCCACACAGAATCATCCAGTAAATGTTCTTGGTGATGACCAGTTCCTGCAGCAACCGCTGTCCTCGCGTCTTCACCGCATCCCTCCTGCTTAGAAGCCATTGAGAGCCGAGCCAATCAGGCACTCACTAACCTCCATGGTGGACATGTGGTTTTGGCATGCCATGCCCTCAATCTCAATGAGTGCGGTTCAGGGGTCAGATCTACCCCCATTTCAAGGGTGGGGAAAGAGTCTAGACGGAGCCAATCTATGTCACCCTGGGATCTCTCCTGGTGCCTTCAGGGATGACTCTCTCTAAGGACACCCTGTGTCTGGAGCTGCCTGGAGTGGCTAGTGGAGGAAGGCTGCCTGCAAGTGAAGCCCACCCTAGAAAAACAGAGTTGAAGGGGGAGATAGAGAGGAAAGCATTCCCCATGTCAATTTTAATACCTTTATCTACCAGCTCTGAAGCTCCATCCTGGCCTTTCAGTAATGGAACATAAATTCTCATTCTTGCTTAAGATAGTTTAAGTTGGGTTTTGCCCTTGCAGCTAAATGAGTACAGACTAAAGACATTGATAACTGGATCATTACCCTCCTGTGACCTAAGTCTTGTCAACATCTGACTTATGTCACCATCCACATGGAATACCTGCTCAACGCCCTGCTGGGCTTCTCAATCCCTTGCCTTCCGAACCCCAGCGACCTTCACCTTTCCTGACAGCCCCTCCCACTCCGGACACCATCATCATACAGAACCAGACCCCCTTGGAATCTTACATCCAAACCCCCATTCATTCAAATCTCTCATTCCTTTCCTCTCACTAAAGTTCTTCTTCAACTTCATAAAGACTGTCCATCCTCTACTTCCTAAATGTCCACCAACACCTTCTTGCCTTCAGTCCTTAGGAATCCACCATTTCTCCCTTCAGGCATCCTTTTGCCTGATCTTTAAGTCTTTTGTCCCACTGTCCATGAGCTGTACATTTTCCTTTTAACAAAAGTATAAAATACATACAGAAAAGTACACAAGTCACTGAATTTTTACTAAATAAACACACCCATCTAACCAGCACCTCCTTAATGCGCCCTTCCAATTGTTCCACCCCTTACCCCCCACTTCACATCAAGTAGCATAAGTTGTCTTTGCCGTTTTTTCTTCTCTATCTAGAAGGAATCGTATTGTGTCTAGATTCTTTTGTTCGATATTACACTTGCAAGACTCATCTACATTGTTATGTGTTCTTGAAGATTATTCATTTTCATTGCTGTATAATATTTCCCTATACAAAAACACCACAATTTTGTTGATATTTGGGTAATATTAGTTTCAAGTTATTCTGTGTAGCACTGTTACGAGCACTGTAGTGCATTTCTTCTGGTGAATATATGTACATATCGCACCATATATCTAGGGATGGGATTCTGGGTCATAAGATATGCTTGAGTTAATCTTTATTAGAAACTGCTAGTATTTTTTTTTTAAATGATTGGACTAATTACACTCCCATTAGTATATGAGCATTCTGGTTGTTCCACACCCTTGCTAAGATTTGATATTTGTCTATTTTATTTTACACATCTGATTTACATGTAGTGACGTCTCACTGTGGTTTTAGTTTGCCTTCCCTGATGACTAGTAAAGTTGGACACATTGTCATACTTTTAACATCCATTTGAATATCCTCATTTTTGAAATGTTCAAGTATTTTGGCCACTTTCAAAAAAAACAAAACAAAACAGATCATCCTTTTCTTTCAGATTGGAAGAAGTTCTTTATATAATTTGAATACAAGTCCTTTTACGTTTATATGTGCTGCAAATATCTTCTCCCTCTCTGTGTGTTGCACTGGCATTCACTTCATGCCAAATTCTTAATCTCCACGAGGTCCTATTTATCTTTTTTTTTTGTTTGTTTGATAGTTAGTACCCTTGTGTGCTGATTTAATATTTATTTACATCAAAGTCTTAAAGATATTCTCTACGTGTCCCTCCAAAAGCTTTATTACACTACCTTTCATATTTAGATGTGCAATCCATCTGGAATTCAGTTTTGTGTATAATGTAAGACAGATGTCAGATAAAGTTTTTCTCTATATAAATATACAACTGGTCTAAAACCATTTAGTAAAAGAGCCATCTTCTGCCCACTTCATTATCTTTATCATAAATCAGGTGAATATATGAATATATATACATAATATACATAAAAATATATATTTGTGGATTTCCAGACTTTTCTAACCATTGGTCAATTTGTCTATTTTGGCTGGAGTACCTCACTATCGTAATTACTATAGTTTTACGGTAGATTTTGACATTGCACAATGTACATCCTTGGCCCTTTGCATTTCCATGAGAAATTTTGAATCAGCTTGTCAACTTCCACAGAAATCTTGCTGGACTACCAATTGGAATTATATTGAATTCATACACAAAACTGGAGAAGAACTGACATCTTTACATATTGAATGTTTTAATCCATGGCTGTGGTATATCCTTTATTTAGATCTAATCTTATTGCAGTCTTCTTTAATTTCCCTTAATGTTTTAAGGTTTCAGTAGAGGTGCTAGATATCTTTCGTTAAATTTATTTCTAGGTATAAATTTTGATGCTACTGTACATGTTATCAATTTCCAAATTCCATTTTCTATTTATTTGTCGATGGCATAGAGAAACACAATTGATTTAAATTTATCTTGTATCCAGCAACTTTAATAAATTTATTAATTGCACTTTTCATATAGATTCTTTTGATTTCATCTGTAAGTAATGACAGTTTTATTTGCTCCTTTCCAATTCTTATGACTTTCTTTTTTCTCGCCCTATTACACTTGTTAGATCCTCCAACATGATGTTGAACTGAAGTGGTAACCGACAGTGAGCATCCTTTTCTTGTTCCAAATCTCAGGGGAAAGTATGAGGTTTGCCACAGATATTTTCAGAATATATTCTTAGCCAGATTAAAGAAGTTTCCTTCTAATATTAGTTTGCCAAGATTTTTATCACACATGAGTGTTAAATGATTTTTTGTCAAATGATTTTTTAAAATATAGCAAGATAATCATATGATTTTTCTCCTTTTTTCTGTTAATAGAGTTACAAAGACCACTTCTTTTCAAAAAATGTTAAACCAACCTTTCATACCAAAAAGAAATCCTATTTTGTTGTAATGTAGTACCGTTTCATACACAGCTGGATTCTATTTGTTAGTATTTTATTTAAAAGTTTTCACATATATATATTTTTTAAAGAAATTGATCTGTAAATTCCCTTTCTTATCATGTGCTTGCCATGTTTTGGAACCAAGGATGCAGGCCTCAAAGAAGTAGGTAGAGAGGGCGACAGCTGAGGCATAAATGGATCTGGAAAAGATTAAAGCAGAAGATTTGGCTGTACTTGGTGACCGATTAGATGTGGTAGAAAAGGAAGAGAGAAGCATTGACAAAACTCTACAGTTACCTGTCTCAGGAACCTGGACTGGAAGTGCCTCCACCAGAAACAAGGAGACCAAGGAATAAGGGCAGCCTCCCTCCTGCAGTGCCAGAAGTCACAGACCCACACATCTCATCTGTTCTTCTGAGCTTGGCACAGCACGCTCTCACACACCACCACTCCTTACCAGCCTCAGCCCCTTCTTCCTCCACCTGCACCCACAGCAGCCAAGTTAAGCACTGTACCCACAATTTCCAGCCTGAGGCCACCTTCCTCAGCTTGATCAGGAGTTTGCAGATGTTGTTACCTCTTCCTCGCCAGTGCATGGGCTTCTCCTCTTTAAAACAAAACACTGAGCTCCTACCTCTAAAATGGCTTGATTCCATTTACTCGCAGGTAAAGTTGGAGAGGATCTGGAGCCAGGCTGCCTGGATCGTTCCTGGAGTTCTGTCACCCTGGGCCCTACTTCGCTTATTCCCACATGGGGTAGTAACTGTACCTGCCCTAGGAAGATTGCATTAATGTATAAAAGCACTTTGATATGGCTTGGCATATCCTAAGCAAATCGGTTTGTTTTAGCTATTGCTATCATCCTCATCAACATCTTTGGGTCCTCTGAGGAAATCTCTTCCTACCCTCACCAACGGACTCTCAGAACTCTGCTTGCCTCCCTAAGGAAGAGGGCACAGGACTCCACAAAGCATTCTGCACCACTGACCGACAGCGACACTTTCCCTTCTGTAACTTCCACCTATGTCAGCTCTGTCTTCTCGATCCCTCTCCCTTCCACGAAGCTGTCTCACAGATGCTTGAAGACAGCTATCCTGACCCACATCCCAAGCTGTCTCTTCTTCCAGTTCAACATCTTCAGGTCCTGCGATAAATCTTCATATGTCATATGTGTGCTGTAGCTTTGAGGTCAGGAGTGGCAGGGCAGGACCAAGGGCAGGCAGCATATGACTCACTTGGAGGGCCGCTTCCAGAATGACCTGTGGTCAAAGCACTGGCCTTGCCCTATAATTCAAAGGAGTGAAAAAGAAAATACCCTCTTACAGGGCACAGAACTTTTTATGCTCGGTTTTATTTATTTTCAGCCTATGACAAAATCAAACTGAATGATTTTATTCTAATAATATCTGAGATGGAAGAATTGATTAAGATAATTTTGCTTTTCCCCAAGCTGGATTTTCTTTTAAAGTATAAATTAATTTTATTTATATTCGTGCTAAAGAATTCTGGGTGTTTGTCCTTTAGCTTTCAAATACCTCTACAGGTATTTTGCTTGTTTTTGATGGATTAGGAGTTACTCTGGGGCATAGGCCTATTCTGAATCCAGTAGGTATTATCCTTTTTACCACAAATAGTCCCAGGTTTGAAGCCATCCTTTTCAAGTTGGAAAAGCAACCCAGAGGCGCACAGCCTGACCCATTCTGTAGGGCATAGTTTCCATCCAAGTCAATTTAACTTTCCCAAATTTGAGTCTCAGGCTAATGTCCTATTTCTTAGGCTTCAAAACACAAACAAAAAGGATAATGAATGTTGCTGAGCTGTTGCAAAAGCACAATACAAACACTCAAAACAATATTAAAGCATATTCTAGGAGTAAAGCAATTAAGATGAAGAAAAGTTGAGCAATGAACTAGGGGAAGGCATTTGCAATACATTTAACAGACATAAACTCATATCAAGAATATGTAAAAATATACTTTAAAAATCAACAAAAACACAACTGTGGGCAAAACAGTGGGCAAAATACATAACAGAGACAATAAATTTGTATGAGGAGATACTTTAACTTCACTATAAATCAGGGAACCATAAATTAAGGCCACCATGAGCATATCATATAAGTACTTTGCAAAATTGTCTGATAGTACCAAAAAATACCAAAATTGTCTGAAGAGAATGTAAGCCCAAGAAGGAACATATGATATACATATATATATATTTTTTTTTACAAAGTTCAAAAAAGAAAAATTGCATAATGTATTTTTAGTTATACACATGTGTGTGATAACTCTAAAAAAAGCCCCACAAGACAACGATAAAGACTTATTAAGAATGAGTTACCCAGGCCTAGGGATAGGAAAGTGAGAAGCCTACCGACAGATGTAAGTCAGGAGTAATGCTCTAGTTTTTTAGTTAGGCCATAGTCTTGCTGATATTCTTTATATTAACAAATAAATATTGCATAAAAATAATCTAGAAGAGAGTCACATATCTACATTTATTAATATTCATGTTAATACTGTATAAAAATAATTTAGGAGAGAGCCATACATCAATCAATGATGATAATGTGTCATGAATCAAGGTCTCATGATTAATTCTGTACAATTAGAATTTTTAAAGTAAAAAACAAAAGAAAATTATTTTAAAAGCAAAGCAGTCTAACTATGGAGCTCTATTTCTCTTTATTCAACAGATATTTTATTGAGCACTTATTTTGTGCAAGACACTGGGAAACAGTGGTTAACAGAGGTTTCCACCCTTGGATTTATAGATAGATGAGGGAGAGGATAGTTAAACAACTAATTGTACCAGAAAGTATTCAAACTGGAGGGCCTAAGTGGCCTGGAAAGACTTCCGCAGTGCTTGTAGGCCAAAAAGGAATTGACCAGGGGACAAGATGGGATTTTGCACATAATATTCTCCTGCTCAAACCTACCTACTGACCTCAGGATCAAGTCTAATTGGCCTAGCTCATCTCTAATCCGTTATCTCTCCAAATTCATCTCCCATTCTTCCTTCATGAACTCCCACCCCAGTCTTAATCAGTCTACTTATTTATCAATTTTCCACCCAACACCAAAAGCACTTCAGCCTCGGTCCTTACAGTAGTCATTCTTCCTGACTAGTTACTCCTCCTGCTCTGTTTCTCTAGGAGACCCAGCCATGGCCCCAGCCCCTAAAGACATCTAGGAAACACTTGCTGCCTGTTGCAGTTCTTTGCCACTTTGGACCCAGCATGGTGTTCAGCACAGAGGCAATTGCTATGGATGGTCAATAACAAGACTGGTAAGAACTTGGAGGTCACCTAAGAGATGTTCCCATGGAGCAGATAAGAAAGACGAGTTTCAGACAGGGCAAGATCACACAACTTGACAGTAAGAACTCCTCTCCCTAATGTCCAGGCCAGAGTTCTTGCTACCATGCCAGGTTCCTCATGAAACTGAAGCAGATTCTAAACTGGTTTCATCACACTATCATCACTGCACTGTTCTTTCTAAGCCATAGTCTCCTGAACTGAGCTTGCCAAGCCTCCTCATGCAAGACAGACAAAATAAAGCCATTTGCACAGCCCTCTAAAGTAACAGACAAGGCTGCTTCTGGTTCCCAGAAGCCATTCCAGGTGTCAAGCCACCCCAGACTTGCCTATTTGTCCTGAAGGTTGAGTAGATCAGTGTCTTGACACAGGTATGACCCATTTGTGGCAACTAGTTGGAAACCTCTGTCTTAAGATTTAGATAGCATGCAGACATTTTAAATGTCCCACTCAGCTCTGCAAAATGCATATGACTTATATCATAATTAGATGAAAAAAGTATTTCATAGAAATATTTTGTTAAATTTATGACAAAGAAAGTGCCCCTTGAGCTTGGTCTGTAGCACTCAGTTACTGAAAACTTATACTATAGTCTGAACTTAGCCTCACGGTGACTCATACTTTCTGTTAACTTGAAGGCTGTTTCTAGGTTACCCAGGGCCTAAGATGGGATTTAAAGACTTCCAATTAGTGATCTTAATCAGTTAAGACAAATATCTGACCAACCGAAGCAGTGATTTCATTTAAAAATAGTTTTGTCATCCACTAAATAAAAAAAAGTTCCCTCAAAAGATTTTTTACCAGCCAAGCAAATGAAAAGACATGTAACAGAGCCCAGCTGTTGCTCTCATGTTTCCATGGTGAGAACCCAAAGTGAGACAGTAAAGTATTTATTGTCCCTGTAGCATGCAAAGTTTAGAAGGAGCATAAAATATCCTGAATATACTCAAGAAGGTGGACTACCAGCCAGAACCTTAATGCATAAGCCATTATACTGCTATTTTGTTTTAGAATCAAATATTAATGGATCCAACACATTATTTCTACTAAAACATGGAATAGTTTAATATAATAGAATTCAAGTCTGCAGAGTATAAAACATCAATAGAAAAAAACACAATTAGTAGCTGGGGTTGCAGATTTACTCAGGTGTAAAACAAATTAATATAGTGATAACTACAAGCTATGAGACATCTCACTACTTTTGTGTATACCTTGATTTTATGTTTAAAAAAATTTATTCTAAGCTACAGATATTATTTAATTGCTTCAAATGCTCCTCAGAAGTCTGAGAGGGCAGAAGAGAAACTAGGCTGAAGGTAGATTACAATTCTCTAAGAACTTTTAGGAACAGCAAAGATGCCAAGTGCAGTCCCAGGCCGAGATTTCAGGAAGGTGGCCTCCAGAGGCAAAAAACAGCCCTTCCTTGGGTCTAGACTGAATCTGTCCTGAGACCTTGGTGGATCCAGGGGCTCTCTTAACTCACTAGTAAAATAAAATGGAACAGTGGAATGGGAGCCTCCAGCTCTGGTGGTCAGTTATAGCTACAGAAATAAAATTGTGTAGACATTAGACACATTCTCCCACTTCCAGAAGTTGTACAATTACTAATCTGTGTTTTCTGATTGGGCTTGCTTTTAAATGCAAATAATGGCACATTACACACTAATCTACTATCTCATATTTTTTACAAATGGGAAAGGAAGAATTACAGAGAGTGCAAGACTCAATTAGAAATGAACAAGACATGACATATGTACATAGGAAGCAGATATCAAGGGTAACCACCACGAGGAGGGCAAATGTATTGCAGAGTTTTGATGTGTGGTAATATCTTTTAACTCATGACTCAGTTTGATTCTTGAACTTCTAATTGCCTTTTCACATGCTTTGGACTTGAACATGCAACAATCAACTTTTAATATACTAATCAAGTACACATAATTGACAGCTAGAGATAAGCCCCAAATCTTATATTTCAGCCAGGGTTCTTCCCAACAACCTCATTTCTATCGTACTCCCTGAAATCAGGCCCACAAATTACCCACAGTGACCACACGGACTTGTTTGGGCAGCGTCTGCCTCCTACTTCCATCTGCTGGTGGGGATGTCAATGGGGAATGAACTGTATACAAAGGAGGTAACTGGAAGAGAAAAAAGAGCAGCAAAGGACAAGAATGATCCACAAAGACTGTCACCCAAGGAACTAGACACGTGTCACAGGTCCACATGTTGTCCTGCACATTCACATGGTCCCCCGTGGGCTCATCCAGATACAGGAAGGTAGTTCTGGGAGATCTAGCAATGAGGTCAAAACTGGCCCTTTCTTTAATGCGTGCCTCACATGCTCCACGTCTCTCATAGCCACTGGCAACCTCTAGCCTGGCGGTTCACACTCTTGAGATACATTAAGATGTGAATGCTCAGGCCTTACTTTTGGAAACTGTATTCAACTCTTCTGGGGTGGGGGCTGAGCATGGGTTATTTTAGACACTCTGCAGGGTTGAGAACCACTGCCCTAGTCCAAGCTACCAATGTTTGCCAGTAGTTCTGCATCAATAGCTACCACCTGTGTCCCTGATTCCACTCTCCCTCGCCTTCAACCTGATCCCATGAAGCAAACAGGAATCTCTTCAAATGTGCGCAGCTGAGCCTCACATGCTGAATAATAACCAGACCCTGTGCTATGGTTTCTAAGGCACTGCACACCCTGCCCTCCTCCCTGGGCAACCTCATCTCATCTCTGTGCCGTCTGTCTCCCTCCACACTCTATAGCCTTGCCTCTCGAGATGCCTGGTAGGTCCCCAGGTACACCACCCCTTTTCTCCTTCTGCCATGGATCACGGCATTCCCTCTGTCTGGGAGCTCTTCTCCCGCTCTGCCCACCTTCCGGATTTGGCCAAAGTGCCTAAGGAGGTTTCTTGGACCAGCTCCATCCCACCACCCTCTTTTCTAAAGAACTTTTTAAAATTAATATTCCCTTACAGGAATTCATTCTCCCTTTGAGAAAGTATATTTCTGATAAAAGTAGAGATAACCACTGTTATAAATTTGATGGGTAAATGTCTAGATTTTTTTAAAAATTGGAACATGTATTATTCCATGATCTTTTCATACAGCAAATGATTTGACAAGTGTGTTGGTAATGCTGGTATTGTGCAATTCTTATAATGCTGGCTGCATCCATCATATGGCTATTCTATGTTTTACTTTTCTAGCCATTCCCCACTTCTTTGCTGTTATAAGTAAAGCTGTAAAGACTAACTCTGCCTATGCCCTTGTGCACTTCTGCAAGTTCCCCTCAAGTTCTATCCTTATATCCCTGCTACCCTCTACTGCACAGCCCTGTTTGCTCCTTCAAAAGCTATATATTTATCTGCACACTGTCTTATGAAAATGTAAGCGTCATAAGGGTCTCGTTCACCATTGTATCCTCAGGTCCAAGAATATAGTAGGCACAGGAAAACAGGAGTTGAAGGAATCAATAAATATAATTTTGCTCCTTAAGTCACAGGAGCTAGTATTCCTGTCTCAACAAACTAAGGTCAGTAATTATAATATCAAAGTTCATAAAATGCTAATAGTGACTAGGAAGTCTAATGAGAGGCTACCCTGAAATAACATACCCAGTATTAGGGGTTTCTCTTCTGCAAATCTGGTGGCTTGTTTGTCTACTTATAGACAAAAGCTATTATGGATGTGGACTCAAGTCCACAAACAAATACAAACACAGGTACGGGGTCCAAAGCCCTTCATGATTTTTCCCCCCGATTTCCTGATCAGAATTATTTACCCTTCTATTTGGAAGGTGATTTTGCAAAGCTTGTTATAGGGGGAAAAATATGGAAAAAGAAAAATAGCTTCTCGAGTCCAGTAAGTCAGTATTTGTTTTACCTCGGAAGGCTTGCCCGCGGGTGTGCAGCCCCGACACCCCCACCCACAGCCTGCCCTGTCTGCTCCAAGGACCTCTGGGAGACAAATGCCTGCACACGGCAGGCTCTGACTGGCCACTTCCTCGTGGGGGCTTATCTCTAGTCAATTTTTAATCTCATGTTTATAAAACCAGAGCCACATAGCTAGAAAAAAAAAAAAAAAAAAAACCTCAGAATGAAATTACTTCTTGGAGGCAATGTGATACTATAATTGAGTATTCCTGAAGTGTGATATAATTGTCTCTGGATTCCTCACTGAGTTACCATGCCTTCGGGAAGAATGCTCTATCAGGACAATCAAAGTATTTAGGCTGTAGATACCCATCCCAAAGATGCCCAGGCTTCCTCGGGATCTGCAGGGCCCTTTTTGAGGGCCAGGGTTAGGCTTCCCTGTTCTCTGCTTGGTCCTGTCTCCCCCAGGATCTCTCTGGGGAAAGAAGGCTCTCCCTGGGAGGGCTGCAATCATCACTTATTCTATTTGCTTAATAAACTCTGTGCCAGGTGCCCTTATGCTAAACAGTTTACATGGTTTACTCATTTAATCCTCATAGGAACTTCTGAGGTAGGTACTATCAGTACTGCCATTCACAGATGAGGAGCTGAGGCACAGAGAGGTTAAGAAGTTCACACAGTGTCACACAGCTAGGAAGCAGGATTGAACGAGGAAGTCAAACTCTACAGACCATGCTCCTAACCACTATACTGTACTACCTCTGCTTATGATAAATTCTTTGTGGCTGAAAAAAATACCTCTCCTCTTTAAGGACTGGAAGAAGCCATTAATCCTTCTTTCAGATACTTTCCTGAACACTAGTGGCTCTTCTGACTGTATGTGCAGTCAAGCTCTACAAGAAAGGGCTGGGAACGTTCAGAATGTGGATGGGCAGCTCTCGTCCTTTGCCCTGATCACTCTCCCTGCCCACCCCACCAAGGCCCATCTCCACCAGGAGGAGAACAGATGAACCCATGATACAGGGCACCATGAGATATATTTGGACTATGATTACAGCCCATGCTAATTTCTGACCAGTCTCTGAAACATAAAGATTACCTCACTTAGAAATAATAAATATTTTTTCAACACAAATATGATGCTTCTGTCATCACCATCAGCTAGCCGAGCACATGAAGTAAGACAGGCATGGCCTTAGGCTGGGCCTGTCCTCTTCTATTTCTAAAGCCTATTCTCAAAGGCCTCCCTTGCAAAATGATTTATCGGCATCACCTCTGCCCAGTATAGACTTCTCTTTTGCTGCCAGATTTGGCCTTTTCAACCTACGTTTTCAGGGTTTTATGTCTCTGTGTATTCAATCTTCATCAGTGAAGAGTTATCACTAGGCTCCCTCTATAATCTCATTCCTCTCTCCATGATTGGATTTGATCAACTCAGTTTAGTCCTCATTAGAAAGTCCCTGCTCCATTTCCAGAAGGATCCTGGGACTTCCATGGGATAAACAGAGAGAGGCTTACTGTCCATCTGTGCCACCCCACCCATCCCTGTATGAACTGCCAGGGAAAATCAAACTCTACAAGAAAGGGCTGGGAACGTTCAGAGTGTGGATGGGCAGGTGTGTACTATAGGGAATGTGGAGTTTGGAAAGGTCAAAGGAAAGCAAGTTTGGCACTGAAAGAAGAAAACTCCCAAAGCAAGTCAAAGATTCAACTGGAAACATGAACCTTTCCTTCTCTGAGAAGCGTGGTCACCATCACTCCCCACAGCAAACGGCTTGTCCCTTCCTGAAACCTCATATCACGTAAGTCTACCCTGGTTGGAAAACATTCACACTTGCAGATAACTGATTTAAAGCTTCATCGACTTAGAAAGTGGGTGAAGTTCTCAGTTTCAGCATTTCAAGAGATGATGGTTTTGTATTTTCTTTTCCATGGCTTTATCCATGCTTCTCTGTACATTTTCTTCGTTTTCCTGAATTATGGTATCTAATAAGCCTAGGCTTCAACCATCACCTACAAGTGTCTGAGATCCAGAAGTGCCTATCCAACAGACTATGCACATTTCTATTAGTCTGACCCACAGACACCTCAAACTTAAAACATACAAAGCTTACTGAGTGTTCTTATAGCCATCTGTGACCTTGGGTTATTGGTTGCCTGGGAACACCTCAGACGCCTTCGTCTTACTCACCATGCAATACAGTCACCATCCTACAAGCCATGTCCTCCTGCATCTCCTCACCTCCCTGCTTCCCATTCTCCCTGCCCCTGCTTCAGTCAGGCCCTCTCCAGTCCTCCCTGGACAGCTGTCCCAACCCCAGCCCAGTCTCCCCGTCTGCAGCCTGTTCTCCCCCAATGCACCCCACACTGCTCCAGGGTGCTCTTGCTCAAACACACCGATTTCAATTCTTCACTTGAAATTCATCAGCAGCTCTGCTCCATTTCAAGCACAGAATTTTGCCAGTTTTTTCAAAACCTAGAAAGTTCCCCAAATTCAATTCAGCAAAGTCCAAACCCCCAAGAAATCTGCTATCTGGTCATAGTGAATAGTCGAGAAAGCACAAATCCTGCCCCAGAAACAAGGAGCTTTTCAAAGAGACTTCTTCCTCATGCCTCAAAGCCTCTGCCTTTACTCAATGCTGTTCTCCCATTTCCAAGCTCACCCCCTCTGGACCCCCAGCTCTCTCCCCCCAGCCCACCCTTTGCTACTCAATACTCAGAAAGCCAGGAAGAGCCTCTTGGACATCCCTGAATCACTGGCTGTATTCCAATCACACCTACATCAGGAGGTCACAGCCCTTGTCAGCGCATCCCATTTATGACGAATCATTTACCATCAGATAAAACTTCCCAAGTAGCTACTTGCTGCTCATGGTACCAGTGGTTGCTAATCTGGTTGTTGTGAAATCCTCTAGCATGTTTATGCCAGTTCACAAAATATTCTTTCCAGTTCATGTCCATATTTACTTAATAAGTACCTTCTTTAATAGAATAATATCCGGGAAAGCTCCAGGGCATTCACTGATTATAACAACACTGCGTAAAGCACACATTTGTGCTGTCTATTTTAACTCTCCCATCCTTCTATTAAAGTGGTATCATCATCCTGAGTTTATACATGAAGAGACTGAGGTCAAGCCTGGGGGGCAGTGGGGGGTGTAGTTCTGAAGACCATGTCTATGCTCTCAGCCACCTCAACTGCTGCTCCTTCACTGCGCACGGCCCCACCTTCCTCTAGGAGCCAGGGCTGGGCAGGTCATCCGAATCACAGATTTTGTAGGTTAACATTACACAACACTTACTTGTCTCATAATTCTTACAAATTGACTGCTCATTGTCAAGTGCTTCCAAGAAAGAGATAGGGCTACTCTACTCTTCTGGTACAGACCCTGCAGTGAATTGAATTCTGTAACCCTGGCAATGAAGTCTCATGGGTAAGGCATGAAAGACCAGAGAGCCACAGGCTGCCCTAGAACTCAGGCACGTAAGTATAGGTAGATGAGCTCACCCATCCAGCACAGTTCCATTATTAGGCTCTCTCTTTTTCCCACTGCTTCCTGTGGCTGGGAGAGAGATGCCAATATCCTTCCCCACTCCTGCAGGAAAATAGAACTCCCCCTCCCCCAATTGGCTCCCTCCCTGGAGGCTCAGCCTCAAAGCTTGGCCCCTCATCCCACCACCCACAGGGCCACTCGGTGCACATCGGCTATGAGTTCCCAAATGGTGAGGACAGCTGGGTCCCTGCTTCTCCTCAGCCTCCAATATCTGATAGTTAACTGTGGCTTCCTTTTAATCATGAGTTTCTTTTCTCTGTACCTTCCTTCCCCTACCACCAAGGTCATGGTTAGTTATGATTAACTGGGAATGCTCATTCCAATGTTGCAGTTATTGCTCTGAACATTTTCAGAACTCCTTAGAAACTGTTTTCAGTGCCCATTTATGAGAAAAACAAGCAAATCAGCTAATTATTTCAGGAACAAAATTAAACAGTGACTATAAACAGTATAGCTCACATTACCAAGCCCCAGTAAACATTCGCTCTGAACAATTTTTTGCTTTCTCAACAAACCTAATTCATCCTCAAAAGATAAAACGTTGTCACTACTAAACACATTCTATAGATTCAAATAGTAACTCCAGGTATGTTTGGTTCTGAGTGCAGTTTTGGGACTACAACTACCTGGGTCCCGATCTGGCAGTGCCACTTACCACCTCTATGATCTGGGGCAAGTTCTTTAATCTCTCTGTGCCTCGGTTTCCTCATCTGTAAAATGGGGAGGATACTACCACCTTCCCTCATGTTATTTATAAAACATGCAAAATTGCTTAGCACAATAGCCAGCACAAAGTAAGTCCATAAGTGCTGGGCTTGGTCAGTACTGCTACTGTTACTGACCTCCCAGACAGTGAAGGAAGACTAGCAAAGCATTTTCCCATGACAGCACAGAGAGGCTGCAGTTAGAAAGAGGACATTCATTCCTGAGCAAGCATGACACCTAAAAGCCACACAGGAAAAGACTCGCAAATTGGACACTGTAACAATATATTTTATGCACACAGTGAGAGACACCATAAATTTAGTTAAAAGATGTTTGAGAGACGGGGGAGTGGAAAATGTCAAAAAGTTAACAGCTAAAATGCATAAAGGATACTTACGTTCTCTCTACTTTTGTACCTAAAAATTTCCATATTAAAAATACAGAAATGGGGTGGCCATTTAGCTCAGTTGGTTAGAGCATGGTGTTATAACACTGAGGTTAAGGATTCAGATCCCCGTACCAGTCAGCTACCAATAAATAATTAAGTAAATAAAAATACAGAGAAGCTGTACACCAATGGAAATGAACGAACCATTCAGGAGACAGATGAGTGAAGGATATAAACAGCTAATACTCAGAAATGGAAATGTCAATAGCCAATGAAGCAATTAAAGATGTACAACCTCAGCAGTAATCAAAAATGCAAATTAAAATGCTGAGGCACTATATTTCACTTTGCAGAATTACAAACATTCTGAAAAACTCATAACATCCAGTGCTGGTGTTGATGTAGGAAAATGGTCAATCATATGTGGATGGTAGGAGAGCAAACTGGAACAGCCTTTTTAGAGAGCAATGTGGCATTATCAACATTTAAAATGTATATGTTCTTTAATTAGAATTCCACTTCTAAGAAACTATCCTAAAAGTGTGCTTATGCTTACATATGTACACAAATATGTGCTTGTGTATATGCTCATTACAGCAAGTGTGGGACTAGGAAAAAATTGGAATCAAGCTGTAGCAAAATGAATGAAAGCATTACTGTATGATGCTATATCTACATAAAGGCAAAAATGTAGTTAGTACACTTGAAGTGCTTGACATAATGCCTGGGGTGTGTGTGTGTGTGTGTGTGTGTGTGTGTGTGTGCGCGTGTGTGTGCGTGTGTGTGCGTGTGCGCGTGCGCGTGCGCGTGTGGGCGTGCGCCCGGCCGGTAAGGAGATTTGAATCCTTGACCTCGGTGTTACCAGCACCATGCAGCCCTCTGGCAGATAGTTAAGTGCTCAGTATAGGTTAGCTGTTGTTGCAGCTGTTATTACTGTTATCTTCATCTTTGAACTATATGGTCCAACTCCTTTCCTTTTACACCACATAGTTGATAGCACATCTTTAAATCCTATATTTATCTGGAACTAAAGCATTGCTACTGATTCAGTGCCTACTATAAGCCAATGGCCATATATAAATTGATACGTAGCTATTATGGTGGTACTGGGCTCTGTCTGCACTCACCCTCCCATGCTTCAGCATCTCCACTCTACATCCAGCACCACAGTGATTCCAAATACCATCAAGTGCTCCTCCACTCCTTAGGAGCCAGGGCCTATTCTTGACCACCAGGTGTGGGATGAGCACCTGATGCTGGTCTCTGCACTCTGCCCTAGACCACCCTGCCAGACTCCTCCTCCTTGCAGCTCAGGTGGACTAGCTATCCCTAGGTCAGTACTCCTGGTCTGCAGCCCACCTGGGCATGGTCTCTCCTGGCTTCCTCTTCTCTAGGACCAGCTGAGGCCGGGCCACATCTTCTCTCTGCTGCTAGAGGGTCAGATATGTCTGTGGGTCCAATTCCTGTGTTTCCGACTGCAAGCTCAAGGCCAGGCCACTACCCCAATGGCCTGTTAATCCTTATCACTTTGCAATTTATTAGAATGAATACTTCTGTGCAATATATATGAGTATTAGGCATTTTTTCTTATCTTTATCCTGAGTCTAACTTACATGGAAAAATTTGCAGTTCTTGAATTTAACTTTTTTACTTCTGGACCACCAGCAGACAATCTCAGCAGCCAAGAGGAGGGTTGTCCATTGCTGTCTTTCAACACTGGTTTCTCAATTCCACTTGAACATCTCTGGGGAGACTGTCTTGAGTTCCTAGTCCCCTGAGCAGGTACAAGAAGCCTGGCTGTAGAATGCCACACCTCTGTTATATAACCATTGTTCTGTCATGTCAATTTGTTTTATTCTGGTGTCCCATTCCATTATGTCAATTTTTGGAATGTGATGGATGTGAAGCTGATTAGAATTGGATGTGTTGGACATTTTGGTTACTGAGAGAAGCATGAGATTGTCAAGGCTTTGGTTCCTAAGAGGAGTCGGCATATTCCCTGAGAAATTAAAGTGTAAAACGATGCTAAATGGAGTTCAAACAAAAACCAGAAAAGGGCTCTACTGTAATCTATGTGGTGGCCCAGAGTAACCCAGAGTTGAGGACATTCTGTCTCCTTTCTAAGAAATATTGTCTTCATGGCATTTGTTTGTAAAATACCAATGGAATCTTTTTAAACTAGAAATATCTCCTATAGACCTGTGTTTTAGCTGATTACATTCTCTGAAAAAAAGTTAATTTTGACCCATACACATGAACATTTAAGGTAGGTCCACAGAATTCCATGAGCTTCTAAGAAAGCTACCTTTTCCAATAGCCAAAACACTCCCTACCGAGGCATAATCCCAAGGAGGAAGTGAAAATTATAACCAATTACCTGCCTTCCCCTAAGGCAGGGTTTCTCAGACTCAGCACTACTGACATTTTAAAACAGATAATTCTTTGTTGGGGAAAGAGGGGCTATCCTGTTCATTACAGAACAGCATTCCTGGACTCGACCCACTAGATGCCAGTAGCATTGCCTACTCCAATAATAACAACCAAAAATGTGTCCTAATGTTGCCAGGGCAGTGGGGGGCGATGGGGGGGGGACATAAAATCACCCCTGGTTGAGAGTTATTGTTTTAAGAGGCCACTGGGACTAATTCCTGTCTGCCTTAACCTCCCCAAGAAGCCCAACCTTCCTTGGACTCATCACCAGATCCCCTTCTCCCCAGCTGGCTGTGTGTCCCCCAATCTGACATGTTTCTGCCCTTCTCCAATCCCGTCAATCTTCCACTGCACCTGGGAATGTACC